>NC_135327.1:169262957-169568140 GCF_023851605.1 Tamandua tetradactyla
ATGGCCTTTTGAAGACTCAATTATTGGGCGGTACAATGGTGGCTCAGTGGCAGAATTCTTGCCTGCCGTACTGGAGACCTGGGTTCCATTCCCAGAGCCTGCCTATATCAAAAAAAAAAAAAAAAAAAAAGACTCAATTATGGCACCAGCTAGGTGGCAATATCTTGCAGGGCTGGGGCAGTGTTCTCCTGAGGCAGTGTGTGCTCTGAATCAGCTTCAACTGTATGGTGCTGTTTCTGCCATAACCAGGATTCACATGTCCAGTGATCAGTGGAGTGACAATAGGAAGGGCACCATTCACTATCAATCCTAGTGATCCCTGCAACCTTAAGTTCTGCTTGTCTGCTGATCTTAGTTCCAAAAGGAGGAGTGCTCCTACCAGGAGACGCAGCAATGATTCTATTGAACTGAAGGTTAAGACTGTCACCTGACCACTTTGGGCTTTTCATGCCTCCAGTGGTTTTGGAAGGGGATTACTATACTGTCTGGGGTAATTGGTCCTATCAAGGGGAAATAGGACTGCAACTTCACAGTGGAAGTTGTTTTTTTGGAATACAGGAGATCCCCTAAGACGTCTCTTAGTCCTACTATGACATGTGATTAAAACCAATGTGAAAATGCAACTACTCAATCCAGGCTGGACTGCCAGTGGCCTAGAAACTTCAGGAATGACGGTGGGTCACCCCACCAGGCAAAGAACCATGGCCAGCTGTAGTGCTTGCTGAGGTTAAAGGAACATGGAATGGATAATAGAAGAAGGTACTGATAAATATGAACTATGACCATGTGACCAGTTACAGAAACGAGGACTGTAATGGTATGAATATTTCTTCCTTGCTTTGTTATAGATATGTTTGTATTTGTACATAAAGCGAATATCTTTTTCTTCTCTATCTTATCCCCTTATCATATGACATAAGTTGTATTGATCATGTCATAGTATAATTAAGTTATAGAATATCAGGTTTAAGAGTGACTATTATCCAAGGACTTGCACCCTATTCTGGAGAGGTTTATTGCATTTCCCATTGTATGGAGAAGAGTTGAGTATTGTTAGGTGAAAAATATGTCTGCTGTTGTGTTCTGCTTAGAGATTATGTATGGTAAATATGATGTGTATAGCTGCCAAGTTGACAAGGGGTGGACAATTATGGTTAGGTTCATGTGTCAACTTGGCCAGGTGATGGTGACCAATTATCTGGTCAGGAAAGCACTGACTTAACTGTTATTGCATGGATATTTCATGGCTGATTAATAAACCAGAAGGCTGGTTTATTAAATTGTCAGCATGTTGATTGCATCCATGGCTGATTATTTCTACCGTTGGCCAAGGTGAGTGCCTCCCACAATTAGTAAAGGTTAATCTAATCAGTTGAAGGCTTTAATGGAGAAGTTAGAAGAGAGAATCTCTCTTTCCACTTCAGCCAACCAGCCTCTCTTGGGGAATTCATTGAAGACCTCCCCTGAAGCTGTCAGCTCGCGCGCAGCATGCCCTATGGAATTTGGACTTGTGCATCACCACAGTTGCATGAGACACTTTTATAAAATCTCGCATTTACAGATAGCTCCTGTAGGTTTTGTTTCCCTAGAGAACCGTAACTAATACACATGTCCGGTGAAGAAGAGAGAAACCCAGTGAGGTCTTAGAACAAAGACAAGCCCAGGGGCAAAATTGCAGATAAGAGACAGTTCAAGCTATAGAAGCTACAAAAAATGGCACCAACCTTATCAGTCTTTCTCTGGAACCAGAATGCAGGGCACAGAAACACATTCAGTATATCTGCTGTCATTACCTTAGGCCCCAAATCTGTCTCTCTGAGTCTTCGTGGAAATGCACCTTCCCTCTGGGACTGTAAATTGAGCCTTCTGGAAATGTAAATAGGACTTCACAAGGTAGAGGCAAGTCTAGAGGTACTCCACAGCCCTACTAATCTATCCTGGCTCCAGAGTTCAGCAGAGCTTGAGGACGGTAGGAATAAAACTAATACGTATCATTTTGCAACCATCTTAGTAATAATTGATTCAGGAAAAACTCATCAATGTGTGTGAATATTTTATGAAGAACAAGATAGATTGTCTAAGAATCTCCCCACATATTATTTATTAACTACAAAAGGAAAATTACTAAATTTTCAGAGGAGAAATTTGGGAAGCTCCACCTTAACAAAGTGGTTGAAATTCCCTTCACCAGTAATAAGTCAGACTGACACGAGAGGTCCCTGATATGATGAACCAAGAAGGACACAGTATCCCTTCTGTGGTATCACTGCCAAAAATACATATGCATAATTTAATCACAAGGAAACACCATACTAGCAAAATTGAGTGAAGGTCTAAAAGGAACAGATCTGTATTTTCAACGATGGGTTGAATAATTTCAATAAGAATGGAGAGAAAATATGTTAATTCAGGAAATATTTAGAAAGTAAGTCTCCCAAAGAGTTATCTTTTCTATGTAGCATGTACTACCAAAAAAGATAAATTCATAGGCTTGTTTCTGCCTAAAATTCTTCTCTGAAGATGCTCAAGAAACTGGTAACAGTATTATCTCTTTGAAAGAGAGGTGGGGAACTGGGTTGGGGAAGACAAATGTTTTTCACTATAATCCTTTTTAAAAAAAAAAACAAGGGCCTTGCCTCGCGTCTTCGCCGTTGCGGTGACCCCCGCCGTGTCTGGGGGAGAAACACTGGTTTCGTGTCAGTGATACTTGATGAGCCCCCTACCGCGAAGATGGAGGGGCCTTTGTCCGTGTTCGGGACCGCAGCACTGGGGAGGTGATCCGCTCCCAGAACGGATGTAACCATTACCAATGATGGTGCAACCATCTTGAAGTTACTAGAGGTAGAGCATCCTGCAGCTAAAGTTCTTTGTGAGCTGGCTGATCTGCAAGACAAAGAAGTTGGAGATGAAACTATCTCAGTGGTTATTATTGCAGCAGAACTTCTGAAAAATGCAGATGAACTAGTCAAACAGAAAATTCATCCCAATCACTTATCAGTGGCTATCGACTTGCTTGCAAGGAAGCAGTGCGGTATATCAGTGAAAACCTAATTATTAATACAGATGAACTTGGAAGAGATTGCCTGATTAATGCTGCTAAGACATCTATATCTTCCAAAATTATTGGAATTGATGGTGATTTCTTTGCTAATATGGTAGTAGATGCAGTACTTGCCATTAAATACACAGATATAAGAGGCCAGCCTCGCTATCCTGTCAATTCTGTGAATGTTCTGAAAGCCCATGGGAGAAGTCAGATGGAAAGTATGCTGATCAACGGCTATGCACTCAACTGTGTGGTGGGATCGCAGGGCATGCCCAAGAGAATAGTTAATGCAAAAATTGCTTGTCTTGACTTCAGCCTGCAGAAAACAAAAATGAAACTTGGTGTACAGGTGGTTATTACTGACCCTGAAAAACTGGACCAAATTAGACAGAGGGAATCAGATATCACCAAGGAGAGAATTCAGAAGATCCTGGCAACTGGTGCCAATGTTATTCTAACCACTGGTGGAATTGATGATATGTGTCTTAAGTATTTTGTGGAGTCTGGTGCTATGGCAGTTAGAATAGTTTTAAAAAGGGACCTTAAATGCATTGCTAAAGCTTCTGGAGTGACTATTCTTTCAACTCTGGCCAATCTGGAAGGTGAAGAAACTTTTGAAGTGGCAATGCTGGGACAAGCAGAAGAGGTGGTGCAAGAGAGGATTTGTGATGATGAACTGATTTTAATTAAAAACACTAAGGCTCGTACATCTGCATCAATTATCTTACGTGGGGCAAATGATTTCATGTGTGATGAGATGGAGCGCTCCTTACATGATGCTCTTTGTGTGGTGAAGAGAGTTTTGGAATCAAAATCTGTGGTTCTAGGTGGGGCGCTGTGGAAGCAGCCCTTTCCATATACCTTGAAAACTATGCGACCAGCATGGCGTCTCGAGAACAGCTTGCTATTGCAGAGTTCGCAAGATCTCTTCTTGTTATTCCTAATACGCTGGCAGTTAATGCTGCCCAAGATTCCACAGATCTGGTTGCAAAATTAAGAGCATTTCATAATGAGGCTCAAGTCAACCCAGAACATAAAAATCTAAAATGGATTGGTCTTGATTTGGTGGTCAATGGTAAACCTCGAGACAACAAACAAGCAGGGGTGTTTGAGCCTACCATAGTTAAAGTAAAGAGTTTGAAGTTTGCAACAGAAGCTGCAATTACTATTCTTCGAATTGATGATCTTATTAAATTACACCCAGAAAGTAAAGATGATAAACATGGAAGTTATGAAGATGTTGTTCATTCAGGAGCCCTTGATGACTGATGTGATTTTTATTTATAACAATGTTAGATGCAATTATCTTGTTGTACCTTTAGTATTCACATAAAGTATAGCAAGCTGTCAAAAAAAAAAAAAACAAGAACAAACTTTTTATTGTGGTAGCTTTATACAACTCAGAATTTCCCATTTTAACCACTTCTATTTGTACAGTTCAGTGGCATTACTTACATTTACAGTGTAGTGCTATCGCCAATATCCACTGCCCAAACTTTTTCCTCGCTTCTTCTCAGCACCTGTTGAGCAATAACCCTACCCCTGGCCCGTGATAACCTGTGATCTACGTGTCTCTATGAAATTTGCTTGTTCTAGGTGTTTGATATATGTAAAATCAGATATTATTTGTTTTTTGAGTCTGGCTTTTTTTTTGTTGGCCTCCATCTTCAAGGTTCATTCATGTGTGGTGTGTGTTAGAGCTACATTTCTTTTTTGGTCTGGGTGGTGTTCTGTTGTGTGTTTGTCTCACATTTTGCTTATCCTTTCATCTGTTGATTAGGTTGCTTCCCCTTCTGGCTGTTGTGAATAGTGCTGCTGTAAATATTGGTGTGCACATTTTTTACAAATAGGTCTTTTAGATAGGCCTTTTCTGTATTCCCCATGATTCAGTCAATATGTTAGCATTTGTTCAGATTATGGCACTATGCTAGGCACTTTCTGGAGACTATAAAGTTCTTTTTTTCTCTCACATAGACCTTTCTCATGTGATCTGGTAGAGAAGATAAGACCTGCATGCTAAGTAATTAAATTATAGTAATACAAAGCAGAAAGTGATTAGTGCTGTAATTTTGGCTTATCTCTTCTGTCTCTTGACATTTTAGCTCTTGTTAACATCCATGTTAGATGTTGTAAAACTTAGCTCAGCTAAGTAGCTTTGCTTTTTAGCAACATTAAATGTGTAGACTTGGTTTTCCCATGGGGTTTATATTAGTTGACATATTCCTTTAATGTGAACATAGTTGCCTTATCTAATGCTTTCCTGATTTTTACAAGGTTTTGAAATAATTTTGCTTGATTTTCATTGAAAAATTACATATGTGCCAGACAGTTCTTATATTGATGATTCTTAAGAAGAAACGGAGACAATTCTTAAGAAGAAACAGAGACAAGCTAAGAGGCCAACAGCTGGTGCAAGAATCAGTAGAGCCCAAGCTTCTTTGCTGTTGTTCAGGCGCTCACTTATTCTTGTTCATTTGTTGCCATCAAATACTTGAGGAATGTTTGATTTGAAGGTCCGGGTAGCTCATTTCATCTGTGACTTCAGGAATGCTGATACTGAGTTTTATTTTCTTTAAGGATCTGGTTCCTGTTCTGTCTCATTATTCCTGACTTGAGAGCTAAGGCCTCACTTTTCTTCTGGTAAAGGTGGGGTGGCTTGGAGCAGATTTTTATTTTCAGAGAACTTAATGGGTGGGAAAAAGTTTTTGCCCTGTTATAAGTGAGAAGTCATCCTTGTGCAGGTGAAAGGAAGATGGGGCAGGACCCTGGAATCTTTTGTATTTTAAATCTTTTGTATTTTGGATTCTCTTCACTGGGTTGGGGAGCAGATTTGCTGCTCTCGCTGCACAGCTTCCTACTTGTGAGTCTTTCCTTTCTTTGGCATTTGTGTCTGTGAGGGGTGGTGCTATTCTTTTGTTCCACCCTGTCTCATATGCCTGCAAAAGTATTTGTAGCTATGTGAAGGGACCACATATGGTTTGCTCCTTGGATAATGGTTTTGGAGCCCTGAGAGCCTTTAAACACTTTTTTTTTTTTAATTCTTAAAGTCTTGACAGGGTCTTGAGGGGAAAAAGACCCAGTGATTGGCCCTTTTTATTTCCTCTCTCATCCTTATTGCATCTGAACAATAAATAGCAAGTCCTTCTGAAAATGCTCTTACTTGGCTAATGTAACTGAGTAGAAGAGCAGTCTCCAGACAATTTTTTTTTCTTACATGACAGTCTTGAAAATGGTACTTTAATTTGGTATGTGTAGGTTCCTGTGGAATATAATCGAATGCTGTGCACTGGAGATAATGGGCGAGTCCCTTCAAGGACATGAGGCTGCCTAAATTTGTTTTGCTTCTTTCCCTTTTTGATACTGTGAAACTGCTATACTGGCAAATTGCCAGAAGACTTTTGTAACTGGGACTGTTTCTTGGAATTGCTACTTCCTCTTCTTTTCTGCTGTCACCGTGGTTCATCTGCATCCTGACCACTGGATGCCTGTGAACTCGGGCTGTGTGGGGAGAGAGGATCTGCCAAGATTCTGCTGTTCCCTGGCGTGGCCAGGTTAGTTTTCTCAGTTAGGTTATCAGATTCCACATCCAGTTTTCTAGAATTTGAACTAGATTAATATTTGGAAACCCTGTTTTGCCATTGTTACTAAATGTTTCAAGTTGTCTTATCTGTATAGAAGTTCCAAGAGTAATGAATACCTCCAGCTACATATACTGACATCAACCCAAACTTACTTAATTTTATTTAACTGTTTTGACATTAATTAAGTCCACGGTGTGAATTTCTAACTTTTAAAAATTTGGCCCACTTTTTCTTTTATTGCCGTTGATTTAAGAAGGGCCAGTTGCTCAAAATATATGTAGCAGCATTTCTCAAAGTTTGGCCCACAGACCTCTTTGCTACTTATTAAAAATGCAGATTTGTAGGAATCATACCAGACCTGCTAAATCAGAATATCTGATTGTGGGCTTGGCAGTCTGCATGCTTCAAAGTTTCCAGGTGATTCTTAGGCACACTAAAACTTAACAACCACTGATACTGCCTTTTGGCAATTTGGTAACAAGTCAAGAAAGTGCAGTGTCTGGCCCACCAGGGATGAATTTAGGCCTCTAGTATATCTGGGATCAAAACCTCAGCTCTGCCATTACTAGTTGGGTGAGGTCAGGCAAGTTACTTCCTTTAAACCTCACTTTCCTTGTTGGGTGATGTCAGGCAAGTTACTTCCTTTAGAGATAATGATCCTTACCCAGTAGGATTGCTGTTAGTACTAAGCCTCCTTGATAGAGCTGTTATCACTAGCTCTTATTATTATGCCTTAAATTCCAGTGTTTCCACATTTGTAATTAGTTCCTTAAACATAGGATCTGCAGGATCACAGAGGGTTGTCAGAAAAATCAGGAAATTTGAGGGTTGTGTAAAAGCAGTGAAACATTTAAGAGATCTGTTATGTTACTGTCTCCTTCCTATCCTACACCTGTAAATTGTTAAAATTAGATTTCAGTTTTTATTATTTTACCATTTCTTTATTTCTCAGAGATATGTATGAAATGCATTGCATTGTGAATTTGGTACTTACCAGACTCTCACTGTGCAGTAGACTCTGTTTACCTTTAATCAGTATTTTGAGCAGGGAGAATAAAATAGAGCTAGTAGAGAAATAAGCATCTTTTTACTTTGAAATATTTCTTGGGAGGTATGTGGGTATTTTGGACCTTTAGGTGTTGTGGTTCAAGATATCTTCCTTTTGGCCAAGGTGGCTTCAATTTTAAGCCTTTTGCCCTGCTGTGCTGCCTTGTAGCTTTCTATTTAGCAGACTTTCCTTTTATAGAGATGTGCCACTGGATGTGTTAAGGACCATAAAACAGTGGATAACCCCGTGGATTTTGTCTCCTGGGTGCCAAGGTAATTGAAAGGTCCTTGATTGTAAATATGCCCAAGGCTTGTGGCAATGTTCTTGTTTTAAGTCTGTAATTCAAGTGGAAATAGCAGCCTTTGTTTATTAAAATGGCATGCGTGGCAGGGCAACTGGGACTGATCCATTATATTTACTGTTTGAAATATTATCCATTTTAATTTCATCGTGCCTGTTGGTTTTTATTTTAATTCAACAGTCAATTTTAAGATCTTCATTGAATATAATTCCACTTGACTGTCCTAATTAATATATTACAGTTTGAATCTCCTTTATAAAACAAAAATCAGATTTGTTTTTGACCTTGTTTATTTGTGGGTCCATTTGTAGTTAAATATTCCTTTCTGCCTCACAGAAGGATACATCTATGAAAAAATATCCTTTTTTTTTTTTGAGGAAAAAAGGAATGTAATTTAATGCACTGCTATAAAGAAAGCATTGGCCAATTATTCTGTTGCAGAGAGGAATAAAAGTAATGAGACATTATGAGAAATGGGAAAGGGTGACCTAAAAAAGTCTAGGAATTTCCTTTCCCTAAACATTTTTTGGCTTAAAAAATAATCCAAGTTTATAGAATAATATAATAAACATTTAGGTTCCTTTTTCAGTCATAGTATTATACCAGATTTGCTTCAGAATTTTTTTTAAGGTAAAATTTTATAGATACATTTGAAAGCCTTTTGTACTTTGTTGCTGACTCCATTTCTTTTCCCCTCTCCTTTTCTCTTCCTCTTCCACCCATACAACATGAAAAAACATTATCGTGTCTTTTGTTTCTATCCATTTTTATAGTTTAGCTACTTATATAGCTCTATAAACAATATATTGTTTGGGTCTGTTTTTATTTAAGTCTGTACTTAAGTAGGGTTTTACTATATTACTCTACATGTTGCTTCTTTTTCTCAATACTGTTTTCTTTTGTGTTCTTGTTGATATGTTGCTCTAATGCAGCTTAACTACTGGATAATATTCTGTTGTATGACTGTGGTATAAACAGTGTGAACTTGAGCATCCTTACACTGTAAGTGGAGTTTCTTAATTATAAGAATGCATATTTTCAACTTTACTGAATGATGTCAAGTAACACCATGCCAAAATGCCATCCAAAGTGATTGAACCAGTTTGTACTCCCATTGGCAGTTAAAGGCCATTCCCAATTCTCCACATTCTCACCTTTTTAATTTTTGCCAATGTAATGGGTGTCATGTAGTATCTTGATTTACATTTCCTGATCATTAATGAATTCAGAGCCCTTTTTAATATACTTAATACCCTTGTTTTTTCTTCTTTTATGAAATACCTGTTCATATCCTGCCCGTTCTTCTGTTGAATTTTCTTTTTTTCTTCATATTGACTGTTTATAGGCGTTCTTTACATCCCTTCGTTACTTATTAAATCAAAGTAATCAAAACAGAACTTCCTCCAACTCTGACTACCACCTCTACCCTCCTAACAGTATCTGCATACACATACCTATGTATAAACTGTAAGTCACCCCTTTAAAGCCCCTCCCTGCTTAAGGGCACTGCTTTAGCAGTTATCTCCTCTCTCTTCTACATTATCACTTATTTGTTCACCACTAGTTTGTCACCTATTATTTTTCCCATCTAACATCAATCAAAAACATCTTCTCTTCAACCTGCTTTCCCTGCTTGCTACCATATCATCTCTTTGCCCTTCTTTACAGTACTACTTTTAAAAGCATCACTGTATACTTGCTTTTTGTCCATTTCTTCTCTTCCTATCTTCTGTATCTTCCAAGTTCCAAACAGGCTTTTGCTGCTGCTACTCCACTAAAACTATCTTGTCAATTTACCAGTGACTCACAATTTACTAAATCTTAAGTACAAATCTTAGTCTTCATGTCACCTGCCTTACTTTGTGGCATTTACACAGTTCACCATTCCTTCCTTCCCAATCCATATTATTCCCTTGGCTTCCAGGACATATAGCACTCTGATTTTCTCCTCCCCCCTTATTGTTGGCTCCTTCACAGTCTCCTTTGCAGATTCCGTTTCTTTGTTGTTTTGATTTGTAAAAGCTGCAAAACTGCAGTATACCAGAAATGAAATGACTTTTAAAAAGCAGAATCTACCAAGTTGCAAGTTCACAGCTCTAAGACCATGAAAATGTCCAAACTAAGGCATCCAAATAAAGATACCTTGATTCAAAAATGGTCAGTGGTATTGGAACACCTTTGTCCGCTGGAAAGGCACATGGCGATGTCTGCTAGCTTTCACTTCTCATATCATAAGGCTTCCCTGGGATGCCTTCCTTCTGTATCCCCAAAGGTCTCTTGGCTGTGTGGGCTCTGTTAGTTCTCAAGCCTTTTTCCAATATGGTTCCCTCTTAAAGGGCTCCAGTAAGGAACCCCACCTTGAATGGGTGGAGACACATCTCCGTGGGACCATCCGATCAAAAATTACCATCCACAATTGAGTGGGTCACATCTCCATGGAAACAACAAAAAAGATCCCACCCAGCAATACTGAATGAGGATTAAAGGACATGACTTTTCTGGGGTACATATAGCTTCAAACCCACACATTCGTCCTTACCTTTTGATGTAAGAATGCCTCAGAGCTCAGTCCTCAGTCCTTTTTAGTCTCTTGGCTTTAAATGTCACCTATATGCAAGAACTACCAAATATATATCTCTAGTTCAGACTTTTCTTCCAAACTCCACCACACTTGAATATCCAATACCTTTTCATCTCCACTTGACTAACCAGCAGACAGCTGAAGCTCAGCGTATGTATAACTCAATTCCTGCTCTCACCTCACCTCCTTCCATTCTATTCACCTATAGACGTCCCCATTTAATTTGATGACTACTCCCAGTTGTTCAGATAAAAGACCTTGGAGTCATCCTTCGTTCTTCCTTTTCTTTCACATCTCATATTCCATCTCTCTACTTCCAGAACATTTACGGATGCTGATGCTTCTTACCTCCCTCACTGCTTCCACCTTGATGTAATACAGTACCATTTCCTGACTGTATTATTCTAATAACCATGTCATTGTTTTCCCTTGTTCCACCTTGCCTTGCTACAGTGTCTGCTCTTGATATACCCAAAGGAAAATCCTTTTCAGTGTCAGGGAGAACTGACATCATTTCCCCCCATGCTCACTCTGCTCAAGCCCCAAAGATGTCTTTGGTTTCCTTGAACCCACCAGGCATGCTTCTTATTTAAGCCTCTGCATTGACTGTTTGTTTGCCTTTCTTCAGATGACTGCAAACCATACATCTTTTGAGTCTTCACTTAAATGTAGTCTTCTCAGTGAGGCTTACCCTGATCACGTTGAAAACGGTGGCCCTGTATCTCACCCCAGCACTCTCTCATCCTCTTCTACTTTTTCTTTATCCATTTCATTTATCACCTACTATCAGTCTGTGCTTTGTCATTTCACTTTGTTCATGTCTTTCAATGCAAAACTTTTTAAGGTTTAATGGATCACATTTATCAATCTTACTTTTCATAGTTTGTATTTATTCAGCCATTTAAAAGAAATCCTGTGTTAGCCCAAGGTCATTACATTTCTTTGGTTAAAACTTTTAAGGAAAAACTAGAAAAAACTGTGCTGAACAGAGGTTGAGAATAAAGGCTTGATTGCTTTTCCATTCCCTCCAAATGAGCATTGACCAAAGTCCACATTGTGAGGTGTAACCAGCCCAAAATAACTTAATAATCCCAGGAAAAATGCCAGGAGTCCTTCAGATGCTGAGATATGTGGGTGAGAGGTACAGATAATGGAAGTTCTCTCTCCCATCTCTAATGTGAGTCATTGCAGGACCTACATACGATGTCATTTCTCAGGATAAACAGCGATCACAGCACATATTGGTTTGTGTATTATCCACCCACCAAATAAAGCAAGCATTCTTTTCTATTTTTATTTTTTAACAGATATTTCCATGTAAATTAGAACCTAAACTAGACAGCCCTTTTTAGCAGGCAAGATTCAGCTGAAGTCCTGTTTTCTCAGAATACATTCCATACCTCAATTGCCTCTTAGAGATTTCAAAGGCTTTTATGTACCTGGCAATTTGGAGGAATTGCTTTTATTTTGTGGTTTCGTAGGGACTTCTAATATCTCTCTTGTAAGATGTTTGCAGATGTCAATAGCTACTAGCTCTAAAGGGTTAGAGTAACAAGATCATTCTGTTTTCACTTTTGATATCTTTTTTGCTGTTCATGCTGTTAGTTCTTTCCTACATAAGAGACACATAATCAGACGCTCAAGTTGCCCTCTTTTTTTGTTGGGGTGTTTGTTAGCATACTATTGATTTTCTTTTGTTCTTTTGAGGGTATTTTGTCTTGACCCAGTTCCTTGGGAGTGCTTTAAGAAAAAGATTCTTCATCATATCGCCATTTTACACATTTAGGTGTACCCTGCTCTTCTTATGAATACTCATTGGAACTGTTTTCCTTACCATTCAGTCATCGTTTTGGAGTTCCAGTCAACTGACATTTCCTTGTACCTCTGTGGTGCTTCAGAATAAGGAGGGTGTTTTAGTTTGCTTAAGTTGCCAAAATGCAATATGCCAGAAATGGGCTGGTTTTGTTGTTGTTTTTTTTTTTTTTTTAATATATGCTCATTCTGTTCTACATGTATAATCAGTAATTCACAATATCATCACAATTGCATATTCATCATCATGATCATTTCTTAGAACATTTGCATCAATTCAGAAAAAGAAATAAAAAGACAACAGAAAAATAAAACAAAAACAGAAAAAGAAAAAAAATTTACATACTATACCCCTTACCCCTCCCTTTCATTGATCACTAGCATTTCAAACTAAATTAATTTTAACATTTGTTCCCCCTGTTATTTATTTTTATTCTATATGTTCTACTCGTCTGTTGTAGATAAAAGGAGCATTAGACACAAGGTTTTCACAACCACACAGTCGCATTGTTAAAGCTATATCATTATTCAACCATCATCAAGAAACATGGCTACTGGAACACAGCTCTACATTTTCAGACAGTTCCCTCTAGCCTCTCCATTACATCTTGGATAACAAGGTGATATCTACTTAATGTGTAAGAATAACCTCCAGGATAACCTCTCGACTCTGTTTGGACTCTCTCAGCCATTGACACTTTGTAGTATTTCACTCTTCCCCCTTTTGGTCAAGAAGGTTTTCTCAATCCCTTGATGCTGGGTCCCAGCTCATTCTAGAGTTTTTCTCAATCCCTTGATGCTAAGTCTCAGCTCATTCTAGGATTTCTGTCCCATGTTGCCAGGAAGGTCCACACCCCTGGGAGTCATGTCCCACGTAGACAGGGGAAGAGTGGTGAGTTTGCTTGTTGTATTGGCTGGAGAGAGAGGCCACATCTGAGCAACAAAAGAGGTTCTCTTGGGGGTAACTCTTAGGCCTAATTTTAAGTAGGCTTGACCTATCCTTTGTGGGGTTAAGTTTCTTGTGAACAAACCCAAGACTGGGAGCTCAGCCTATAGCTTTGGTTGACCACACTGTTTGTGAGAATATCAATAATTCAACTTGGGGAGGTTGAATTTTCCCCCGTTCTCACCATTCCCCAAAAGGGACTTTGCAAATACTTTTCCAGTCACTGATCAAATCACTCTGGGATTCATCGGGGTATCACTGTGGACAAACCAACAAAATTTCATGTCCTACCCAAGGTTCCATGTACTTATGTTGTTGAACCAATTGTCTATATAAGTTATATTAGGAGATGCACTAGTCAAAATATAAATTTTGTACCAAATAAACATTTTTTGCTTTAGTCTCACACATAAGTTGAAATTTTAAAATATTAATTACCATCTATTTTCAGCACCCTGCAGTAATGACATTCCTTTGTTCTTCCTCATGCAAAAACATTTTTAAATTTGTACGTTTAGTCATTATCATTATACACTCTAGGCATTCCTAGATTATACCATCTCAATCTTTGTCGTCTTTCTTTGTGATTTCATTTATATCCCCAGACCTCCTCCCTCTTTCGTTCTCACATCCAGCTTCATTCAGTGTTTTAACATAATTATATTACAGTTAGGTAGTGTTGTGGTGTCCATTTCTGAGTTTTTATATTAAGTCCTGTTGCACAATCTGTATCCCTTCAGCTCCAGTTACGCTATATCTTACCCTATTTCTATGTTCTGATGGTCTCTGTTACCAACAAAATATTCCAAGTTTATTCACTAATGTCCGTTCATATCAGTAAGACCATACAGTATTTGTCCTTTTGTTTTTGGCTAATCACACTCAGCATAATGTCCTTAAAATCCATCCGTGTTGTTATATACTTCATAACTTTATTCTGTCTTACAGCTGCATAATATTCTATCGTATGTATATGTCACAGTTTGTTTAGCCACCCGTCCATTGATGGACATTTTGGCTGTTTCTATCTCTTGGTAATTGTAAATAATGCTGCTATAAACATTGGTGTGCAAATGTCCGTTTGTGCCCTTGCTCTCATGTCCTTTGAGTAGAGACAACATATAGATGGGTCTTATTTTTTAATCCATTCTGCCAGTCTATGTCTTTTGATTGGGGAGTTTAATCCATCAACATTTAGTGTTATTACTGCACAGGTAGCACTTTCTTCTACTATTTTGCCTTCTGGATTTTATATGTCATATCTAATTTTCCTTCTTTTTACCTTTACTCATAATCTTCCTTTCTACACTCTTCTCCACACCTCTCTCTTCTGTCTTTTCATATCTGTCTCTAGTGCTCCCTTTAGTATTTCTTGTAGAGCTGGTCTCTTGGTCATGAATTCTCTCAGTGATTTTTTTGTCTGAAAATGTTTTAATTTCTCCCTCATTTTTGAAGGACAGTTCTGCTGGATATAGAATTCTTGGTTGGCAGTTTTTCTCTTTTAATAATTTAAATATATCATCCCACTGTTTTCTCGCCTCCATGGTTTCTGCTGAGAGATCTACGCATAGTCTTATTGGGCTTCCCTTGTACATGATGGTTTACTTTTTTCTCTTGCTGCTTTCAAGATTCTCTCTTTCCCTTTGACCTCTGACATTCTGATTAGTAAATGTCTTGGAGTACGTCTCTTTGGATCTATTCTCTTTGGGGTATGCTGCACTTCTTGGATCTGTAATTTTAAATCTTTCATAAGAGTTGGGAAATTTTCAGTGATAATTTCCTCCATTAGTTTTTCTCCTCCTTTTCCCTTCTCTTCTCCTTCTGGGACACCCACAACACATATATTCATGCACTTCATATTGTCTTTCAGTTCCCTGAGTTCCTGCTCATATTTTTCTATTTTTTTCCCTATATTTTCTTTTTTTGCCGGATTTCAGATGTTCCATCCTCCAATTCAGAAATCGTATGTTCTGTCTCTCGAAATCTGCCATTGTAGGTTTCATCTCTTCTACCATGCTTTTCATTCCCATAAGTTCTGTGATTTGTTTTTTCAGACTTTTGATTTCTTCTTTTTGTTCATTCCTTGCCTTCTTTATATCCTCCCTCAATTCATTGATTTTGTTTTTGATGAGGTTTTCCATGTCTGTTCGTATATTCTGAATTAATTGTTTCAGCTCCTGTATGTCATTTGAATTATTGGTTTGTTCCTTTGACTGGGCCATATCTTCAATTTTCCTAGTGTGATTTGTTATTTTTTGCTGGCGTCTAGGCATTTAATTACCTTAATTAGTTTTTTCTGGAGATTGCTTGCACTTCTTTTACCCACAGTTTTCTTACTGGATGAGTTTGTTGTCTATCTGTTCTTTGACATTCAATTCAGCTTTATCTGGACCTCTAGCTTAAGTTTTGTTTAACAGAGGAGACTTTTTCAGTTCTTGTTTTCTTGTTTCTTGCCTTGCTTGTATGGTGCCTTTCTCCCCCCACACTTAAGAGGGCCTACTTAGGTATTCTAGACCCCAGCTGGATTTTCCAGACCAAAGTGGCCTCCTGTCAGGAGAAAAGAGTCACCTGTGTCGGTTTTCCCCCTGAGGGTGAGTCCCAGCAGGTTGAAAAACTTTCCTGTGAAGTCTCTGGGCTCTGTTTTTCTTATACTGCCCAGTGTGTGGTGCTTGTCTGCCTGCAGGTCCCACCTGCATAAGATGATACGGTCCCTTTAACTTTGGCTGGGGACATGGTGGAGACAGAGGAGAGGTTGTAGGCTGGTTTTAATGGCTTCAAATTACCAAGCCCTGGTGTCTGAATTCCTTGAGGGAGGGATTCCACCTGAGTTGGGCTTCACCCCTCCCCTGGAGAAGGCACAGGCTCCAGACAAGCCCTCAAACAAGCTTATTTCTGCCTATGTCCGGGGCAGTTGCAGCCTGAAGAGCCCTGTCGCTGTATCCAAGGGCAGTCAAGCCTTTGTAGAAACACAGCCACAAAAACCTCTGTTTCCTTCTTTTTTTTACCTTTTTTTGTCAGGCCTGCCCCCTTGGTGCCGGGGCAAAAGTGAGCGACCTCCTCTTTGACCAGGTCCACCTGAGCTGGGGACCTATTTTTAGTAGCCAGAATTTTTTATTTAATTCCACAATTGGCGTTTGGTTGGGCTCAGCCCCTGCTGCTGGTAAAGTCTCTTTCCTTTCCCCTTTGTGAAGCTGCCTGTGGGGGAGGGGTGCCAGCCACCATGGCTTGGGGAACTCACAGGTTCTGGGGAGGCTTGCAGCCAGTCCAGCTGGTCCAGATTAGGGTACGCTGTGTGTCCAGTCACTGATGTGGCCTCAGGAGCTGTTCTGTTCTGTGTCTGGTTATTTAGTAGTTGTTCTGGAGGATGAACTAAAATGCGCACATTATTAAGCCGCCATCTTGGCCCAGAAGTCAATGGGCTGGCTTTTAACAATGGGGATTATAAGCTTACAGTTCTGAGACCATGAAAATATCTAAATAAAGACATCTAGGAGTGATACCTAAACTCCTGTCAGATGGCAATGCAGTGTCTGTTCTCTCCCTTCTCTTCTTAGTTTCCTTGCTTTCACTTCTTGCTTCAGCAGCTTCCTCTCTGTTTCTATAGCTTTCTCTCTCAGCTTCTGTGTGTTTCCCTGAATTTCATCCTCTTATAAAAGACTCCTGTCAAAGGATTGACCCACCTGGGGCATGCCTCAACTGAAAAAGCCTAATCAGAGTGTCCCACCTACAATAGGTCTACCCCCGTCACCTGCCCCCCTCCGGTTCATCCCCCCCCCCCCCCCCAGCAAATGGCTTTAAGATTATAATCTTCTGGGTCCATAAAGCCTCCAAACCATCATAGAGGGTAAGGTTCAGAAATCCAGGGTCTATGGAAAATATAAGATCATGTACAACAAATGTCAATATTTTGTTCAATTCATTAAAAAAATTTTTTGTTCACTTATGCTGTGTAATCACACAGCTACTCTCTGTAAATGAATTGTCCTCTAATTGCCTAGTGAATATCAATACATTGGCACTTCCTTATTCCTGAGGACTGATTCTGATAACCAATGATTTGATCTTTATTAAACATCCTGTTCATCACTGGCATCTAGCAGCTTCTGTCTAGCAAGCATTCTTACTATATCAGGTGTCATAAACTCCAGGGTTTATAGGTTACATTTAGTTCCTCAATAAGTCTAATTCATGTCCCGTTATTTTCACTTGGCTTCCAGAATGCTTATAAAAGAGCAGTAACCCTGTGCATCTGTCTCTTATGTTACCTAGCACTCCTCCTGGCCTTGACAACTCAAATGTGCCTCATTTTCCTTGTTATTTCCTGTAGTAAGAAAACCTCATGGTATTTAATTCCTTTAAAGATTCTCATGTTTAGGGTCATACGCTGCTTATTAAAGAAGACATTATTTAGGCCAGTGACCATGACCTGAACTCTCCCAGGACTTTGAGGAGAGCTTGGCCACATCTGTTGTTCCCCTTGAGAGTATGTTGATTCCTATGCATCATTTCAGAGAAGGAATAGAGACTGACTCACCTTTTCTAAGATACCGTCATTTCTTCTAAGACCATTAAAATGAGGATTTCACCTTTTTGTTTTGTTTTGTTTTTACCAGATGAAGTGGCAGTTGGTTAATGAATGTGAAGCTAGAATTTTAACTGAAAGAATTATCTGCACTCTCATAAGAAATTTTCTTGGTGATGGTTGAAATGTTTAAGTGATGTTTTCTGGACACAAAGGCTTAGTTAGAGTCTGGGAGGAAATATCTGTTTCATCCCTTAATCTCAATGTTGATAATTAGGATAAATTAAAGCAGTCTTATTTGGGAGTATTCTACTAAGAAAAATAATATATATTTTCAGTATGAAGGGATTATTCAGAGATATCTTGCTTGTCAGGAGTGTAATAAATGGCAAACATGAGGTTAGGTGGACTAACCAAAAAGGTTGGGAAAGGAATGCCATGCTCCAAGGTTAGGAATTAGTCCTTACTTTTCTCCTTTCTTTCAATACTTTTTTCTAGATACCATCTGGGTCCTGGAGTTTTCCAAATCTATACATCTAGTCTTATAATCTTAGCATATTTGATTTTTATATATCATTCACACATTTCTTTTATTATTAACTATCATTTATTGTGTATGTACTGTGAAGGATGTATACTATGTTAGACTATGTCAGGGGTCATAGAAAAACAACAAAGTACAGGGTCTCTTCTCATGGAATTTACAGATTAGTCGGCAAAGAGACTGTTAAGTGATCACACCAAGATTTCCTTATTTCCTATGTTTATCTTCCACCCCTTCATACCCCCACTCCATAAGGCAGACTTCTCTTAACTTCTAATACCTGTCACCATGACTCAGAATCTTGGATTCCTTCTCTTTATCCTCTCTATCCGCTCTATTTTCACTTCCTCTTCATTCATTTCTTTAAATGGTTCTCATATCTCTTAAGTTTCTGCCCATTTCCATTCCTGTCACTTTTTTCTAGATCTTCTCTCATCATCAAAATTACATTGCATAGAGCAATAACCTCTTAGGAGGAGCTAAGGGCCCATGAGACAGTTAAGAAAGTGTGTGTGTATATGTTGACTTACTATTTATTCCAGCCGCACTCCTTTTGCTTGTTCTGTTTTTCTCAACTAATTTTCTTCCTAGTTCTTTCCTATCCTGCAAACTTATGTTAATTCCCATCTTGTCAATGTGAAATATTCTGATTACCTCTTTCTTTCCACTTCCCTGAACTCTTAGAGTACTTAATCCTGTTTATATCATACGATATTAGCACTTAGTCAAAATTGCTTTGTGTTGCTATTTCATATCTGTAGAGCTTTTTTTATTACTATGTTAGGTTGCAAGATTAAAGATGCTTTGTATGGAGTATAATGATTGGTAGGTGCTCAGTAAATGCTAGGAAATAGGATTAGATTTATAGAGTACCTATAAATATTTTGAAAGGCCCTAATACTTGCTGAACTACTTCTGTACCACAGTTGATATAGCCATTTCCCTGTTGGTAAACATTTAGGTTATTTCCAAAGCAGGTCATTACAAACATTCCTTTGTCTAATTTTGAGTGTGTTGTATAAAAGATATTAATCGTCTTCCCTGCATTTCAACCAAATATTTGTTAATCATCTACTCTGTGTCTAGCACTTTTTTTGAATTTGTGACACTGGGAAATAACAGATTTCAGAAACATTCAAGTAACTTGTGTCATTGACATTATTTTATTATTATTTTTTATTTTTTTCATCCCTGATGTGAACTTTCATTTTGCTTTTAGGATAAGAACAAGAAGTTACGTCCCCTGTATGACATTCCCTACATGTTTGAGGCCCGGGAGTTTCTTCGAAAGAAGCTTATTGGAAAAAAGGTAAGTGATGACAGAAACATATTTGCAAGTGGTTGGGCTTTATCACATCCTTTGGAGGGGATTATTTTAAGCAGGGCCCTTTACTTAGGTGGAATCTCAGGGTCTGACAGATGACATTCCTCCTTGGAGTCTGGCTGGGCTACTTTGATAGGAAGAGAGGTGTGCCTATATATAAGTAAATGGTGTCCCTTTGGAGAGGTTAAAAATTGGGGCCCTGACCACAGTGTGATTTCCGGAGCTCTCATGGCATATTCTTTCCAGGATTCAGGCTCAATTCCAGTTTCAATAATTGCACATTGCCCTGAGCTTCAGTCACTTGGCTGTCTTGTTCTTTCCAGCCACCTCCATTAAAAGTCTGGTGGGGAAAAAAGAAAGTCTGGTGAGAGTTGCTGATTTTTTTTTTTCTGTGTCCCCTGCTTCTAAGGGATAGGTTTGCTATGGAGGGGGTGTAGAAGGGCTCTCTGGAATGGGAGCATGTTCGTTGAAATGCAGGCTATGGTGTGAGTGCACCCTCTACTTCTCTGGCTTGTAGAATTCACTACCATCTGTACTTTCAGGTACTATGGGGGCTTTCTTATGGGGAAGAGGTGCACAGCTTCCTGTAGTTCCTTTGGAGAATTTTTGTGTAGTACACTGAACTTTCTAGTCCAGTGTGACAGCTCACAGGCCCCAGAGTGCATTTCTGTGAGTTCTTAGTTATAGCATAATATTCTCTTACTCTGAATATATAATATAATATTCGATTATTCTGAACTACCTACAAATTTTGTCATTCCAGGCAGATGGTAGTAAGCTTTTGGGCACCCTCTTATTCCCTGCTCCTACAATGTTCTGGGTAGTTCTTTGTGTCCTGAATGCACAAAGGAAATGAATGGGATGTTTCCTTTGGTAGTAATTGAGGAAATCTGTTCAAGGAGTGACTGATTCATCATTTCTTTACTTGACTTCAGTAGGGATTTTAGGAGAAATATGTTTTGGGTCGATTTTTATTATATCTTTGAAAAGTAAGGCAAGGGTGCATGGGTGGTTCAGTGGTAGAATGCTCACCTTTCATGTGGGAGACCCAGGTCCAATTCCCGAACCATACACCTCCCACTCCACCCCCCACCCCAAAAAGCAATGATAGGTAAGGCTATGCTGCTATATGTCTGGCCCTAACACATTAAAGCCATGTTAGTGCTTTTAACCTAAGTGCAAGTTTTTAAACTCTTGATGATGTGACAGGTTTGATAGGGCTCTGGCTTTTGAATTTTAATGTCAAAATATATAATGTAACCAACTTTATTATATACCATAATCACTAGGATGATAAATTATAGCAAGAGATTTGAGGTTGGGCATAAGATCAAATGCTAATTTTGAGTTAGAGAAACCAGACTGGATTCTCTAAAATGATATTATATCTCCTCAGTTTCCTTCAGAGAATAGGCTCATTTGTCATTGTATAAAACTTGACAGAATGTTCTATTCATTCATGAAGTGTAGTGTGAATGATGACTTTAAGCTCTTTCAATTTCTAGATTTCCTGTTATCTGGTCTAATGTCCAACATCTCTATTTCATGAAGTTGCTCTCTACTGGCTCATAAATAATAGCATATAGAGAAAAAACAGTTCCCTCACATGTATATTTCTATTGGAGTCCATCCAAAATCACATTGAAAGAAGGGGCATTGCATATTTGACTTGTGAGCATCCAGTTATATGGTATATATTATGGCATCCACCTGGTTTCTTTGAATATTGCCATACCCTGGTTGTGTTTCATCCCTGGGAACATATATCAGAGCTTATTGCTGCAGCTGTTGAATGGTCCTGGAAGGTCCAGGGCTCTCTTCTCAAGAACCATGTGCCAGGCCTTTGCAAAGTCCTCTGTCTTAGGATAAAAGGACTGACCTCAAGTGTCAGATGTGGTGGCAATTCTTAAGCAATTAAGTTCCTTCTTAGTGGGTGAAACCTTGTTTACTGAGTTCCTTTGTATCACATTGGATTCTATTTGTGCTGAGCCCAAGTTTTGTCTCCCATGGCGACACTGTAAAAATGATGAATACTGTAGCCCTAAGTAGGGAGTAGACTGCAGCTTAGCTCCACTGGGCTGGAACATTCCTGAAACAAACTGCTTTTTCTGACTCACCACCTGAAACCACTTGCCTGTCTTCTGGGCACATCACTTGTGACAGGGAACACCCTTGTGCCCTGGCTTCTGGGAGCAGGCAGGGCAGTTGCTGCCTCAGGGGGCTGGCTAGCACATCATTGCATATTTCTGCCAATTCCCTGCAGACCTCTGCAGCTGTTCAGCCCAGCACATAGTGATTAAGAGACACTGAGAGGGAGCATGTGTGCCTATGTGCCTGTGTGCACAGAAGCTGATTAGGGCATCCTGTCACAGCTTAAGAAAAATAATGGAGGTAAGCCATTTTCTTTGCCCAGACTACTCTTTAACCAACCAGTGAGTTGACAGTTTTGAGGGATTTTTAGAAGGTAGAAAAATAAGATTGAAGGTTAATTACAAGGTGTTTTCTTGAATTTGGCATCCTCCATACCATTTGTACAAATTCAGTCCCAAGATTTAATTCTGGCCTAATGACTTAGTTAAAGCAGCATTACTTCTCTCTGACCCTTGGTTTTATCATTTGTGAGCTGGGAATGTTTTTTACCTTCCCTCTCCTTTGGGGTTGTTAGGAGTATCGAAGATGATTGCAGTCATTATGTTTTTTCCAGATGCCATTAAGGTATGTGGTTTGTGTTTTGTGTAGTAGTACTGTTTTTGTATAGAATCCAGCCCAGCCCTACTTTTTCAGTTATGATTCATTATGGCTGTGGGGTCAAGAAAAGTGAATACGTGTATAGCTATTCTAACTGGCATCATAGCTGGGGTAATTTTCCATGACCTTCATTGTTAATTTAACTGCTCTTTCAACCCGTTGCCTAAATTTGGGTGGTAGTTGGTTTGATGTGGCATCTGGATTTCGATTTCCACAAAATGATGTGTGTTCATGTTCTGGAGTATATGCATACATGTGTAAGTATATATGTGTGCATATATGTCCTGAAAGTGTTTCAGTACATGAACAGCTATACTAGGTAGAACACCTCATCTGGTTTACCATCTGCCATCTATTCTTTCACTAAAATCTTGAGGGAATATTCTTGGTAAAGAACTTTGTTGCTGATTGCTTCTGGGGTTCTCCACAACCCCATTATAGTAAAGAATTGTAATTCATGATAACTTCAATACGTCTTTTCAGTTTTCCAGAATGATATCCTAGATGTGTGAATAGAACAGCGAAATTGATGCTGTCTGTAAGAACTAGGGCTACAGTTGTCTTCTAATAGCAGGAATAATTTCTGTGTATATATATATATAATTTTTAATGGTCAGAGAAGGTCAACCCATGTGAAGCAAGAGTCTGTGTACCTAAGTTATTTTGCTGTTGGTGGAATAAGATAATTAAAAACTAGAATTTTCATTGAGCTGTTCCACAGTTATCTCATATAATTCTAAAGTAGCATCTTAAAAGATTTTTGTTCATGTAATATAGCATTTACAAATGGCATATGAATCACTCCTATAATTCCATCCTTTAATTGCCAGATTTTTATCACCATGGGAACCATTGTGTTCAGAGTTAGAATTTATTTGGACAATAACTGAAGGGTCAGAAGTGGTAAAAAAAAAAAAAAAGATACAATTGCAAGAAGCCAAAGTGCATTGAAACTTCTTACCCTGGAGTTAGATTCTCAGGTCAGGCTGTCCTGTTAGCACAGGGACCTCTGCTCATAATATATGCCTGTTCTCTAAATGTTTTTTTCCATCATTTCTGCTAAATAAGCAAACTTTCGGGATATGGCTCATTTGTAAACTAACAGCTGCCTTCGCCTAGTTTTCATGCCTTTTAAATTTGTTCTGTGAACCAGGCTGCCTCTTTTTTAGGCACTTAAAATTGAGTACTTTTCATAGTATATGCAGATACTTGGGAAGTTATTTGGCTATAAATCATTTAGTGAGTTATTTCAAATCCAAATTGCTTTAGATTATTCATCTCTTTTCAAAACTTGTCTTTCCTTTTCCTTAGGTATGTACTTTTGGGGTGTGGAGCAATCCAGAATATCTAAGACTGAACTCATGATCTTCTATTCAAAAATCTCATCTCCTTCAGTGTTCTAGAAACATCTTTGACAGCCCCCTCTTCCTTTAACCAACTCCTCTTATTCCAATCGTTTACCAAGTTCTGCTATATATGTATATATATATATATACCTTGAATGTTTCTTCTTCTGTCCATGGCACTGCTGCTACCTTATTTTATCTCCTTTCACTTGACCTCATTCTGTGACTTTCTTAACTGGCTTTCCCAAGTCACTCTTTTCCACTTAGTCCATTATTCATGTTGCAACCAAAGGGAGCATCACAAACATGAATCACACAGTACTCCTCCTTTGCCTAGTACTCTTTTGGCTTCCCTGTGACTCTCAAGGCCCAGCATAATCTAGTTCTAGCCTGCTTCTCAGATATAGCTCTCCACACTATCCCTCATCCTCCTGACCACCTTTTTTTTGGCCTTCATTAAGTGCGTTATGCTTTCTTTCATCTCTGGACTTTTATACTTGAAGTATCTTCTACTTGGAATGCCTTCTGTCATCTTCATTTCCCTTCCCTCCGTACCTTCTACTTACCCTTCAAATTCAAGTTAAATGTAACTTCCTTGAAGAAGTCTTCTCTGATCGCAATTTGCAACGATATTTTTGAGAGATTGTATATTTTAATTTATTTCTGTGTTCTGTTTCTCTTGTTAGATTTATTCCGTATGACTGATTAGGTCCACATCTGTTTTGCTTACCACCCCAGAGTCCATTACACTTTATGGTGCACAGTAGGTACTTAGTACATTTTTACTGAATTAATCAACTTTAGGGAAATAAAATGGCACTGGACTGAAAGCTGTGGAGAAGTTTGTGCACTCATTTGAGAACAAGCTGCTGAAAGTGGGACCCACCAGGGTTGGCCATATCTGCAAGAAGGGATGAGAGAACCTCCTCCTTTGAGGATGCTCAAGTCAACCTGGAAATGGTTGACATTATATGTAACAATATTGTCTCTATTGTGGATTAATATACTTTAATGGGCCAGGTTGGCAACCCAATTACTATTTATTACCTTTTTATGGGATAAAATATTCTGACTGTCAGTGTGAACTTTGGAAAATGTGGCTCATTTGTAATATGGTGGTTGCCTTTGTATGATTTTCATGCCATTCAAATTTGTTCTGTGAAGTAGACAGACAACTTTTATTTTAGTCACTTTATATAATGTTTATTCTCTCTGAAAGGATTAGAGGCCTCATGCATTTAGTTGTCTCAATGTGGTAGGCATTGAACTCTTTGAGCTTTGTTTTCACTTCAGTTTTCATCTCCATCGTGTAAGATGTATGTGTTAAAATTATATTACAGGAGGGTAGGCCACAGTGGCTCAGCAGGCAGAGTTCTGCCTGCCCTGCCAGAGACCCAGGCTCGATTCCTGGTGCCTGCCCATGAAAAAAAAATTATTTTACAGGTAAAGAAACTGAAGCTTATAAAAATTAAGAGTTTGCCCAAGTGTCCATGCTTCCCTATTGTGTATACTGTAGATGGTGTATATGTAGATAGACAGGGTCATGGTACTTTTTGGGATAATGTCAGTTCTTTTATATAACATGTATCTTACATGATCCTAGAAGTTGATTCTCTTCAGCTGCCTTATTCTAGTTTGCAAGGTACCAGGAGATGGTAATAGCACCATGTATCAGGCTTGTGCTTTCAGCCCTCTAGACATTATCTCATTAGTCTTTGAGATGTCCCTGTGGAATGATGTTTCATCTGATTGTTCTTCGGAGAAACCAGTGTCAGATTACATGTCCTGGTCTTCGTTACATAAACAACATGAGGTCATAGGTAACATTGCAAAGCCAGTGTAGAGTCTTGATTTTCCTCTCTTGTTCCTTCTATCTCTTTGCTTACGTGAAATTGTTCCAGAAGATGCTGGGGTAAAGGGAGGGATAGGTGTTTCTTTTTTATCTTGTTAGCCCAGAGCCAGGAAGAGGTTGCAGAGCACTGTAGGTGCTTGTTGTCCTGTGCAAGGGCAGATATCCGAAGGTGCCAAGAATAAAATTTGTTAGCTAGGAGCACTTTTTCACTCAGCCATTGAGGGCTCTTCAAGGGCATTGAGCTTTCTTGAGGGGCACTCCTTCACCCTTTTCCCTGGCCATTTAATAGGGTTGTCTTTATCCTTAAAAACACTTGTACGTTCTGTCTTTTTCAGTATGTTACCTAATCAACTGTGTTAAGTACAAAGCTGACAGTCTGGAGATTTTTGTTCCTACTTACCTTAAGTATTTTAGTTTGGTTTTTATATAAAAATTTCCTTTGTCATTTTTTACCTCATTTTAATTTGAGTCACTCATGCTATGGAATAGTCCTTTACATTAATGGTAAAAACATGTCCTAGAGGTTGTGAATACAATGTGATTTTAAATTGACATATTTATATGAGGTTGCTTGTCCTTGCCATCTTAGTGCCAGCTGTTAACATCAGTTGTGGCTGTAATTTTTTTTAAATAAATGACTGAAGATATTCACCAAATTGAGGGATGTTTGGAATGACTAATCAATTCTGACCAGGCCTTTTTCTAGTAAGAGTTCTCCTACTTAAAAGTGATGGAAAAGTGTTAGCTTGAATTGGAGACTAAGGGTCATTTTAGATGTCCTTTACCCTTTGGGTTTCAAGAATGATCCCAATCTTTTGTTCCTTGAGTCATTAGCTCCCTTATCTGGTGGGTGTGATTAACAGAAATTGCAGTGGAGTGGCCTGTTTCTGGAAACCCGGTTGTTCTCAGCAAGGTACTGTCTTCCTGTTGTTACTTAAATGCTGTTTTTGACAATGAATTTTTGGTTTTTGTCTGCAGGTTGTGAAAAGTACTTCTGTGCTTTGGGCCCCTCAGAGTGAAGAGCTGAGTACACAGCTCTTTGGTGAAGTGTGGTATTTGTATAGGTTATATTGTAATATCCACTTCAGAAAGCATCTCTAAGTTAAGTGAGGAAACTAGGAATTTCAATCGCGTTCTTGGAAATTTCTTCTGTATACTCACCTGTGGGAAATGATTTATTAGCTGCTAGAGTTCTCGAGATTCTCTTATCTCTAGGTTAATACTCATATTACTTTGCTTATTATTAAAGACTTTCTTTCCTGAATTCCCAAGTTGCCTGTAGTTTTCTGTTGAAAGTTCCTACATTTGTAACATGATTTATGATCAATTTGTCTTAAGCCACCAACTCCTGATCTTTTCAGCTAGGTTTCTGAAGTCTCATCCTTAGGGCTGGAACTTTCCATGCTTATTCTCTGCAAACTGGGATTTTATTTTAGGGGGAGATTGTGCTGAATCGGCTCAGCTGTGTTTGGGGGTAGGGCGAGGACAGGCTTTTTTCCCCCCACATTAAAAATAACACTTTTGTGCTGAAAACCCTGTGAAATATGCTGAATTGCAAATCTTCCAACTTCCTATACCTCTTGGTGTACAGAGGATAGATTCTTTTAGAACTTGGGCTTGATGCTTGTATGCAGAATATCTTATGTTGTAGGAGAATGTAAAGGGAGACTGATACAGCTGTGCTCCATTGGAGAGAAAACCTTACTACTTTTTCTCAGTATTCTTTTCTTCAACAGTTTCATCTTTATACTTTATACTTATATATAGTGTAAGATCTTTATCTTATACTATGTATAAGAATAGTATATATTGATTTTCTGATGAAAAAAATTAGGACTAATAGTTCTTATATATTTGCAAAATACTGCATGTCTTTCACAAGTAGTAAGCCCAATTTGAGAGCATGGAATTTCCAGGGTTTCTTTCTGTGTGGCTTCTGTTTCTTTTATGCTTAGTGAAGTTAGGCTAATAGCTCAAGTTGTTTCAAAATTTCTTTCCTGAGTATATGACTAATTTGTGCATATAGGAGAAGGTTGCACTTGGAAGGTCTGTTGATTCTAACGTTGAAGTTCTTTCACCTCTTTATGTCTGGATGACAACTGATATTTTAGAGCTTCCCCTTCATAATTAGGGTCATGCAGTTGTAAATTAAAAAAACATGAGCTCCTTGTTTCAAATGTGTTTAAATCTGAGTGAAGCCTTCTGCTCTTATTTGGAACAAGTGTTATTATTGCTACCTAGAACTACCTTCTTTGCTTTCACTTGTGTAGTTAATCTTTTCTCTGGCAAATTTTCAGGTATTCCTAAAATGGTGCACTTCTTTCCTGGGAGAATTGCCAGCTCAGACAATCCTTTGGAGCATTTTCACGTATGGAGATGATAATCATAAAACAATTTGGAGTCTTTATATATCTGACTGCTCTTATAACTTGACTGATGGTTAGACTTCTTGTTTCTGGGTTTGCACATTTGTAATGATCTCTTTTGCAGAAGTAATCCATAGGATAGATAGGGTTTGAGGGTGTCAATATTCTTTCGCTTCTACTTCCCTGTCTTTCTTGTATTGCTCTTTGTGTTTACCCTTTTTGTCATTACTCCTCCTGGATGGTAATGGGTTCTCTTCTCCAGACCAGCTGACTCTCGAGCACATACTTCAGCTCACCCTCAGACTTGAAAGTTTTCCTCTTTTCTCATGCTTCCCCTTCCTTGAAGGATGAATGCTAATGTCTGTTTGAGAATGCTGCTGTCTGATGGCCGTCCTAGTCACAGCACTCCCATCACTTCTACTTCAGTAATTAGCAGCATTTTGAAATATGACACACCTTTGTAGAAACCGTTACTGGCAGTGGCTTTTAATGAACCGAACTCATCTCATTGAAGGTTAATGAGTAGAATATTAGGAATAAATAGCGCAATCCCATCTTCTGGGGCACCGTCTCTCCCTATTATTTTCCTCCTTAGAGTGAGCATCATGTGGAGCTATGTAGGAATTTTCTTCTGTAACTATAGGAATCCCAGATTTTTGTCCTCAGTCCAGCCTTGGACTACACATTTTTTCTGCAACTTTGCCCTCTCACTTATTCTAGTTTTAACAAGAAGTATGGACTGGGCTTGTCTGATAAGTAGGTAGTCCCCCTCTAAGGGTAAAGATAAAGTAGCTGATAGGTTTATTCCCTTTTAGGACTCAGTGCTTGAAGCTTTGATCATGTCTAATCACATGATTTGTTAACAAGTCCATAGAAGCTTGCCTAGTGAAGCCAATTCATTTTTATTCATTCAGCAATTATTTACTGAGCAATTTCTCTGCACAAAACCTTGTTTTAGCATTGTGGATAGAGTCTTGCAAGCAGTCTCGTGGAACTTATGTTTTAGAAAAGATACATGTGGTTCTTGGACATATTTTTAAACATTTTTTTTTATTGTGAAATATAAAAAAGCAATAAATTTCAAAGTACATTTTAACAACTAATTATAGAACAGATTTCAAAGTTTGGTATGGGTTACAGTTCTGTAATTTCAGGTTTTTCTTCTAGCTGCTTTTTCTTGGACATTTTGTTATAAGCACGTACCTTTTTAGAGGTGAAATAAGATATCTCTGTCACAAGATGCTTACAGTCTAACTGGGGTAAGATTATATAAGCATGTGAAGTTGAATAAAAACATTTGAATAACTGATAATATAAAACTCTTCTCTTGGCAGTGTTTGATTAATATTAATGTGAATTGTTGTTAAGATCATAGTTGTCTTTCAGAGACAAGCAAGGTCTCACCTGCTGGGAACCTTATACACTCTGAAGGCTTCAGCCACTGCACACATTGCCGACTCTTACATATGAATGTTTCCACTCCCCAACCTCTTTTCTACTTGCAATCTCTGTTTCTCAACCGCTGACAGCTGGATACCCAAGAATGGATTCCAGTGGATGACTGACATCTTCTATGTCCAAAAGGCAGTTCATGGTTTCCATGAGTTTTTTATCCTGTACACAGACTGCCTAGGCTTCCTCTGTTGTTAGTCTTACTTACATAGTATTATCACCCATAATCATCCTGAACTCGAAACTAGAATTTAGAACCCACCACCACTGTGATCATCTCAGTAACCAAGTTCTCCTGATTCTGCCTGTCTTCTCTCCCAAATCCTCCTTTTCACAGTATTTCCAGGTCTTTTAGCCTGTACACTTATTATCTCTCATTTTATTTATTGCAAGTGCCTCTTAACACCTTCCCTACTCCTCCTGGTCTCGGGCCATCTTTGACTTTGCTGTCAAATTTGCACAATTTTGGTCATGACACAAACTCTGGTATTACCCAGATGCCTGCAGAAAAGAATCTAACTCCTTGAATGAGCATAAAAGCAAAGAAAAGGCAGCTATATGTAAGATACCATAATTTCATATATTATAAAGACCCTTTTTTCCTTTCCTGTTTCATCCCCTACCCTACTCAGTACACTATATGTCACATAGAACGTCTCACCATCCTATGAATATGCCATCGACTTGTTATTCTGTTAATCTTTTTAACCCATATGGTCTTTTCGGAGGCTTTTTAATAATGTATTTCCTGCCCCCCCCCGCCCCCTCCCTACAGTCTGGTGCTTTGCTTTCTGTTCTCCCATAATACTTGTTTGCCCATTACTGTAGTAGCAGTTCCCACGTTTAACCTACCTCTCTTCCTATTCCTAACCTCACCTACCCAAATTTGCAAAGACCTTGTCTTATCTTTTCATTTGCTCAAAGTCACTGATGTTGGTAATCAGCCTAGGGTCATCAGTAAGTCTCTACAGAGTGGTGAAAATTTGCCCTGTGTCTTGAAGGCTTGAGAAAGATCTGGCATTTGGATATGTAGGAGGGATGGAGGAAGTTCATCATAAAGCTTTCTCATTAACTGGGGAGATGGTTTTCTCATTAACTGCTGCCTTCAATTTTCTCATACAAATGGAGACTTTGAGCCCCACTTCAAAGAATACTTTGGTCTGAGTGAAAGGCCATAAAAATAGGTGGAATATGTTTTTCTTTTGTTGTCTGTATATGAATTTTAACTATTAACTATATCACTTCATCTGATTGGTGACAACATGCTTGATGCCTTACGTAGTCAGTACCTCATTATTAGACCTCCATTTGCAGCCCTCATGAGGCAGCCTGTGCTGTCACTCCTTGGTGAGAGTTTGGATGCTTTTTCTTCATAACTGAGAATGTTCAGCATTTGTAATTTGTTCTCTTTAAGAATTATTTGACAGAGGGATTTACTCAGCTAGTAGGCAATAAGTTAATATTTATTGGCTTGAATCTTCCATTATTTTAAAGCTTTAGGTGACTGAAGCTTGATGGACCCTGATTGCTCCCTGCTATTCCCATTCCCCCTTATGTGAGATTCATAGTGTTCCCTTTCCCCAATAATAGTCCAAATAAATTGGAAGTAAATAAGTCTTGACTGGAGCCAGTTTGCATTTAAGCTGTTTGCCTGGCAGATTCTCACTGAGCCTGTCTCCTCCGAGCCTCTCAGGCTAGACTTTGATGCACGGAGACAGTAGTGGCCAGGAAAATACCTCACTTTGCCCCTCCTAAGCCAAATTTCTTTCCCCTGTAAGTGTCTAGCCTCCTTTATTTAAAAAAAAATACAAAAAGAAAAAGAAAGAGAAGGCAAGGGAATGGAAGAATGAGAGGAAGTAGCCTGAAACACTGGCTGGAAGTTATGTGAACACATTTTGGTGAAATGATACCATGTGTAATTGGAGAACTAGAGGGACTTCTTTAGAACCCCCGTCCCCCAGTTGAATCTTAACAGCTGAGAGATAAAATCTTAAGAGTTCATGTATGTTCCTAAAGCCTCTGTTTCTTTATTTGTAAAATGGGCATAGTGTTCAGGCATTTGTGATTCCTTAGGTGTGACAGGGTAGGGAGAGAATAGAAACAGACAGCTGCATTAGGAATACATTTTGGTCTATATGAAAAGAATAGAACTGTTTATGTTCCTCAGGAAGGAAATAGAAATTAGTCCCTCAAACACAGACCTGAAAGCTTGTCCACAGTTTGTTAGCTCATCTTAAAATGAAGAGTAAGGAAGGTGCATAGCAGAAAATTGTGTATGTTCGAATTCTTACACTTTGGATGAATTAATTTCTTTCAGTTTGCCTTATTTTTTAATTCGTAAAATCCAAAGAGTGTTTTTTTTTTCTTCATCTTCTAAAATGACAGCCTTACTAAAGAATCTTGAAAGGCTCAATTAGTTACCCTGTTATATCTGATCTGCCTCCGATGTAGCAGCATTTACTGCTGAATGTATAGTTTTACTGTTAGTGACTAGGTAGGGAGGGCCACCAGAAAGAGGCAGTCAGATTTTTGTTACCTGATTTCTGATGCCCCAGCTGATAGGATGGGCTGGAGGTGGAAAAATCTCAGGATGCTGTAATGGCACCTGAAGTGCTTCTAGTCTTTATTGTTCATCCAGCTCTAAGACACTGGGTGAGTCACTTATATTTTGGCCATTAATTTCCTCATCTGTAAAATGGGAGGGTACTGGCATTGTCCAAAAATCTGTTTAACCCTGTAATAGTAAAGATTTTTTATTTTGTTTTGTACCAATTGACAGAGTTGTCCTTTTACACTTCTGAAAGCTTAATCTTTTTGCCAGCAAAGCTGTTTCCCTCCATCATTCAATTCACTAAATTTTGAAATAATGCTGTGAGGAACCCAAATCCATTAGAATGATTGACTCCTCGATATCAGCCAGGTGCTGATTTTGTTTCACCAGTTTCTCTTTTGCCAGTGTTGCAGTTTGCTTGCTACTAACAGTATGGAAGGAAAGCAGCATGCAGCTTGCACTCCACAGCATGTAAGAGTTTTTAAAGATGAAAAACAAAGATGGGTTCTGTTGCTTCTCTTAGGTACTCCTGGTTTTGTGCTAGCTAAGCCTAGCCTTCTACAGGGAAAATGGTATTATGATCACTAGGTCTAAATAGATTTATCATCTTTATTTCCCCTTTCAGAGAGTGAAATGGTATTGATGGTTTCTTATATCACCTCCTTTACAGACACAGATTCCTTCTTCCATCTTTTTGTCTTCCTCTATCCCTCTTTGCTTACTCTTCCTTTGCTCTCCCTTCCCTGCCTTCCATTTTCCATTGACATTCAGTATGAAACAACTTCAAGTTGTTAAATTGCTAAGTTTGTAGTAGCTCCCATTTTCTAACCTAAATAATAACCCATCTGCCTTACTCTCTGACTTGGCTGTTGCAGTGGATCCCTGGGATCTTTTTGGCCTTAAAAGGAAGAAAGTGATTTGGTAAATGCTAGATTTTCTTGTTTCTGCTCTTTCTCCCAGCAGCATGAAGCTTGGGTCAGTACCAACATTGACAGAACATTAGCTTTTCTCTGAACAAGGTCCACTTAGTTTGCTTGATGGTTCCAGTTTCTCCTTGGAGCTTGTGTCCTCTTGGATGATCATACAGAATATTTCAAGATTGGTTAATACTGTGCAATTAAAGAGCTCTGCCTGTTTTAACAGCCATTTTCTGTTTTTAGAAAAGGAAAAACATGGTTGAGCAGGAAATTGTGTCAGTTTTCCTTTGAATTTCCTTTCCCTTGAGGCCCTTTAGTCTGATGTGCCAGGGCCAGGATATGTGTTTCCTTTCTGGGTGCTCTAATTGGCATGTTAATTTTAATACTCTTCAAGCACTGGGATGTTGGAGATTGTATCAGATAACTATTTGAATGGCACTGTGACCTGTTTCAGGATCTGTGGAAGCACATTTTCCATGTATGGCCCTAACCTCCTGAATTTCACTTCTGGATTTAATAATTTCTTCCTTCACTCTTATGTCATCATCTCTGTCCTGTGTCTTGATGTGTCAGGGTTGATGGGTAGGAATACAGGATTGATTTCTTTGGATCCTCATTTGTTCTTGCAGAAATTGCTTTTTGTAGTAATATGATTTCTTTGACAAGGCAAAGATACTTTTCCTTACAAGGCTCTTTTTTTTTTTTTTTAAAGTTTTAAACAGCCAGGAAGACATAATTAAATTTTTTTTGTTTTATGTAACATAACATGTTCTTTACATCTTAAAAATAGATATAGATAACATCTTTAGAAAGAACATATACGGCTAAATCAGGCATTCTTTTTTTACTTGCTACTGAAGATTTTCAAAGCCATATAAAGACACTAAATGATTTTGGTTATTTTATATGCTGAAGCAGACATTTTGAAGTGATTTGGCAGAATAGCCAACATAGAAACATAGGATATTCTTTGACAAACTATTGTATAAAACAGGCAGACATTTAAATTATTTAACATAATTTTCTCTTTTAGACATTTTTATTTACTAGGAAGCTAATGATTTTACCTTGTTTTTCTCTTTTTTTTTTTTATCATTTTCATGTTTGATTTTTAAAATTGTCTTTTTATGGTGCTTCTCTCTCCTATTTAACATTTTTTATTGTGAAATATATATATATACAAAAAAGCAATAAATCTCAAAGTACATTTTAACAAGTAGTTATAAAACAGAGTTTAACATTTGGTATGGGTTACAATTCCACAATTTCTGGTTTTTCCTTTTAGCTATTCTAAGACACTGGAGACTGAAAAGAAATATCAATATATGATTCAGTAGTTCTACTCATTTGTTAAATCATAGCTTCTCTATTATAACTCTTCCTTCTCCTTTGAGCCTTCTCCCAATCTTTAGGAATATTTGGGTTATACTCATTCAAACTTTTTTTATGGTGAAAAGGAATATCAATGATATGCAATACGGGGATAGAACATGTAGGTGTTTTTGGAGAGGCTTGCACCTCTGGGTTTCTGGATTTATCTAGCTTAGGAACCATCGGAAGGTTTTAGGTGTCTGAAAAGTAAACTTAATGCGTGCAACTTTTATAGGATCTCAGATAGATCCTTGAGTGTTCTTTATGGTTAACAGGAAAGATGTTGGTTGGGATTTGGTAAACTGTGGCAATTAAAAATAAGTAGCTGAAGCTTGGATAAGAGTAGCTTCCAGGGGATACAAGGGTAATTCAGTGGTAGAATTCTCGCCTGCTGTGTGGGAGACCCGGGTTCAATTCCCGGCCCATGTACTTCCTAAAAAAGAACAAACAAAACAAAAAGAAAGAAAAAACAAAACAAAAATTCAAAAAATGGTGCTGCAGTAACAGGATACTCACATGGAAAAAGAATGAAATGTGACTCCCGCCGTACAGCATACCAAAAAAAAAAAAAAAAGAATAGCCTCCAGAATAGCTTCTTAACTCTGTTTGAACTTAGCCGCTGCTACCTTATTTTGTTACATTTCTTTTCCCTTTTTGGATAGAAAGGCGTAGTCATTGATCCCATGGTGCCAGGACCAGACTCATCCCTGGGAGTCATGTCACACGTTGTCGGGGACTCATACCTCTGGATGTTATGTCCTATGTAGTGGGGAGGATAATAATTTTACTTGCAGAGTTGGCCTTAGAGAGAGAAAAGACGTTTTCTGGAAGTAATTCCTAGGCATAACTTTGAGTAGGCTTAGTTTCTCTGCTACAGAAATAGGCTTCATAAGAGCAAGCCTCAAGATCGGGGGGACTTGACCTATTAACTTGGGAGTCCCTAATGTTTGAGACTGTTTCATGGGTTTTCTGGGTAGTAAAGTTTAATAGTTCCATATTTTTTCCTCCAGTCCTTCAAGGAACTTTGCCAATACTTTTTAATTACCTGTCCAACATACTCTGGATGTATCTGGGTATTATATTAGCTATACAGAATTACAGGCCCTCTTTCCCATTCTGGGATCCATATGTTTAAGTTGTTTAAATGAGCTATCCAGACAAATTGAGTGAGATTATGTGGTACAGAAAATTTAGGTTTTGGACAAAATAACTCTCTTCCCTTGGTCTCATACAGTAGTTGAAGTGCTAAAATATAGACAGTGTCATCCTTACCCCTTTATTCTCATTTACCTTAGTCCCAACCAGATCAGCTTCATTCTTATCTCTAATTGCAGCCTAATCTCTTCTTTGGTTTTTTTTAACAGTTGTTTATAGCAATGCTCACTTCAGAGCTGCAGAACTCCAACTCTGAGTCTTAGGTGTCACACAGGTAGCTAAAGTTCTAGGGAGATACCAGGCTGTACATATATATCACAACATCTCAAAATCTTGAAATAATATTTACAGCTCTGGACTAAATATGACTGCTGTAAGAGCATACAATTTAGGCCCTGATTTTTTTAAAAGTATTTTCTAAAAGAGACTTACAGTATTTGTTCTTTTGTTTCTGGCTTATTTTGCACCACATAATGTCCTCAAGGTTCATTCACCTTGTTGCATGCCTCACGACTTTATTCTTTTCTGTAACCACATAATATTCCATCATATGTATATACCACGGTTTGCCATTCTACTTCTCAGTCAATGTATCTTACAGCGACCACCATCTTTGGGCATCATGGATAATATCCAAAGTAAGTAATCCATGTGTCACATTATCTTCACTTAGTTTTACAATCATCAGCACTCTCAATTTTAGGCAATTTTCATCGCTCCCAGGAGAAAAATAATCTGTAAACACACCCTTACCAAGTAGAAAATCCAAACCTCCCCTTAATTCTTATCTTCCCCTGCCCCCTTGGCTGGGCACATAAACATTTATGATTAATATTTCTTCTTGGTGAATTGCCCCTTCTATTAATATGTAGTGTCTTTCCTTGTCTCTTATGACATCTTTACATTTAAGACTATTTTGTCTGATATATAGGGTAGCTACTCCTACTTTCTTTTGGTTATAGCTCCCATGGAACAGATTTTTCCATCCTTTTACTTTCAGTCTGTTGTATCCTTGGCTCTAAGATCAGTCTCTTGTAAGCAGCATATAGGTGAATCATATTTTAAAATCAATTCTGCCAATCTTTATCTTTTAATTGTTGAGTTTAATCTGTTAATGTTCAAAGTTATTACTGTAAAGACAGGTCTTAAATTTTTATCCTTTGATTTTTATTTGCAAGGTCTATATATTCTTTTCCCTTCATGTAAGTTAAAGTTTTTTTATCTTTTAAATTACTCTTACTGATATGCTTCAATTCTGTGCCCCCTCCATACCTCCCTCTCATATTTTCTTTTTTTTTTTTTTGTTTTCAGCTAAAGAATTCCCTTTAGTTTTCCTTGTAAATTCTCTCAGTATTTCTTCATCTGAGAAGATTTTAATCTCTCCCTTACTTTTGAAGTACAAATTTGCTGCATAAAGAATTACATGCTGGAATTCTTTCTGTTTCAGAATCTTAAATATATCATACCACTACCTTCTGGCCTCCATGGGGCCTATTGAGTAACCTGAACTTAGTCTTATGTGGCTTCTATTGTATGTGTTGAATTGCTTTTCCCTTGCTGCTTTTAGAACTTCCTGTTTCTCTTTAGCATTTCACAGTCTGATTAGTATGTGTCTTGGGTGGAGTCTATTTGGATTTATTCTATTTGGGGTTTGTTGGACTTCTTTGATTTGCATATTTATATCTTTTATAAGGATTGGAAAGTTTTCCCTCATTGTCTCCTCAACTAATTTTCCTAGCCCTTTAGTTTTTTCTTCTCCTTCTGGCATACCAGTGATTCTTATTTTCATGCGCTTTGTATTGTCCATCGAGATCAAATACCAATTTTTCCATCTTTTTTGCCATTTGTATTTTGTGTGTACAAGTTCAGTTGTCCTATTCTCTAGTTTGCTTATTCTTTCTTCTGCCTGTTCAAATCTACTGTTGTTTGTCTCTAGTATATTTTTAATTTGTCTACAGTATCTTTCATCTCCATGAAATCAGCTATTTTTTCTATTGTTTCAAATTCTTCTTTATGCTTTTCTAGTTTCTTTACTTGATATCCTTTATGTCATTTGCGAACACATTGAATTTATTTAGGAGATTTTTATGAATGTCTTTGATTAGTTCCAAATTCTCTGTTTCCTCCAGTATTTTTATTTAGTCATTTGGCTGGATCATATTTGCCTGCATTTTCATGTGCCTTCTGATTTTCTGTTGTCTTCGAGGCATTTGATTATCATGATAAGGTGGTTTTGAAAGTTGACTCCCCCTGCTCCTCTATGGTTTTGTATTTGCTTGGGTCTGCATTGAAGGTCTCCTTTTGCCCTTGGTTTGTCACTTATTCCCCACTAAACCAAGTCCTGGACCTCATGTAGGAGATACAACAGTATTTGAATGTCATTGAATACTAGGCTGATAGGCAATTTGCCAGACTAAATTTTCTGTGTCTTCCTAGCAGATGGCGCTCTTGGGCCACCTCTTCCCCTCAGGCCCACCTCTCCCCAGCTATGGCAGCTGGGTGAGCAAGATGTAGACCCAGTTCAGTTCCATCCAAAGCTGCTGGTCTCGGTGCCGCTGAAAGCCACCAACCCTGATGCTGGGGGTTGGGCAATGTGCACCTTGACAGAGAATCCACTTGTGGACCTAATGGGTCTGGCGATCACCAGGCTCTCACTTGGAATGACCTTGGGCTGTGGGACTAAGTATTTCAACTGTCCCTGTCCTCAGCCCACCCAGAAAAGCGTGGTGGTACAGCACAGCTCAGCTCACTTCCTTGGCTGTGCTTCTCTGCCCATGTGTGCCTGAGGGCTCTGGACCTCCATGGGGAAAAGGAAGTGGTAGCGGGACCCAACAAGTCTCTTTTATCAACCAGTTGTTAGGCTGGCTCCAGTCTGCCTCTCTGTGTCCTCCTAAAAGGAGAACGCCCCCAGTCTCTGCCAAAAACTGGGTACTCATAGAAATCTGCCTCAGGGGTCCAGGCCAGACACTCTGTACTAGCAGGATTGACCCTGTGCATAGGCATACCAAGTCTGCTGACTTCTGGATTCTCTATGGAAGCTTGCAGCTGTGGAGCTGAGAAGGAAGATCTACTAAGCTAGCTGGAGAGGCAGGCAGGAGTGCAGGAGTGCCCTGCTTTTTTGGAACCTGATCCTTCCTGTGTCCTTCTGCTTGTCCCATGTGGATTCACAACTGAGCACGCCACTCCATTTTCTCCATCCCAATTTCTCTGCTTTTTAAATTCAGAACCTCCTTTTATAGTGTTAAACACCCTCTGTGGTTACTTGCACCCTGAAACTTCTGTTCTGTTTGTTTTTCTGTCACTTAATTGTTCCATGGAGCAGAGGTGAACTCAGACTACCCTTTTCTACCATTTTGCCAGTCTTCCTCATGTTCTATTTTAATAATTTTGAGTAGGTAATACATTCATCTCATTTAAAATCCACTGCTATTATCAGGTACATAATTCAAGATCTCCCTCCGCTCTGGTCCTTCACCCATTCAGTTCCCTTCATAGAAGCATCTAATATTAACTTCAGAGCTATTTTAGGCCTGTAAGGCAGATGTGTTTGAAGGTGGGTGGATGTATTAGTTTCCTAGGCTGCTCGAGCAGATACAATGAAATGGGTCAGGTTAAACAATAGGAATTTATTAGTTCATGGTTTTGAGACTAAAAGAAAGTCCAAATCAAGGCATCATCAAGGTGATGCTTTCTCCCCAAAGACTATAGTATCTTGGGGCTGGCTGCTGGCGATCCTTGGCCCTTAGCTTCTTTCATGTCTAGGCACATAACAGCATCTCCTTTTCTTCTGGGTTCTGTTGATGTTCAACTTCTGTCTGTTTCCTTTGTAGCTTTTCTGTCAGTTTCTTGCTTCCCATGGTTCTCTCCTGTCTGAATTTCATTTTGCTTATAAAGGACTCCAATAACGGAGGCCATACCCTAAGTGAGGAAACCTCATCAAAAGGTCTTAACTTACAATGGGTTCACACTCACAAGATGGATTAAGTTTAAGAATATATTTTTCTGTGGCACTTACATACAGCTCCAAAACACCATAATGGGTGTTTTTTCCTTTTTGCGCAAATGAAAATACAGCCAAAAAATTATATGTAAATACAACTAAAAACAGTCTTTGCATTTGTGTTTTATTTTGTTGTGCTTAAAAGTACTGAAAGGTTAAAATTGTTGACTGTATAACTCAGGGAAAGTTTAAAATTTGCCTGCAAACTTTCAGCCTAGTTTTCTCTATGGCCATAATTTTTCTCCTTGAAAATGCGGTTATGACTTCTAATATTAGAAATAATGTTTTCTTTTCTGTCCTAATTTATGATACTCTGTATTGTTTGCGGTTTTGTTATAAATACCATTTCCTGCCTACTTTATCGATCACAAAAGCAAACTGTTTCATTCTAAAAAACTATTTTTGAAAAAAAAAGAAAGAGAAATATTAAGAAAAAAGAAAACTCTGCCACCCATGGATAGCATCTGTTTAATACTTGAGTGTAGTGTGTATCATTCCAATCTTTTAAAAAATTGATTTGGATATTTGCATAATTTTTAACTTAGCTGCTAACTATATGATACTTATTGTTTTGTAACCTTCAATATGATGATTTCTTTGTGTCTTTATAGGTAGGTAGTCTTCTACATATAAGGAGTATGTATCATTTAATATCAAGTGAATACTTAATAATCTGTTGATGGTTCTTTTTTTTTAAAACTTATTTTATTGTATAGTATGAGAGAAATGAGAGAAAGCAATGAGAGAAAAAGCAATAGTTTTCAAAGCACTACTCAACAAGTACTTACAGGACAGATCCCAGAGTTTGTCATGGGCTACCATACAATCTTCTCAGATTTTTCCTTCTAGCTGCTCTAGAATATAGGAGGCCAGAGGGCTTAAATTTTTTTTTATCAGCACAATTTACTTTTTTCTTTCTTTTTTTTTGTGGAAAGTAACAAAAATACAAAAAAGTAATAAATTTCAACGTACAGTACCACAATTAGTTGTTGTTCTAGTTTGCTAGCTGCCAGAATGCAACACATCAGAGATGAATTGGCTTTTAATAAAAGGGGATTTATTTTGTTGGTTCTTCAGAGGAAAGGCAGCTAACTTTCCACTGAGGTTCTTTCTTACGTGGAAGGCACAGGATGGTCTCTGCTGGTCTTCTCTCCAGGCCCTTGGGTTCCACCAACTTTCCCTGGGGTGACTTCTTTCTGCATCTCCAAAGGCCTGGGCTGAGCTGCAAGTGCTGAGATGAGGAATGCGGAGCTGCTTGGCTGTGCTACATTGCGTTCTCTCATTTAAGCACCAGCCAGTTAAGTCAAACGTCACTCATTGCAGCAGACACGCCTCCTAGCTGACTGCAGATGTAATTGGCAACAGGTGAGGTTCACATACCGTTGGCTCATGTCCGCAGCAACAAGACTAGGTATGCTCACCTGGCCAAGTTGACAACTGAATCTAACTAACACAGTTGTAGAACATATTTCAGACTTTGACATCGGTTACAATTTCAGGTTTTTACTTCTCTAAGATACTGGAGACTAAAAGATAATCATTTTAATGATTCAGCAGTCATATTCATTTGTTAAATCCTATCTTCTCTATATAACTGCACCATCACCTTTGATCTTTCTGTCCCTCTCTTTAGAGTGTTTGGACTATGGCCATTCTAGCTTTTTCATGTTGAAAGGGTCTGTCACTAATATGGGGTAGGAAGATGGCATTATCTAAGGTTCTGGAGAGGCTGGACCCTCTAGGTTTCAGGATTTGTCTGGTCCAGGGACCCTTCTGGAGGCTGTAGGTTCCTGGAAAGTTACACTAGTGCATGGAACCCTTGTAAAATCTTATATATTGCCCTAGGTGTTCTTTAGGAATGGCTGGAATGGTTTTGGTTGGAGTTTGGCAGGTTATGTTAGGTAGCATTGTCTAACTGAAGCTTGCGTAAAAGCAACCTCCAGAGTAGCCTCTTGATTCTATTTGAACTCTCTGTGCTACTGCTACTTTATTAATTATACTTCCTTTGCCCCATTTGGTCAGGATGTAATTGTTGATCCCACGGTGCCAGGGCCGGATTCATTTCTGGGAGTCATCTCCCACGTCACCAGGGAGACTTTCAACCCTGGATGTCATGTCCCACATAGGGGGGAGGACAATGATTTCACTTGCAGAGTTGGGCTTAGAGAGAGTGAGGGCACATCTGAGCAATAAAAGAGGTTCTCCAGAAGTAACTCTTAGGCATACTTATAGGTAGGCTAAGCTTCTCCGTTACCTATATAAGCCTCAAGATCAAGGTCTTGGCCTATTGATTTGGATATCCCTATAATTTGGCACAGTATCAGGGGATTTCCTGATAGTAAGGTTTAATAGTTCCATATTTTTTCTCCCAGACCTCAGGGAACTTTGCCAATACTTTTTGGTTATCTGCTTAATATACTCTAGGATGTATCTAGGCATTACATTAGGCTATACAGGATTAAAGGACCTCTTTCTTATTCTGGGAGCCCTGTGTTTCAGTTGTTCAAATGAGCTATGCAGATAGGTTGAGTTAGTTTGTGTGCTACAGAAAATTTTGGTTCCAGACCAAATAAAACTTTCTCCCTTTGGTCTTAAAGAGGATGTGTGGTTCTAAAATATAGACATTGTCTTCCTTGCCCCTGTCTTCTGAATTACTGTAACCCCAACCTGATTGGCTTTGTTGATGGCTCTTTGTAGTGGTTTAGAAATGAGGGATTTGGAACCAAGTAGACATAGGTTTGGATCTCTAGGATAGCATTATCCAGCTCAAGATTGTCATGAGCATTATGAGGTAATGTGTTAACCATGTTGCGTAATAAGCGCTCAATCAATGATAGTGAACTACTGAGTCAAGACACAGAAAAATTAAGAATAGGGAGCAGTATATAATAGGACATATAAAACTAGATCTATGTTATGTCCTGGTAAGGTGGAGTGAGTAAGAAAGAGCTAAAATGAGCAGTGTAGGGGGAGGAGGCATAGAGTGTGAGCTCTTGAAAGGGAGATTTTGGCCAGCATTTCATTTTCCTTAGCCCCTGTTGCCTTCAGAAGTAATCAAACAAAATTGTAGTCTATTGCTTGTCCTTCTTCTTAAAAGTCTTTTCAGTCTCCAGGTGCTCACTGTCTCTGACTTGCATTTTCCTGTATCAGAGAGGAAGTAAGAGTGGGCCTAGGAAAGGGGAGAATTGAAGGGAGTTCTTATATCTTGTTTTTTGAGATTCCTGGCATATTTTTCACAACCTGATAGAGTTCCCAGGGGAACTGACAGGCCATCTGATGAGAGCTTAATTTAGTGTGACCCAAAGGAAGCTAAATAAAGGGCAGAGTATCCTCCATCTAGAAACTTTTTTTATCCTGTCTCTCTGAAGGTCTCAGACTTACAGCTTGTAATTATAGATTCTCAGTCTCCTGAATTTAACTATTGAACTGTAGCTATTTGACCAAAAGTTGTGCCCCTCCTTTTCAGCTATCCCCAGTGAATGCTCTTATGAAAATGTTATTTGCCAGTATGATGCATTTACTTTTAAAAGCTGGATCGTTAATTGAAGAGTTGCTGATTAATTCAGGTGATTCATTAAATTTAAGGTAATAATGTAAAATGGGTTTATTTCTGGCCCAAAAGGCAGCATATTTTGTTTAAAGTACTTCACTTTGATATGATGTGTTGTGATGTGTATTATAGGGTAATGATTCTTGGTTGCTCATGTCATAGTTAACACTTAGGCAGTTAAGAATTTACTTTGGAAGTATTTATGGAGTATGTTGAAAACAAAATGAAGTACAAATGCTGTTTTATTTTAAAAGGTAGGCAAGCTGATAATGCAAATATTGTGTTGCATTATTATGCTGTCCTTTTTCCATGATATTGTCTTTAGGTTCCCACTGATTTTAAATGCTATTCTTTTAAAAATTAAGTTCATATTAACCAAAATTTTGATTAAAATGAAGGGTCTGATTTTATGTCTATCCTCGGCACTATTGTAATTTGTCATCCCATAGAAAAATTATCTACCACTTCTAACAATTCTTTGTTGAAAGGCAACCAAGTCCTCATTCTTAGGAAGGTATTGAGGTTCTGTTTTTATAAACATTTAACTCCTCCCCTGATGTAAATTATAAATTAAATCTACTTTCTCTTCTTGTTCATTGGAGGCAGAACTAATCTCTATGATTTTCCTTCATATTTCCATTAAGAACTAAATCAACTTTTTAGCTTTAAAATTTACTTCAGCTGTCATTTAAACTAGAACATAAATTCTGACCTTTTACCATTTTCATTGGCTGATTACTTTATTTGTTCTTGTTATCACTTGGTAGGGGTGGCATTGAAGGTGCTAGGAAAAGATGGAGAATTCCCTTGAAAAAGGTTTGCACAGATACCAGCTTCACAAACCTCTAATTGTGATCTTTTTCCTTTGTGAATAGTCCTCTTGACTTCCATCTGAGGTTGTATATTTGCCACTTTTTAGGTCTATTTTATTTTTTTATTTTTTAATATTGCACACAGTCTCAATAGTTTTGTAAGTTATTTTTTTTTTTACAAAGAAAGAAGTAGGGACTTGGAGGCACTGAATAAAAATTGCATTCGTGTGGTACATTTCTTATAACTGATGAACCAATATTAATACAGTTTTATTAACTAAAGTCCATGGTTTCCATTAGGGTTCACACTTTTGTGTTGTATAGTTCTGTGAGTTTTGATAAATGCATAATGTCATGTGTCTACTATTACAGTATCATGCAGAATAGTTTCAGAATAATTTGTATTTTAATAAACAGGCCATATTATATAAATACAATCAGCTAGATTCATGGATCCTTATAGAATCATAGACTTCTGGATCTGGGAGGAGCTAAAGATTAGAAGAGTTAAGGAAAGAAACAGTGATGAGAAAGGGATCCGTTTTTGTTTTTTTTTTTTTTTTCCTTTTCAAAAAACCAAATTTTGGTTTTGTTTATAGTCTGTTTTTTTTAATTCTCAATTTCTATTTGTTTTAATTTTGTTATTTAATTATGTTATCCTTCTGCTAAAAAATATTGTTATTTTGTTATTTAATTATGTTACCCTTCTGCTTGCTTTGCATTTAGTTTGCTGTCTTTTCTTAGATCCTCTTAGTATGCGAGTGTTACTGTAGTTTTGCCAGTGTTTCCTTCATGTATTTTGGGGCACCATCATTAGGTGCATAAATATTTATGATTGTTATTTCTTCTTGGTGAATTGCCCCTTTTCTTAATATATAGTGTCCTTTTTTGCCTTTTATAAAAGCTTTTGAATTATACAGTATGATCAGGTGAATTTTATCCCGGTATGCAAAGGTGGTTGGTTCAGCATGAGAAAATCAGTTATGTAATATATCACATTACCAAAATGAAGGGGAAGAAAACACATGATCTACTCAATTGATATAAAAAAAGCATTTGACAAAAGCCAGTCTTGATGAAAACACTTAGAAAAGTAGGAACAGACGGAAACTTTCTCATATGGTAAAGGGCATATATGAAAAACCTACAGCTAGCGTCATTCAGTGGTGAAAGACTGGAGGTTTTCCCTCTAAGATCAGGAAGAAGACAGGGATGCCTGCTATTCAACATTGTGCTGGAAGTTCTACACAGAGCATTTAGGTGAGAAAAAGAAATAAAAGGCATCCACAGTGGAAAGGAAGAAGTAAAATTTACACCATTTTAGAGCACATGATATATAGATATAGTCTCAAAAGAATCTATAACAAAGCTACTAGGGCTAATAAACAAATTCAGCAAAGTGGTGAGGTATGAGATCAAATGCAAAAATCAGCAAATGTTTCTGCTTACTAGCAGTGAGCAATGTGAGGATGAAATCAAGAAAAAAGTTCCATTTATAAAAGCAACTAAAAGAATAAAATATCTAGGGATACGTTTAACCAAGGATGTAAAAGACTTTATACGGAAAGCTACAAAGCATTGCTTAAAAAAAAAAAAAAGATCAAAGAAGATCTGAAATAAATGGAAGGACATTCCATATTCATGGATTGGAAGATTGAATATCATTAAGATGTCCATTCTACCCAAGATTTAGTGCAGTCCCAATCAAATTTCCAACAACCTACTTTGAAGAAATGGAAAAGCCAATTATCAGATTTATTTAGAAGGATGAGGATCTCTGAATAGCCAAAAAAACAAAGTTGGAGGACTCACTCTTCCTTACTTTAAAGCATGTTGCACACTACAGTGTCAAAACAGCATGTTACTGGTAACAGGAGAGTTATGTTGACCAATGAAATTGAATTGAGCCTCCAGAAATAGAGCCCAACATCTATGGCCACTTGATTTTTGACAAGACTGCCAAATCAGCTCAATTGGAAAACAATAGTCTCTTCAACAAATGGAGCTGGGAGAATTAGATACCCATATGCAAAAGAATGAATGAGCTCCCAGTCTCACACCATATACAAAAATTAACTCAATGAATCAAAAACCTAAATATAAGAACCAGAATTATAAAACTCCTAGAGCAAAACATAGGGAAGCATGTTCACAAACTTTTATTAGTCATTGGTTTGTTTCTTAGACTTTATACCCAGAGCACAAAAATGAAAGAAGAATAGGTAAATGGGACCTCCTCAAAAAAGAAAACTTTTGCACACTAAGGGACTTTGTCACAAAACTGGAAAGACAATCTACTCAATGGGAGAAAATATTTGGAAAACACATATCCAATAAGGATTTAATATCCAGAATATATAAAGAAATCCTACATCTCAACAACAAAAAACCCAATTTAAAATGGGCAAAAGATTTGAAAAGACATTTTTCCAAAGAGAATATATAAATGGCCTAAAAAGTATATGAAAAGATGCTCAGAATCCTATTATGGAAATGCAAATCAAAACTACATTGAGATACTATTTCATACTCACTAAAATAGTGTATTAGTTTCTAAGCTGCCGGAATGTGATATACCAGAAATGGAATTGACTTTTATATTGAAAATTTATTAAGTTGCATATTTACAACTTCTAAGTTCTAAACCTATAAAAATGTCTGAACTAAGGCATTTAAGGAAAGATACCTTAATTCAAGGAAGGCCTGTGGGTCAGGAATACCTCTGTCAGCTGGATAGTCACTTGGCTAGCATCTGCAGGTCCCTTACCCCTGGGCTCTGTTGCTTTCAGCCTCTGTTCCTGTTGGGGTCCCTTATTTTGCTTCTCCAGGGCTGGCTTTCATTTCTTGGCTTCCCTTGGCTCTCTCCTGGTTCTGGCTTGCTCAGCATCTCATGGCAAGGTCTGCTGGGCTCCAAGCATCTCCAAACATCCATGTCTCCTTCCTGTGCCTTTGACTATGAATTTCTACTCAGGTTGATTGTAAAATTTTGGAAATGTATGGTGGTGATGGTTGCACAACATTGTGAGTGTCATTATCTGCACTGATATGTGTGAATGTGGTTAAAAGGGAGAAATTTTAAATTGTATATATGTTACTAGAATAAAATTGAGAGGTAAAATGTATGGCTGTATAACAGATACTGTTATAACCAGTGGGCTATATTTAATGGTGGAAATATAAAAATATTCTTTCATAAGTTATAACAAATGTACCACACTAATGCAAGGTGTTAATAATAGGGTGATGAGGAAAAAATACACCTGATGTAAACTGTAGGCTATAGTTAATAGTACAGGTTTAATGTTCTTACATCAGTTGTAGCTGGTACCACACTAATGCAAAGTGTCAACAATAAGATGTACACAGAATGCTGTATGTTTTTTACATGATTTTCTATAAACCTACAAAAAAAATAATAAATCCAGAGTTCCCATATACCTCTTCTCCCCTAAAATTTCTCGTTATTAACATCTTGCATTAGTGTGGTACATTTGTTATTTTGATGAACCAATATCGATACATTATTATTAACTAAAGTTCATAGTTTACTTTGGAGATTAAGGATTAGAAGAGTTAAGGGCAAAAAAGCATCTACATTTATTGACAGTTTTGAGTACTTTCTTAAACAGTATTTGGTCTTTTAAGAAACATAATAGTTTCCAGTCTCCCCCCCCTTTTATTAAAAAATATTTTTATTGATAAAACAACATATAAACACATTCTTACAAACATTCATACACGGTGTACAATCAGTGGTTCACAATATCATCACATAGTTGTGTATTCATCACCATGATCAGTTTTTAGAACATTTGTGTCACTCCAGAAAAATAAATTATAAAGAAAAAACTCATACATACCATACCCCTTACCCCTCCCTCTCATTGACTGCTAGTATTTCCATCTACCCAATTTATTTTAACCTTTGTTCCCCCTATTATCTGTTTATTTTTTTATCCATATTTTTTATCCATATTTTTTACTCATTTGTCCAAAGCATAGATAAAGGGAGCATCAGACACAAGATTTTCACCATCACACTGTCAGACTGTAAAAGCTGTTCATTATACAATCATCTTCAAGAAACAAGGTTACTGAAACACAGCTTTACAGTTTCAGGTACTTCCCTTTAGCCACTCCAATACACCATAAACTGAAAAGGGATATCTATATAATACATATGAATAATCTTCAGTATAGCTTCTCAACTCTGAAATCTCTCAGTCACTGATCCTTTTTTTCCCCTCATTTCTCCCCCTACCCCCCACCCCCTTTTAGTCAAGAAGGTTTTTTTCAATCCCTTGATGCCAGGTTCCAGCTCATCCCGGGATTTCTGTCCCACATTGACAGGGAGATTTACACCCCTGGGAGTCATGTCCCACAAAGCGGGTAGGCAGTCTGTTCACTTGCCATGTTGGCTTAGAGAGGCCACATCTGAGCAACAAAAGAGGTTTTCTGGGGGTTAGCTCTTAGACCTAATTTTAAGTAGACTTAGCCTGTCCTTTGTAGGAATAAGTTTCATAGGGGCAAACTCCAAGATTGAGGGCTTGACCTATTGATTTGGTTGTCCCCACTGCTTGCAAGAATATCAGAAATTATCTAAATGGGGAAGTTGAATCTTTCCCCCTTTCTTCCCATTTGCAAATACTTCTTTATTTACTGCCCAGATCACTCTGGAATTTCTTAGGGCATCACACTAACCTGGACAAACCAACAAAATCTCATGCTCTATTCAAGATTTCCAGTACTTATGGTGTTCAACTAAACTGACCATACCAGTTAAATTAGGAAATGCACTACCCAGAATATAAATTTTGCACCAAACATCTCTCCCTTTAGTCTCACACAGAAGTTGAGGTTTTAAAGGTATAGACAATGTCATTCTTGAGCGGTCTTCTGATATACCTGAGCCCCATCAGATCAGCTTCATTCAGCTCTACTCCATGTCTGGTCACTTGTTCAACTTTTTAAACAGTTCCTATATGGTCTACCCCCCCCCCCCCCTTTAAAAATTAATTGTATCTGTGTAATTCCAAATTATTTTATGGCTGTAGCTGATTGCTTTTTCAAGCATTTGAATATTCTTGGTTTCAATTTGACTGCATATTTTATCTCATTAAAAAATTCAGAACAACAAAAAATTATTTTTTGCTCTGTTCTTCTCTGGTTTTGATTTGTTTTTATACAAATTGGCAAGAAATATAGCTCCAGGTGGGTAGTTTTGGAGATACCTGTATTAGTCAGGGTTCTCTAGAGAAACAGAACCAACAGGAGATAATCTATAAATATCAGATTTATAAAGGTATCTCACACAACTGTGGGAATGGAAGAATCCAAAATCCATAGGGCAGGCTGGCCGCTCTGATGAAGGGTCTTGACACACTCTACAGGAGAAGCTTTTGCTGACTGAAGAAGCAGTGAAAAAGTATCCCTTCTTTAATAGTCTTCAAAGGACTGGATTATCTCTTTGTGGAAGACACACCACACCCTTAGTTGATCACAGATGTAATCAGCCTCAGCTGCAATCAACTGACTGATGATTTAATAAACCACCCTTCAGATTTATCAACCAGCCATGAAATATCCTTGCAGCAATGGTCAGGCCAGTGCCTGACCAGACAACTGGGCACATGACTTGGCCAAGTTGACACTAGAATCTAACCATCACGGTACCAAACTTAGTAACAGAAGTTGGAGGTCTCTGTCTCTTGGTCTTCTTGTGAACTACCCCTTCAACCACCTTCATTGTGTCCCCCACTTATTTTAAGGGTATCTTCACAAATGACTCAGAGTTGGAAGATCCTTGGGCTAATCCTCCTAGAATGTAATTCTTTCCACTAACAGGCTTGATATACTGAGATGATACTGATTCTGTCCCTTTTACTGTTTTCTGATTCTCCCACTTCAGATACTATTTGCTCTGATATTTGGAATTTTAGTCATAATGCTTTCATTAACTTGGTGTTTAAATTTGGGAAGTTACGTATATTCTCTGAACTAATTTTCATTTCTATAGTTGCATATGCTTCCCCTAGGTAATAGCTGTTGTTCCTTTTATTCTGATTTTAAATAAAAGCCATTTTAGTTTTATCCTTTTAAAAAGTTCTGTTAATTAAGTAAGAATTGGAATAAAAATTGAAAGCTTCAAATAATTATATAATAAAAATCTATATCATTAAAAGTAATTGTTACTATGCAGACCTATTTTCTATTTTCACTCTTTTTATAAACTAGCCTAATTCCAAATATTATGACTTCACCATTTTCATTTCTGCTCTCAGAAGACCTGTGTGCATAATTTTGGGGCAAGCTATTTAACCTCAGTCAACCACTAATGACTGTCTTTGTTGGTTATTATTATGGCTTCCCACTGTTTCACATCCTCTTTACCCCTAAATAACTGGAAAAAAACTCCTGATGTTCAGAACTGTAAAGCAAAAAATGATATAATGCTCCTACTTATAGATAATGATCAGTTTATTGTGAAGTTATTAAAAATTGTATATATACCTCCTTTTTCAGGTTGGGGGTTGTTTATTAGACCAGTACCGATTGATTCTTTCTGTTTTACTCCCTATTTCCTTCAGGTCACAGACTGTCTCTGACATGTCTAGATATTCCTCTTAACTAGGAACTGTTTTCTTCCTAGACTTCTGAGCCTCAAATGCATCACTAAATATTTTATTCATTTCATTGCTATCTTCTCATGTCTATTGTGATGGTTATCCACTGGAAATATATCAGGCAGGTGTCACTACAGAATACTCATTTTATTAGATCTAATACTACATTTTAATTTATAACCTGTCATTTATAATAATTTATTATGCAAGGTCTATTCATTAGTACAAAATTTTATTTAAACATGTAACTGTGCCATCTTGGTTTGTCTTTATTTTCAGAGAAAATTTCAGAGAAATTTCAGAGAAAGTAAAGAGGCAATATATTATGCCTCCTATTTCAGCAGATAATTAACCTGAAATTTACTTTTTGTTTGTTGATACATTTATTTGCATTGGTATCCTTTCTTATTTTTTAATTTATATATATATTTATATATATTATATATGAAGCATTTTTGCTTTCTCTTTTTCTAATTTGGTAAGTTTTATTTCTACTTTATATACCTGTTGTCTGTGAAATGCGTTTTAATGTGATTGGCTTTATACTAATGATTTTCATTTTGAGATTGTCAGGTCTTTCCTTTGGGTGGTTTGTGTGGAGATCTTGGCTGGTGATTGCAAATAAACCCTCATCTGGAGTTAGAAACTTTATTAACTAATTTTCTAGGGTTTGGAGGGTGATATTTCTGTGTAATCCTGACTGTTGTATGAGGAGACCTCCCTCATTCCACGGACATTTTGACACTACTATCTAGAGCTCCTGGAAGTTTTAGTTTCCGTCTTCTTTTCCAGAGTTGTTTAAATTTCTTTGGTATTTATGTAGTGGCAGAATATTGTTAAATGTCATCATTTTCTCCTTAGGCTTGCCTTTCGATGACCAGGATAATAAATTTATAACCCTGTAAGTTATCTAAAGAGTAAAGCAGTTTCTCCATTCTTTATATATTAATGCTTTATCTCCTGTGCTAAAAGAAATAGTGACTTTTCTTAAATAGCACAAAAATGAAAATTCCCTATTACTCGTTGCTCAGATACTTTCATTTAGGGATTTATGTATGGAAATTAAAATCGGTATGCAAGGATTTCATTCGTAATTACTGGAAGGTTGCCTTTTTTCTGCATTGTCATATTTGTTGGGTCTTTTCTATTCTTCTGCAGTGCTGTAGAAAAATTTATCATTAGTTTTAACACTGTGGACCCTTAGAGGTGGGGTCAAGAGAGGGAGTCAAATTAGCTTATATGAAGAGCATCACAGAGAAATTACTGCAGGTTTCATTTATATCTATATGATGTTTACATCCTTAATAGTGACTATGCTCTTTGTCCTGAGCAGTTTGCTTTCCTGTGAAATGGCTGGTTGATTGGCTGATTATTTGGGTTGTCCCTTAAGACTTAAAGACTAAACAATTTCCTTCTCACTATGAGACAGTAGCTTTTTTTTTTTTTTTTTTAATGGATTTGTTTGTAGTTCTCTGAAGTGGATAGATTAGGAGATTGAAATATTCCTGTTGTGATTTGCCTTTGATGGCTTAATTTGTCGTTGTTAATGACTCTTCTCCATATGTCTTTAGTTGTTCTCTCTAAAGCAGAGGTTTGCAAACTCTAGTATGATAAAAATCATCTACAGACATGTTCATTTCTAGCTCCTACTCCTAGAGATTTGGATTTTATAGGGCTCAGGATTCAACATTTTAACCTGCATCTCATGTTGTTTTGATATGGATGATTCTTGAAGCACATTGTAGAAGCACTGCTTTTTATATTACACCTAGGTCATTCTCAGTTTCAACCTCATTGCATAAGAACAGGAAATGTCCTGGTTTTGTACTGCAACCAGGAATATACAGGAGTTTCCTGTCTGGCCACAGCGTGAATTCTTCCCCGTCCGGAAATCTGTCACTCCTACTTCATTTCAGTTTGAACTGTGTCATGTGTGTGGAAGCTCTGCAGGTGTGGCAGGTTGAGAATAAGAAAAAAGAGAGCTTCTCATGAATCAGAAATTTTACCTGCATTTTTATACCTTATTTCTATTGTTCTGAATTTGTTTTACAGTTCAGGAGTCCACCTTATTCCCTTAGAGTCATTCTTTCCTTAGAACCATTTCAACGTGAAAGTATTCAGGGACAGCTGAATACTTTTGTTCTGCTGGGCTGAGGGGATACGTTTTGTTGACAAATCATCTGTTTTTGGTGGCAGATGTCCTTTTTTAAAAAAAACAGATTTATCTGACAAGCTCCCCCCCCAACCCCTAACAATATTGACCACTTACTAAATTTAGGCTAGCAGTTTGAGTTATGGCTCTCATCAAAATGTATTAATAATTATGCCTATATTTTGGTTATCATTAAAACCAACTGAGAAGCTCCTTTGTTTTATATACTTATTTGAGGCTTTTCTGAGCTCTTTGCACCCTCTTCCTGTTTCATTTCCTTGCGATACATGACCCTTTGGGAAGTGAGACTTATACTTGGACTTTATCTTTACTTACATCAACTTACTTTCTCTTATTATGGCTGCAATGTCAAAAACATATCTTCCTGGATAAACAAACTGTTATATCCGCATATTGAAATATTATCCAGCAAAAAAAAAGGAATGAAGTTCTGATTTATACTATGACGTGGATAGACTCTGAAAGCATTGTGTGAGGTCAAAGAAGCCAGGCCACATGTTGCCTGATTGTATTTATATGAAAAAATCCAGAATAGGTAAATCCATAGAGACAGAAAGTAGATTCATGGCTGTCAGGAGCTGGGGAAATAGGGAGCATGGAAGTGATTGCTTGATGGGTATGGGGTTTTCTTTAGGGGTGATGAAATATTCTGGGTTAAATAATAATAATGGTGAACGACATGGTGAATATACTATAAACCACTGAATTGTACACTTTACCATAGTTAAAATAGTGAATTTCATGTTGCATGAATTTTATCTCAATCTTTTAAAAAGTACATCCACTTTTTGGTGGAGTGACTGCTGAATGAAGGACAAAAAACACTTGGTATTTCTTTCTTGGTATTGTGTTGATATTTTATTCAATGAGTTATGTGATGGTAAGCATGAGGATGGGATGGCAACTGAAATGTATGAGCAGAACCATCATTAAGAGAAACATATACTTGTCCAGTGGCTTGCTACTTCATGGAAAGTACGGCTGGTTATTACTCTGAAGTTCTCATTGTTAATGGGAATATGCAGGGTTTGGTTAAAATGTTTGACTGATTCTGGTCCCTTTTGTAATTCCTTTACTGTTGACTGTCTTTTACTTAAACTTTATATTGAAAATCTGCTTTCCTTCTTTTCAGAAACTAATTCCTAGTTTGTTGACTACAAGTAGATAAACCTCATACTTTGAGATTTCTCAAAATATGCAGATATGAATGTATGAGTAATAAGAGTTCTGCAAACAAGGCAGTGACTGTGGGGCTGATTATTGATACACCAAACATATTTTGCCATATTGTATTCTCTTCCCCATATTTTCTGCTGCTCCGAAACAGAGCTCCAGTAGCGCCTCTTCTTGTCTCCTGATGCTTTACCCTTCGCTTACTTCTGCCTTATGTTAGAGTGTGAAAGGAACCCCCTTAGGTTTATATCATTTTTATTGACTATACCGTGATGATTTAGGGAGACAGGTAGAATCAATCTGATTTGTTGCTGTGGGAAGTCAGGTTTCCTTTTCTACCCTTCAGATGGGATGCAGGATCATAGAGGCACAAATGGGGAAGGGGCATAGCCCTTCAGACATTAGCAGCCCTTGGCTTTATAGCAATAGAAAGAGCTGCTGGCTAGTCCACTGTAAAACTTTGGGGCTTAGTAAATGGTCAGTGGGCAAAAGAGTATTTTATATTCTTCACCCAGTTTTCCCCAATCCTATGAAGAACTGAAGCTAGGTGTAACAAACATCAACCAGTAGTATCAGACTGTCAGTAATCAGCATGCCAAAATGCAGTTCCTTCTTACAAGACAAGTAGAGAAAACATATGGCAGGCAGGTGGTGGTAGCAGCATCATTATCAGCTCACAGTGAGATTGGCAGTTCGTTTGCAGTTGGTGATGCCCACCTGCCATGGCAACACTATACCACTGGGCATCCGGAAGCTCTCACAATCATGCCCTTCTCACAGTGTTTAGCCTGCCCAGCATAATCCTTATTGGTTGGCAGAATACCACTCAGTGGTGACCATGGGCTCAGCCTGGGAACCACCGTGATTAAATAGATACTCAACATCGAAGACCCTGGTTGTGAGCAGGTCAGTTTTTATTGCTGTTGTTTTTTATATAGTATACTCCAACTAACCTTACAATTTATTTTTCTTAAAACTTCTTTTTTTCCCTTTCAAATGTAGTAATTAAAAAAAGATCTCAGCAGAAATATATGGTATGAAAAGTTGAAATTACCTCATTGTACCTTCAGAAATAAGCCCTTCCCACAGTGATGGGTATATTCCTCCAGATCCTTTTTCTATATGAGTTACTGATTTTTTGTTCCCTAAAATAGGGTTATATTATATGTAACATTGTGCATCTTGTTTTTTTATTTGGACATTTTTTCATAGCAAAGTGCATAGTTTTGCCTTGTTATTTTGAACAACTGCATTTTATATATAAAGATATGTTTTATATCTTTAGAAGTGCTGCTAATACAGTGGTGGAAAATATAGAAATGGTTACTGCCAGCTTGGAGATCGTGGTCTAGTGTGAAAGTCAGATCACAAGTTATAATTATGCATTTAACTTTAACTATCATAAATTCACAGGGCAAAGTACTTTATACATGCATCTTTGTTTCGATAGGCTTATTTCCTCCAAGTGGAATTGCTAGGTCAAAGGTATCTACATACTAAATGCTAGTAGAATTAGCAGCTTGGTTTCTAAAGATGCTTTACCAATTTAAATTTCCTGCCTATAGTGAAAAATACCACTTAGAGGAATACATGAAAATTGAAGCTTCCTTAGACAAAAGCATGGACAACAGTGATTAAAGTCAGCATGTGAGAGTTTAGATAGAGGTGGAGAAATTATGGTGGGAAATAATGAAAATTCCCCAAAAGTGAAGATCTGCAGGTAACAGATATCTGAGGGATGTCTGTTCCTCAAAGAGGAAATGTGTCAGAGCGCAAGGTATCCAGAATAATTTGCCAACTTTATAGGAAGTTGATGTGCTGAGGTTCACTGTAGAATATTTATTTCTTTTCTACAACTGTCCCTGAGGAAGAGTGAAGAGGGTGCATTTAGTTAGACTGATGGTACCTAACCCTACAGCTTGCTATTCCTTTTAGAAAATAGGAAAATAGGCAAATAAGTGTATTTCATATCCTAAAAAAGATAGAATAATTTTTCCTCCATGACTACCTAAGGCATCTTTTATTAATGGGTTTTTGAACATATCTTCTCATTACTATTGACTTTAGGGAACCTCCTTTTCCATGAGGATTTGATGGAAGGGTTTCTTGAAGTCACCAAGAGATTGAGGAGTTATTCAAGTGTGATAGTAGGAGGGTTACCTCTCCTCTACCTGGCCCATGGTGCTAAGTTGTTGCCTATGAAATGGGTAGGTAGAATAGCCTAAGCGACATTTTTGCTTCATTTCTATAATAACTTAGGAGTGAAAACTAGAGAACTGGGAGGTGGGGAAAACCTTCCTTGTAGCTTACTTGGTGAATTTAAACTGTTTAGTATATAAATGCTACATTTGACCTAGATCTTTTGACCATTGTCAACCACCTAATTTCTGAGTGTGTGTTTGGAGGCCGGGCAGTTGACTGTGTTGTATGTATACTGTTTTTTGAAACAGACACTACAAGTCAAGAAATCTGAATTTGGAGGGTAGACACAGATACCATACAAGATGGTCTTTGATCAGTGGCTGTGTGTATTTCAGTCATTGACCTTGGGTATTGCTGCTCTGTGCTGTGTACCTTTAATCAAGGAACTTCATTTCATTTAGTAGGCCTCCATCTTCTGTATGGAATACAGGAAGAAAGTGGTATGTGTAAAAGAAGAGAGGCTTCTAATGTTGACATCTGGCTATCTTGGAATCTCTTCTTAGCAACAAAACTGAGAATAATTTATGTAACACTCTAAGAACTTTATCCTTAGGCAATCTCTCTTTGTGCTATTGGCAGATATTCCTTAAGAATTATAATTTTTCCTCATAACTTTCCTCTAAGGCCAAGGTATACGTCTTTTAGGCCAAATACTGTTCGAACTGTAACTTACGTAAGTTCATATTTCCCTTGTTGGAGTGACTTCTAAAGGCCAGCACATGGGCATGCTGGAGAAATGGGTATTCTCTGAACTGTAGTGAATGCAGAATGGCCTTTCCACCCTGACTGCTCACCCAGGCAATACCTAGCCCCTAGAGCAGTAGAAATTTATTGGAGCTCTGGCAGGGTGAGTGTTTTAGTTTCCACTTTTATTATTTAGGTCTCTCAATTTAGCCTTCAGGTGAGTGGGGACATCCCTTCATGTACTGGCATATATTTGTAGAGAAAATCATTTGTTTTTATTCAATTTTTAATATCCCTTTTTCCCCTAGAAATTCTTCTGAGAGGCCATTAAGCAAGTCCCTTTTTTTCATATCCCCATTCCTCCTATGTTAGTTCTATTACTGCTATTGTTTTAAAGACTGGGTGACATTGTGTGTATTCTGCATAAAGGCATGAGTGTCTCCATATATTTGTGCTGCTTGTGAACACTGCAGGGAGAGAGTTCCTGATGAGGTGACTTATTTTCCCCTGACTGCTGCTGCACTTGGGAATTTTGTATATATATGACTGTGATTGACACTTGTATAAGGAGAAAAACGACCCACACTCAACTTCCGTGCTCCAGAGGAAGGCAATGAGAGATGATGGCTCTGATGAGGGGTAAGAAGGGACTTGCAGGGAACCCAAAGGACAGTTTCCAGTAGAGGCTCTGAAGGCATTCCTTCTTAGGGATAAGCAGCATATAGTTAAAATCAGGTATTGGGGTGAGTTGTGCCAGTGATGTAATAGTGCATAAGACAGTGGTTGAAACATCAGCACAAACAGATTATACTTTTTAGATAAATTTGTAGATTTGAAACAACGTTTAAAGAAAATTCTAGTAACTGAGAAGTTATTTTCAAGTAGCAGTTTATGTTTTTCTCTAAGAGTCCCATAGATTTATTTGAAATGCTTTCAATTGTCAAAACTGTATTTCCCTAATGATTTTTTGTATATGCCTATAATTTACCTCCAAACATAAAACCATGTAGTATGTTTTCAGACTATTTTATGTTATGTTTGTTGTTAGGTTATCACTACTTCTGGAAATCTTTGCCAATCTCTAATGGCCCTTTATATAAAATGTTTTCGTGTATATTAGTGGATTTCGTGTCTGAATATGCTTCTAATTAAATATTTACAAAACGGAATGTTTATCGGTGAGCAGAAATCACTTAAATGAATGCCTAATGTCATATAGAAACTCTTAGCATCTTCATGGGCCCTGTAGTAAGCTGAATTTTAACTTTCCTCTCAAAATAGGTAAAACCACAGGCCCCTTCAGCAGGGAGTAGAAAGTAGGAAGCTCATTTTGTCAGAAATGCATCAAATAATGTGAGAAAGCTGCTTGACTCTGTGCTTATAAAGGTTCGTAAGCACTCTAGGTAAAACATTCCATTGATGAAAATGAAATGTGCTCAAAATAGTTCTGTTTGTAAGTGGGGGAAGTGGGAAGGGTTGTAGATGGGAGAGAGGAGCATAAATACATGGGAATAAACAACCATCCTTAGCACCTAATTACAATGATTTGGAAGGGGGTGTTACAGAGTATATCTAGGCTGGATTGGAGAGGTAGTAAGGGAGCACTGGTTTATGTCTCTTTATCTTTGTAATGTAGCTGAAACTGCAAAATGTGTAATTTATTTTATTGTATCTGTAAAAAGTGCTTTTAATTTAAGATACACCAAAGTTCAGAGATATCTTCATGGAACATATAAATTTCAGCTTTTTATGTGATTATGAAAATAAGCAATTTGCATCTACCAGTTGCTCATTTTCTTTCTGAAAATACAATACTCAACAGAAGTATTAATCATTAACTAAGAAAGCAGATATATTTAAAAAATGGTTTTCCAGCCGTATTCTAGTCATCATTCACCATTAGAATAAATTTCAACCCAGGTTAAAGAATTCTAGAATTACATTGGCAAGTTAAGAGTTAATAAAATCTAGTCATTGAATCAGTGGAAGTCATTGAAAAATATTTTGATTGATCAAAATATTGAAGATAATATATTTTACAATAGTAGTTATAAATCAGAGGATTTTTTTTTTACTTTATTCAATTTTATTCTCAAACATGAAATTGTTTTTTGGAACTGGGAAAGTATATGGCTTACATTTCTAGTGTAGTTGGATAATAAATTTAAAGAAAATGAAGGATACGCTTTTTTTAATACCTAGTTATTCATACCATATTTTTTTCATCCATGGTTTAAGGGAGTTTACAAGGATTCGTAAAATATAAGATAGTAAAGTTCACAGGGAAAATAGAGGAGAAAGAACCAAAAAGAGTAAACTCCATATTAGAAGAATGAGGTAACTCTTAACACGTAGTCTGGAACCCGTTCAGGTGAATATAGTAACCCTAGCCATATGAGCACTTGAAGTATGGCTAGTCCAAATATTCTGTAAGTATAAAATACACAGTAAATTTCTCATACACAGTATGGAAGTATAAAAAAATGTCAAAGACTTAGGTGAAAGAAAGAAAAAGAAAGAGACTAAAGCCCAATACTTTTTTTATATTGATTGTATGTTGAAATGATAACATTTTGGCTATTTTGAATTAAATGAAAAATTATTAAAAGTAATTTCACCTTTTTTTCTTACTTTCACAATGTTGCTACTAAAAAATCTAAACTTATATATATGGCTGTCATTTATGACTCTCGTATTTCCATTAGATATTGCACATCTAGAAGAAGGTTAGTTTGGCATCCTCTTGTGAGTTGAGTTGCTCCACAAGTGCTTGTGTTTGGTCTGAATAAACCATTCAGGAGGGAGCCCAGAGCCAGGACCAAGAGGCTCTTTAGTAATTTATTTTGAACCTCTTCCTATACTTAGATGAATGGGTGGTTGAAGTATGTCTAAATTTATATATATATATATATATCATTTATATTTTTAGAATAATTGCACAAGTGCTTTTAGCAGAGAAAAAGGATCAAAACTGCATAATTTAAATATTGAAGAGTATTGTAAACAGTCCTGTTAAGTCCAAAGCAAAGGAAACTCATCTCTTTTTGATGTTTTTTGTCCTCATTTAGTAAGACAAGAAGTGTCTTGCCCAGAATATCTCTAAATAACCTATTAGTTGAGATAATGATTCACAACATACTGCTTCAATTATGTTTGGTATATGAAATATACAACAACTGGTACCTGTAAAGTTCATCTAGAAAATGTCTAAATAAATACTACATAGTGAATCCTTCTAGTTATATTAAAACCAAACTCCTGCTATAGCCTGGAAATGTTCTGGCCATGCATTTGCTTTTCTTCCTACCTCATCTTTTATTCCTAGGTAGTTCACATTTTGTTATTTCATTATCATCAACAGCATCATAAAGTCTATGAAGTGCCTTTGGTGATTTGACACTTTTCTATTGATTAGTTGTATGAAAAATATTCATAGATCCTTAGAATTTCTTAGGTGTATTCCAAATAAAATTTAGAACAATTCTATCGTACTTAACTGCTTCTGGACTTTAAAAGAGGTTGAGATATAAATTTGGTCTTATTTCAGGTTTCCTTTGTAGTTCATCTGAAAGGTCTTTGGAATTGCTTTCAAGGAAAATTCCACACTGCAATGGACCAAGGACAAATCAGATTGCCTGCTACTGTGTCTCATCTTTAAGAATTAAATAATATTAGAAATTATGTATGCACTGTTTGCTTAATCTGTCAAGGGGGTGTCTTTGATTAAAGCAAATTACATTTGGAGCTTTATCCCAATTTCAAAATGCTGCCCCTCCGCCCAACACGCCACATGCATAGTTGAAATAAATATTTTATTTAGTATAAGACAGTGAATGGTCAACAGCATGACCAAGTGATCCTCAAAATGCCTAATTTAAAAGATGCCCTTCAGAATTTTATCTCTGACGAAAGAGTCCCAAATTCATTTGTTCATTTATCCAACATATATTTAGTGCATACCCTACTACAATTTTGCCAGATTCTGTGCCAGCTGTTTCAGTACATAAAATGCATGTTCCCTACTTTCATGGAACTTTCAGTCTGTGTTCCAGTTTATTGTAGTAAATGTAAGATAGGAATTACAAAAATCTAAAAAAACACTACACAGTGTACAATGTCGTTTAGCCAAAGTATCTTTTAAAATTTCAGAATTAGTTGAAGCCCTAGAGTTCTAGGCTGTTCTTTTATTTTCTAGATGAAGATACTGGGACTCAAACATGTAACATAACTCACTTGTAAGGGAGTGACATGTAGAACCAAGCAAGAACCTGGGGCTCTTTGTGGTCATTTCTATGAACAGGCATCAGGCCCTGGGTTGGTTATATAGCCATTATATACACATTGCATGCATATGTAAAATACTTGTGTACCAGTTTTGTAGTTGTTTGATTGAAATTGTTTAAGCTGCAGCCCTTTCTCAAGTGATTAACAAACCAATGATGAGTATCTAGAGGTGAAAAACTCAAAGGTAGGGGAACAAATCCTAAAATCCCAGAAGAGGGACATAAATGCTAATTACACATTGACTTTAATTCCTGGTTTGTGGTAACTGCATGCAGGTGTGTCTCTTGGCTGTAAGCTGTTCTTAGGACCTCATTTGTTTTGAGATTTTCTTTGATAATATTCCCTCCACTCAGAGCTCTTTGATCTCTGACTTACTTTCAGTTCCCTTTCTTCGGAAATAGGAAAGATAAATTAACTGGAAAGCAAATGCCGTTGTTGGTTCTTTCAGTATTGAAGATACAATTTTTATTCTTCCCATTGATTTCCCTGAAAAACAGTTTTTGGGTATTGCCTCATTTTGGCCTTCTGGACTGAAAGATGGCACTGATGTTTGATTTTGTTTTGTTGTTGTTATTATTCCCCATTACATTACTACATGCCATACTCATGTGGCCTTCTGATGGATTAGCACTCTTTCTGGGTAGAGAAAAATGTTACTCTATGTGGTATGTCTCTACTGAAGGACTGTTGTCCCAACCCTGTGTGTGTGCTGAGGAGGACATTTGGCATTGACAGGTGCAAGGTAACCTTGAGATTCACTTAGTTTATTTATTTTTAATGCAATTTTATTAAGATATATTACACACTATGGAAACCATCCAAGGTATACAATCACTGGCTCACAGTATAATCACATAGTTGTGCATACAACCTCATGATCAATTTTAGAATTTTCATTATTCCAGAAAATAAATAAAAATTTAAAAATAAGAAAGAAGAAGAGTGTTTATTTTTAAGCAGGACCTGATCCCCCTCTTCCTCCCATTAGTAGAATCAAGGGCCTGAGCTTCTTAGATGGATTGGATGAAAACACAGGGTATATGGACCTCTAGCCTCATCACATATTTGTTGATTCCCCACAAATGTCCCAAGTTGGGCCATACCCTGTGGCTGTGTCCTTTAAGACTTGATCTTGAGATACTCCATATTCCATGGTGGGGACACCCTTGGGGTTTAGATACTGTACATTTCTAATTTCCTATACGGTTTGCCATGACTCCAGCAGATATCTAAGTGCTTTCCTAACCCTGTTCTTCCTTTTGAAGCAATAGGTTAGTTGCATTAGGGCAGGAAGCTGAGGGTCTAAGAAGCAGTTGACCTGCTGGAGGGCTTTGCCCAAGAGTTCCAACATCTATCAATTTAGTAGTCAAAAAACATGGAGAACAATTCACCCCTCCCAGGAATTTAAGTCAGCTATGCATCCCTGAGTGAATCACACTCTTTGCCTTGTCTGTGGCCTGTGTTAACTGTACATATAGGGGAACTAGTTAAGCCTCTTTGTTGAATGTAATAGTTATTCAGCACCCCTATCTGATCACATTCCTCATATTTACCTATCTCCTGGTTTTAGAGAAATTGGTAAGACCTAGCAATAATGTCAGTGTGGACAACTAACTTTAGGAGTCATCTTTATTTCCTTCTTTTCAGTGTTTTATGACAGTACTTCCAGTGAAAGAGTTAGCTTAAACCCAGTCCTTAATTGGCTTTCTCTCTGATATGGCTCCTTTTCATTGCTTCTGAAACAGAATTCGAGAGAGTGTTCAGGTGAGTGATCTGACAATTGGAAATTTGTGGCAGCTGTCCTTCTCCAGATTTCCCTATTCATTTATAAAATGAGTTTTTGAGGGGCAGACAGTTTGAAAGGATTTTAATGGTGGTCACCAGCAGTATGACTGAATTTAATGCATGGGTAACATGCTGTCTGTAAGCCTATCAGTGGGAACTAAAGACTTGTTTAGAAAGGGAAACTCTGGACTCACAGATTGGGGGTGAGGGTTGTTTTCAGGCAACTTACTGGAATGTATCTCTTTGGTGTATATAAACCTTAGTCATGACCCAAGCCAAGCATATACCTTCATTCTATAAAGACAGAGTTTGTCTTTATAGAATGAATAAATGATAATAAATGATAATGAATATCACATACTTATTTCTTTTGAGCATAGACATGTTTGTCTTAAAAGTTTTCATAAAGAAGGAAAGCATTGTTTAGTGTCCCCATATCCATATATTTGTTGTCCTTCTCATTTGTATCCTAAGCTCGAACAGTTTCCCCATTTATGCTCCTAATTTCCTACCCTCTTCATTATGCATATCCTTTCCTCACCACTAGACTTTTAGTTCCTTGAGGAGCTAAACCATGCCCTACTTCATGTTAGGTAAACATTAGTCTGTCTTCATACTTTTGGGGCAGAAGGGGACGTTAGTTTCTTTTCTCCTTTTGTTCCTTAGTCTTTCCCAATCTACGTCTATCTCCAGGAGAAATAATCAATAGTAGTCTCTGCATTTGGTGATAGAAGCTTGCTGGAGGGAGAAGTGGAACTTTGTTCATTCAAAACCTAAAGTTTCTAAAGTTGTGAGGCATGCAACGATGTGAGTGAACATGTGAGGCATTTGGTGAGGCAAAATAAGCTAAAAACAAAAGAACAACAATGGTGTGGTCACCTTTAGAAAATGCTTGTAAGAAAACAGGGCCTAAATTGTAAGCTTTTAGAGCAGACACATTAAGTCCAGAGTGGTGATTATTATTTCTGGATTTTGAGAGGCTGTTTTATATATGTAACCTGATATTTAGAGATAAGAACGAAGCCGAACAGCTTGGGTTTAAAGTAATTCAGAACATAGGGATAAGGAAGACAGTGTCTATATTTCAGAACTACATATACTCTTTGAGACCAATGGAGGAAAGGTTTATTTGATCTGGAACTGAAATTTTCTGTAGTCTGTAACCTAATTCAATTTATCTGTATAGCTCATTTGAACAATTGAAACACAGGGAGTACAAAAGAAAGAGGTCCTTTAACCCTGTATAGATTATTGTAATGCATGGAAATATCCTAGAGTATATTAAGCAGAAAATCAAAAAGTATTGGGCTTAGAGAGACTGAGGCCACATCTGAGCAACAACAGAGGTCCTCCAGAAGTAACTCTTAGGCATGCCTATAGGTAGTCTAAGCTTTTCTGCTACCTACCTAAACTTCACAAGAGTAAGCCTCATAATCAGGGGTATGGCCTATTGATTTAGGCGTCCCTAAAGTCTAACACAGTATCAGGGTATCCCTGATGGTGAGGTTGAATAGTTCTTAATAGTTTAAGAGTTACTTCTGGAGGACCTCTGTTGTTGCTCAGTTGTGCCCTCAGTCTCTCTAAACCAAACTCTGCAAGTGAAATCATTGCCTTCCCCGCAATGTGGGACATGACATCCAGGGGTGAAAGTCTCCCTGGCAACATGGGAGATGACTCCCAGGGATGAATCCCGACCTGGCACCATGGAATCAACAATTCCATCCTGACCAAAAGGGGCAAAAGAAGTGTGATTAATGAAGTATCAGTGGCAGAGAGAGTTCAAATAGAGTCGAGAGGCTACTCTGGAGGTTGGTTGCTCTTATGCAAACTTCAGGTAGACCATGCTACCTTGTCATAACCTGCGACCCCCAACCAGGACCATTCCAGCCAATTCTAAAGAGCACATAGGGCAATATATAAGATTCCACAAGGGTTCCATGCACTAGAGTAACCGTCCAGAAACCTACAACCTCTGGATGAGTCCCTGGCCCAGATAAGTCCTGAAACCTAGCCCAGCCTCTCCAGAACATCAGGTAGTTCCATCTCCCTACCCCGTATAAGTGACAGACCCTTCCAATATGAAAAATTTAGAATTGCCATAGTCCAAACACCCCTAAAGAAGGTATGGAAAGGTGATGGTGGAGTTATATATAGAAGACAGGACTTAACAAATGAATATGAATACTGAATCATTAAATTGATAGCTCTTCTAGTCTCCAGTATTTTAGAGCAGCTAGAAGTAAAAACCTGAAATTGTGAAATTGTAACCCATGTCAAAGTCTGAAATATGTTCTACAACTATTGTGGTGCTGTGCTTTGAAATTTATAGCTTTTTTGTATATATGTTATTTTTCACAAAAAAGAAGGGGAAAAAAAGTCAGTTGTGATGATGAAAAAACATTTAAGCCAGCTAACCTCCTATATTCTGGAGTAGCTGGAAGGAAAAATAGGAGAGGATCTATTGTAACCCGTGACAAACTGTGGAATCTGTCTTATAACTACTTGTTGAAGAGTGCTTTGAAAACTATTGTTTTTTTATTTCTTTGCTTTGTATATATGCTAAACTATACAATAAAAAAGTTTAAAAAAACCCTTAAGATTCTCCTGGTCCATTCTATCCTTGTTTTTACCAAAACTTTCTAGTCCAAATGTGTTGGGATTGGGTGTTATTAGTTGTGTCTCTTTGATTCACATGCCGTGAAATTAATCCCAGCCATCTTTGTGATTGGTCCTCTTGATTGTTGTTGACCTGGTCCTTGAGAAATTATGACAGACAAAGGAGTTTAACCCAGAAAACATTAAAGAACTGCTTTACCACAATATCTAGAACCTGTGTGTGAGTGCTGCAGTCCTTTTCTCTATCAAATATAAATTCTATGGTGTCTTAAATGTTCAGCCAGTTGTCTTTCTCATTTGGTATCAGCTATCTTTTAATGGTTGCTTTTTAGAGTCTTAGACCCAGAAAAATGAAAATGTGAGTGAGATTTTTACTTTTTCTTTTCTTTCTTTTTTTTTTTTTTTTGAATAATTTTTACCATCTTTTATAATTGTCCAGGCATTTATAGTTGCTGGTGAGCTATTTTACAGACTCTCAACTCTTAACTCCGTTAATTCTTTGTTTCCAGGTCAATGTGACTGTGGACTACATTAGACCAGCCAGCCCAGCCACGGAGACAGCACCTGCCTTTTCAGAACGTACCTGTGCCACTGTTACCATTGGAGGAATGTGAGTGTTCAGGCTGGCAGGGACACAGGCACAGTTTCGATAAATTAAGAATTCTCTCTCATCCAGTTCTCTCCTTCCATTGGTTCTGCGTTGTTTCTCATCCTCTTGCCAGTGTTTTATAGTTGTTATGTGCCTGTCTAGTAATCTGTATTTGCAAAGTGCTTTATAACCACTCACTAGCTAATCATATACTTTCAGTATTGTTGTTATTTAAATTTTGCTGTGGTCTGTGTACTCGACAATATGTAGTGCACATTATTACTATTAAAATGCCATTTATTGAGTGTAAACCAAACCTTAGGTGCTATCTAAAATTTAATTCGATTTTATGAATATCAGTTTAGAAATTCAGTTGTATACACACACGTATACATGCATACGCAAAACAGTGAATGAGAGATTAATTTGATGCTTTCTTCTATAGAGATTTGTAGTCCCTAGATGACAGGGTCTTCTTCTATCTACTATGCTGACTATCTTGAGTATGTTCTGAGGTCTCTTGGCCGCTTAGTCCATGAACAGAGTTTTTCAAGGGAGGTATCTGATAGGAAAGGAGGAAGCCTGCTGGGCCATGCTTCCACAATAAATACTAAAACAATCAGTCCCCAATGGCAGTTCTTACTCTGCATAAAATATACCAGCATGGTAATTGTTTCCTTCTCTGTTTAACAATCTTAAATGCTATTTATTACCAAACTGGTATTTTTCTTTTCTTTTAAGGGAGCAAAGTGGAGGGGAAGAAAAGAATAGGTTTCTTATCAAAAGGGATTGTCTTACTGAAAGTACAGTGAAGCCCATTAGGAGAAGCCTCAAAAGCTCCAGTGTACCTCTCAAAGCAGTGAGGATCTTTCAGATGTTTGACTTGAGGAAACTCTCCCATCAAATAGAACCTGTTTCCCCTTATTCTTGCTGTCACAACTGGAAATGATTATTGTTAGCCCCATTACCACTCCTGTGTTTAGGAATGTTGTTAATGTTCACACATCAATCAGAAGTTTCATCATTGCCAAGTGGAGCTCAGTATAAGCCATTACCTTAACACCATGAAGGACAGGTTTAGTAAAAAAAAAAAAAAATAGAGATTGGTTCTAGACAAATGTTTTGAAATGGTAAAAATCAGGACATATTTTAGTTATTCTTCCCTCTGTATAATTTGCGATAATGATTTATTACCACTTCTTGGGAGCTGCATCTATGCTTCCCTACTTTGAAGAGCTGAAAATTTCTCCCCATATTAAAAATTTTTTCAGAAACAAGGAGTAGCCTCAACCAATAAATAGTCCTAACAGTGCATTAGAGTAGATCATCTCATTTATTACTGAGGTATATTTTTAAAAATTAGTTAGTCTGGCAATGTGTTAGGGATTTTTTAAGTAGACAGTTGAGATAGATGACTTAAAAATTTTTCCATGTTAGGATGTTGTGACCATACTCTGAAATAAAACCTTTAGACCTCATCTGCATCAATCTTGGTTTTAACTGAGGTTATTCCTTCTGAATGTTTCTCTCCAGAAGTGGGATGATCTCTGAAACAACCAGGGTTTTGGTTAGAATCCTGAGTATTCATAGGAAGGTGTCACCCTTGTTTTCTGTTTGCTCAGTTAAGAGCACAGTTGATTGGTCTTACTTGACAACAGAGAATAGCTATATTGCAGGTTTGTGCCAGAAATAATAACTTGGCCTTTCTGCTTCTCAGTTCTTATAATTGGCTATACAAAAATATTTGTGTGATTTTTATAAAGGGCTATACAATATATATGTTTTTCTAGATACTTAAGTTGTCTGTTTGGATTAGACCAGCCTGTTAGGGTACCTGGAAGCAGTATTCTTTTCCTCATAAAATTGTTTTATCTCTTATAGTCACTATTGTAACCCCATATCCAGTTATAGTAGGAGCTTAGTAAATTTGTTGAATGATTTGTTGAATATATTGTGGAATCCCTTTATGGAGAATACTTATGCATCTTGTTACCTATGATGGCTATTTCTCTTGAGCTACAGATTTGTTTTTATTTAATCAATACTATGAGATTTGTAACTGGTAGTTTTTGTTTTCTTCTTTTGTTTGGTTGTTGAAAGCTCAAGGCCAAAGATAGACTATCTCTAGAAAGTGGACCTCATAACATACCTTTTCTATACTGACCTTATTCACAGCTTCTCTTTATTTTCCTTGATTTTGTTTTTATTTGGTTTAAAAAAAATTTTCTGTTCTTTTGCAAGTCACTTTACTAATATTGTAGAAAAGTTGAGGCATTATTAATAATAAAGGTGTCCAAATACTCAGTTTATAATCAGAATTGAAGCGCGCTAAATGTCTTCTATCTGCTATAATGCTTAGTTGTTCAGAAACATGAGTTAAAGAGCAGGGTTACTTAAAAAGAAAAAAAGATACATTTCAATATATTTGTTTCATTTAAAACAAACATGTACAGACATTTCCAAATCTTTGGGCAGTATGTATCAATTATTTGATATTCTAGTGAATCATGCAACTTCCTGTTCAGAATGAGGGCTTAAAAATACTTACAATAGAATAGAACCCCATATTTTTGTGATGCACATTCCCTTCATCTGTTACAGTTTTCCTGTTCAAATTTATCTTGCAGCTATTTTCATTAATACAAATTCTTTCTTTGTGTACTCATATTTCAATGATTTATACAATCTTTAATGAAATGCATAATTAGGGATAATAAGCACAACCAGCATAAAACAGATTTGTGGACAAAAACAGATGACTCAGATGTTCGGGAGAGAAGTACACAGGTGTGTTTGCGTGCCATCAGTCAGTGGTTATCAGCCAGTATGTAGGTTTTGCTGAGGTAGTCAAATGTGTGAGTCAGTTAAAGAACTGTTAGTTATGAGAACTTCTCTGGTATTCATTGCTGCTCTGAAAGGCAGGCTTTTTCAAGTTTGTGGAAGTATTGTGGAATTAAGAAGAGATCCAGTCTACACAATACCTGTCATCATCTGTGGATTTACATATATACTGTGAGTTTTCCTTATAGGTCTTCATAGTGACAAATGCTTTTCCAATTATTTAAGAGATCAGTTGTGCTCCTCAGACTATAGAATAGATTTTCTGAAGCTAGTGATTCCAGGGGAATGAGAAGAAAACAGCAGATGAGATGGAATCTCTTATTGGGCTATTTCAAAGTAGATTTTGGGGTGTATATTCATGACAATGTGTGTAAATTGTCTGTATCCTCTCTTAGTAGGGTTTAGTCTAAACCTTTTCTATTTCTCCTCCTGATATATGGGCAGTAGTTTAGTCACAAGATTCTAGCAGGATACCTCTTTTCCACCACACAAGCTTCACCAGCCTCTCCATTTCTTACTCCCTGGAGAATCAGCAAAAATGAAGCTTACAGTTACTCTAATAGATTAAAATTTTTTTCTTGATTAATTTTGTTCTGGAGTTGGCAAAAGTTATCTGTTATTCAAAACAGTTTAAATAAAAAATAAAAAGATCAAACTTTGAGTTGTTTCTCGTTCTCTGACTCCCAGGATGGGAATTAGCTGATCTTTTCAGGCCTGGTTTGTGACATGAAGTGTCAAGATGGCACTTCCTGTTAATTACTTTTTATTGTATTTAAGATGCTTAAATAACTCTTCTTGTGATTTAGTCTTCTGTGTAATTAGCTTCAGTGATTAAAATCTCGTTCTTTCTCATTATTGCCATAGCCTTCTTGAAGAGTGAATTTTTTCTGGGGTGACCTTTCCCTGTGCTGGACTTCCCAATTACTCTGAGCTCCAGTTTGACAAATCTATATGATCTATTAATTGGTTGCTTTTGTCTTTCTGCGAATCACAGTTTCAATGAAATGTGTTAGAAGAAAATTGTTGACATGTAGAAAGAAGCCCCCAAAATATATAACTTAGGGTCAGACTTAAATATAGCTTAGGGTCAAGCCTTATGCTCCTCACTCATACCCATAACCCCATGCCTCAACTCTGGAAAATTGTCACATGTCCAAAAGATAGGGTATCACTGCTATATTTCCCCCTTTTTTCCTGTTAGGTAGAGGTTTTCAATCTTTGGATAGTTTCAGTCTGTGAATTCCCTGCATTGTCTCCCTTGCTCCTCCCACGTGATCCATGTATAGCCACTGAACATGAGTGCTCTTGCTACCAGAGACATTGTCAGAGATCTGCTGGGCTTGGAACATCTTAGGTGGCTCTTGGCTCTAATCTAGCAGACTCAAAGCTGTCTTTATGAACTTATTTTACAACTCTTTGAATTCTTCATTGATAGAACTTGGCTTTATTTATGTGAACCAGGCTGTTAAACATGTACAGAATAAGATTTCCTTTGGTTCCAATTTGCAGGGATACTTTTTTTCACCTATCTAGTGACTGAAGCATTAGGTTAGATCTTGTCCTTGTTCTGCTAGAATAATCCTTTTCTGATCCTACTTCAGTTTTTCCCAGTCACAGCAGGAATAAATGTCATATAATCCCCAGATTTTCTGGCTTGAGTTCCCTAGCTTTAAGATGTTCACTGTCAAGCCAAACTTCCTGTCTTAAAGTTTTCAAATCTTAAAACGTATTAATATCTGAGTTTCAAGTTAAACCCAGGAAGAAAGTGTCCTCTTGAACCCTTAAAATTTCTGGCCTAATGTTGTTACTCAGCAAGGCCTGAAAAATCGTGAAGGTTCTCTCTCTTTCAGAGTCTGAGGAGGTGAGGCAGCAGCATCAGTGTCTGACTTGGGCAGGAGGTACGGTTTGGATGGTAACCATCCCTTTTCTCCACTTCGTCATATTTGATCAAATTGGTGATTTTTCCTTTTTTCCCTTAAATCAACCAACCAACCACACCACCCCTTAAAAGAGCTGGCGATACCATCTTTTGGAGGTCATAGTTTGCCAATTTATGTAACTGTATTACTTCTGCTATGTCTAGACGTTATTCTGTGGACATTGGAAGCATCTGTCACATTTAGTCTACAATACTTTCGAAAGAAATAGTTGGGTAACTCGGCTTTTCTTGTGGTAGCTCAAAGTATAGCAGTCATTTTAAGGGACTTGTCTTCTTTTTGTTCCATAAAGCCCCATAAAAAGGAACTTGGCTCTTGTACAGGGTTCAAGGTTGGAATCGGGAAAGTACTGTTGAGTTCGGACAAACCTGTCTCTTTTGTTCAAATAATTTTGTAGCTATCTGTCTGTGGAAAATTCATGCTGTCAGGTATATTCCTTTAGAATCCTCTTGGTTTTAGATTACTTTATTACCATCATCTCTACTTGGAAGTTCAATTTAACTGAGAAATTATTTAAGCTTTTCATAATGATGACATCCTTGGACCATGCAAATCAGCTAATATCCTTTACTGAGATATGTGAGAACTCTTTTTTCCCCTTTTACAATGTTGATTGAGTACCAGGCCATGGATTACTTGAATATTTACTGAGCTGTTGGTGGCCAATGGGAGAAAACTAGAGATGGATGGGGCTGAAGAATATTCTGTCTTTATGGAAGACTGTGAGGGCAACTATGAAACTTTACAGTTCTCTCTTCAGATAGATTGCAAAGCTGCTCTTGAACAGTTAGCTTTGTCAGCTTTAGCTGACAACATTGAACCAGCTATAAAACTGAAAAGTCATCTTCATCTGGTTTCGATTAACTCTTCCTCCTCTGATTTGTGTTAGGGTTTAAATCCTTTGATTTCAGTTATAATTTGTAAGCTAAAGGGACCACAATAGCTAGAGTAATAGGAAGAAGAGAATGGCCTCAGAGTCTCGGGTGCTCACACTGTTGGGTTTGGATGTAGGATCTGATAACAGGTGTAAAGTGTTCACCTCAGAGGCTTGCGCATGTGCCAGCAGGTTCTCAGTCATTGTTTGTGGAACCCTACAAACAGTGACAAGTCATCCCAGTTCCTGGAGCAACGTTGTAACTCTCTGTAGCTAGATGGATGACAAGGCCCTCCTGGGCTCCTGAGACAAAACTTAAGTGCCAGTAAATCCCATGGAAGTCTGTTCCAAAGAAATAAGGGGGCCTGAGTACTGTAAGTATATTCAAAATCAACTAAATTGAAGGTCCCATTTGAAAGAATCAAAATGTCCGTTCTGGTTCTGATCTCCTTAATCCCTCAGTGAGGATTGGGCCCAGATAGGGGGCAGGTTGATGTTTCTATGGCTGTCTACTGAGAACAAAGAGTTGTGTGTGTGCTGGTTTGAGAGTGCTATGTACCCCCCCCCTCCACCCCCCACCCCCAAGAGACTTGTTCTTTTAATCTGATCTTGTGGTGGCAGACCAGTTGTTGGGTGGGACCCTTTGATTAAATTATCTCCATGGAATTGTGGCCCACTCAGTTTAAGGGGGTCTTAATCCTTTTACTGGAGCTCTATATGAAGAGAATAAAAGGCAGAAAATAGAGACAGCCAAGACAAAGAGCAGAGAGATTAAACCAAGACGCAGACCTTTGAAGATGTAGAAGAAAAACACCCCAAGAGATGCCAGAAGGACCCGGTTGCAGGAACTGTGAGAGCCATTTGAAACTAGAAGCCAGGAGAAAGGGACAGCAGGTGTCGCCATGGTGCCTTCCCATGTGACAGAGAAACCTGAATGGAATCATTCTTTCTTAAGTGAAGATATCCTCTTGCTGATGCTTTACATTGGACTTTCTCATGGCTTTAAAACTGTAAATTTGTAACCTAATAAATCCCCTTTATAGAATCCAATCCATTTCTGGTATATTGCATTCCAGCAGCATCAGCAAACTGAAACAGTGTATTTATTCATTTAACAAATATTTATTGAGCACCTACTCTGTGCTAGGCAGTGGAATATAGCAACAGTCCATTCCATGCATTAAGCCTCTCCCAACCACAGTTCATTCTCGAAATTTCCTGACACTAGGGCTTAGACTTGAGGAATCCTTGTTAAGATATTCACTGTCTTTCCTGTCCACAGAACAATGTGTATGCAGATTCTTGTTTAAAGAAGCACAAGGGACTTCATTTAAGTAGAATATAAAAAACTTCTCTTCTATTCAGGTTTTGCCAGAGACTTTCAAAGAGAATTTACAAGTTGGAAATAGCTCAAAATATAAATGAAAAATAATCCCTCTTGCATCTTTATTTTTAGATAGTCAATATCTTAACAGTCAGTGGACTAAAAGAAGTGCTCAAATATTCCCCACTGAAGCTTGTCTGTCCTTTTCTTCCTCAAAGGATATTTCCTGGGTTATTTAGTGTTTGACAAATCACTGTTATTCCTACACTACTCCATCTGCTAAGAATCCCAAGGGTTGCTTACTTTCTTTGCTGCCTCATCTGATAGAGGCATGGACCCAAACTTCCTAACAGTTTATTTCTTTGAGTGGTTATCCTTACAACTTCATGAATAGACACTACTAATTTTTATTTTTTTTAACAGTATCTGTCCATTTCCTGATGTGAAAGGTAAATACCTTTGTACATTTACAATGCCATTCACTTTCACCATTTAATCTTCAATTTCTGGTATTATTGTTTCAGTTTTAATAGTAATGAATTTTAAAATGTTCAATTAATCGGTCTAGTCAACTTAATATAATATTTATATACAGCCCACTCTGAAATTTAAGGAGATTACAGCACATACAATTTCTTGTTTTCTCCTCCCCCATTTTAAAGATGTTTTATTTTTCTCTATCATCAAGATTTTTATCACTTATTTCATTTCTCCTGTGTCTCTGTAATTGTGGTCTGTTTTGTGAGAATTACTGCTGGACCAGCAAGTATGATAGTGGAATTAGACCTATAAAAAGAAGGAACAATCCAATGCTACTAAATCCACAGAGAAATGTTAAATGGATTCACCTTCTCTCTTTCTCCTTTTTGTACTTCTTCAAATACAGCTGCCACTTATATTTAAGTCATCCTTTTGGGTTATTACTTTCATTTTGCTAAAAAACCTTGAACACTTGTTCATGTGAATGTGGTACTTTCTGGATATTTACATGTCTGAAAATATTTGTATTTCATTATAAAATTTTAGCTTCAGAAATTTTTTTGTTATCATCTTTAAGACGTTGTTTATTGTTTTATCCATGCGTAGGAGAGATTTAGTTTCCATTTTTTACGTATGATTTCTGGAAGTTGTTATAATTTTCTGCTTATCTTTGATTTTCTGAAATTTTATTAAAGTATTTCTAGGTTTGACTTATTTTTCTCTGCTCCATACTCAGTGGGCCTTTTTATTCTGAACACTCATGTCTTCAGGTCAAGCAGACTTTTTCCTGAGATTTCTTGGATTATTTTCTCTCTTTTTTGGCTCTGTCTTCTACTTCTGGGGATTCTATTAGTGTTGTATCTTATGCTTCATTTCTATGTATCTTTCTTTTTTTTTCCCCACTGTAACTTTCATTTTTTAAATACCTCCTTTGCATTTTTTGTTCTGCATTCAAAGAGATTTCTTCAACTTGATCTTCCAGATTACTTCCTTAGCTAGTCAACCACACTTATTAACTCATTCTTTTTTTGTTACCATTCTCTTCCTTATTCATTCATCTCGTTTATTCATTTATTTACTCATTAGTTCATGTATCAAATATTTTTATAGATTTCTACTGTGTACTAGGCACTGTGCACTGTGCTAGAATAAGGAATACATTGAGTTCTAAAACTAAAATGGTTTCTGCCCTTATGAGATTTACATAAGCCTGTTCTTTTAATCTAGCTCATTTTATTTTGTTTTTATTTCTGCACTTATTTTTTAATTCTTTGTTTTCTAATTGTTCTATTTTAAATGATTTTTTTTTCTTTCTTTAATTACTTGGGCAGGCACCAGGAATTGAACCCAGGTCTCTGGCATGGCAGGCGAGAACTCTGCACTGTGCCACCATCACCCGCCCTAATTGTTCTATTTCAGAAGGATCACGTTCTTAGTTTATATCTCTGGTATCTTTGAGAATATTATCTAAATTTTTTTGATCCTCTTCCATTACCTGAATTATCTGTTTCTCCCATGTTCTAGATGTTCTCTTTGTCCATTTTGTTCCTTTTCTTTCATAAATCCTGAAATATTTTGTGAAGAAGAACTAGTTTGAATAATTGCCGTTGGCAGGGAGTCCCTCGAGGTGGTATAGGTCTCTTTGCCCTGGCAAAGGGCGTAAATGGACAAAAGGTATCAAGAGGCAGACTTTCCTGTGGGGCACCTGAGAGTCTCTGGACCTGGAACACAAACAAAGCAGACATGATGCAGTTTCTACTAAAATTGTCAATGCAAAAGGAGCTTTCCTGGGCAGATAGAGAGCTTTTGGTGTATTTCACCAGGTGCATGGCTGGGGCTTGTGGCATACTTGGCCTAAGCTGTCCCACATACTATGCCTCTGCTTTTCTCTGAGGAAACAGCATCCATCTAAGGTCCTCCCCAGTTAAATCACCCACTGTCTGTCATCCCATAATACATGTTTCTTTGAAGTGAATTATCTCTATGTCATTAGTATTTTGGGGAATCGCTTTAGTATAAAATAGACGTCATCTTGATTCATAAGTGATACTTGGTACTTGAAAATATTGAGACAATAAGGATTAAGCCTTCTCACGTTTAGAGAGAGAGCTTTAGCAATTTGTAAGACTTAAAAAAGAAAAATTTGAAAATTTAAAACTGAGAAATCTACAACAGTAACTTCCTTTAGTGTAAATCGTGACTGCTGCAGTGGCTTCAAGACCGTAATGCGTTCTACTATGTTAATCTCGCTTGCAAGCTGCAAGTACAGTTGGAGAAGCTGTGAAGATACTACCTCCACTATTAAAACAAGGGATCAATGAATAAGGCTGAATTCTGGATCAGATTTTACATTTTGATTACAATGTTTTGTATTATATGCAAAAGCCTTCTGGTACGTCATCCAGAAGGAGGACACATGACCACAACAGGACTTAAGACTGTTCTGCCAGTAGGGATTTAACTACACCTATATTTTTATTAGGATTGTTTTGTTAGTGATTGTGTCACAATGCTCCATATGGTTCATGTGACCTTCCCATAACTATGTTCCCACAAGCCCTATTTGTTTGTTTGTTTTTGGTACAGTTTGTAAAGCATGATTTTTCAGAAATACGCATGCATATATTTAATGGCAAAAAGGCCTGAATTTTCTCATGAGAGTCCTAGTGTTTTAGTCAGGGATCAAAACTCTCTGCTTCTGAGAACTCTGTGGGCATAATAGGAAAGAATGTTGCTTCTGATTGTTCGGATGATGTTTCCATCGGATGTCTCTAAAGCACTTTATTTTTGTCACTGCAGGCTCCTTGGAGCACTCTCACATTTTAGTGGTGTGCTGCAGTTTTCTAAGCCAATCTGATCCCAAATGCTTTCTATCTATAAGGATGAGCACAAACTGTCTAATACACTGTTAACACGGTTTCTTGCTTTCCACCACTGTTAGGCTTTATTCTTTTCCATCATTTCAATGGGACCTTGTTAAGGATGGAATGTAGTCATAAGTTCACAGTCTGCCATTTTTACATCAGGCATCCTTTGTTTATTCCTTTGGATAATGTAATTGATATGATGGAGGGACATTTGACATGGTTACTATGGTGAGTTGTACCCTAAACTTCCTTAATCTTTTTTTTTTTCACATGGGCAGGCACCAGGAATCGAACCCGGGTCCTTGGGCATGGCAGGCAAGCACTCTTACCTGCTGAGCCACCGTGGCCCGCCCCCCGACCTTCCTTAATCTTAATACATCCCTGTGGGTGTGAACCCATTATAAATGCCTAAATGAGGTTATTCCTCATTTATGCATTTGTGATATTAAGGTGCAGCCCACCTGAATCAAGATGCATCTTAATCCTGTTACTGGAGGCCTTATATAGAAAACCACTGAGAGTGAAACCTTGGGAACAGCTAAAAGACAATGGAACCTGGAAGAGAAAGGAGAAGACGTAGCCATGTGCTTTGCCATGTTGTAGCAGGCAGGCCTTCCCCTCTTTCTGGTTTAGTTGTGCTGTCTGTGGAAAATCCCCAAACCCCCTCTCCTTGCAGGCAAGCGAGGTAAGGCACATTCCTGGGATAGAAACCCCCTCCCCTAGCCTTCAGTAACTGGTGAAGATGCACATAGGCAAGAGAAGACATTCCTGGGGTGGGTACCCTCAATGGTTCAGCTCTGGGCCATTCTCAAATCAGCCAATTGTTTACCTTGTCTTTAACATGTCAAAGAGTCTATAAAAGCTAAGGTTGCCTTTTGTTCCCGGCTCAGACTTTCAGAGGTTACTCACTGAGCCCTATGGCCATAGCAAATAAAACCTGCTTCCAGGAACTACGGATCCTTAGTCTCAGCCTGTTCTAACTTTGTGGAACATTCCTGGAGGCCTGCGGCCTCCTTCCTGGTTTTCGCCCTACAATGTGATGGAGAACCCAAAGAACCTCAAAGATGGCTGGTCATCTAGCCCTCTAGCTTCTGAAACTGTGAGCTAGTAAATTCCTGTTATTAAACCAAACCTATTATTAAGTAGCTGAAAAACTAAAACAATTACTAGTAAGCACAAATTCTGGGTCTTGTATATGCCAATTCTTAGCCACTTTCTCTTTACAATACCTGTGACTAGCTGAGTGGTATGGAGGATAGGATTTGCTCAAGTTTTATTGAGTGGTCTTTTAAAAAGTAATAAAAATTATAATAACATTTAGAAAAGCTAAAGAATAGGGAGAAATTACTCATAATTTCATGTTGCTATATAATTTTTGTTTGGAGGTGGTAGTATTACTTTTGTGTGCTGGGTTTTTTTTTGTTGTTGTTTTTTTTTAATTTAATTTAGGAACAGGAAAACTTTGACCACTTGATGTAGTACTGAGATGAAGTCTAAGACAAGTTATTGTTTGGATTTAAGATTCTATGGATATTTTTAAAAAGTAGACATTGTTGATAAACAAACCTAGCATAAAATCTCAGCTTTTTTGTTAGATAGCTGTCTACTTCCTATTTATCTCAAGTGTTGAAAAGGTAGAGGTTTCTGATTTAGTGTTTTATGAAATATTTTTCTACACCCCCTACCTTAAAAAGCTTATTGAAAGTCTTTTCTTTGGAGTGATTCTTATCAAATAAACAAATTCAGACTCACAGGGTTTGAGTAAAATTTAAGATTATCACCCTCTCTGCTATGATAGCTTCATGAATTTTTGTATGTTCATTGAAAATGTGTTTTTTGTAACTGAGAAGCTAGGATTTAACAAATAATTTTGATTATTGAATCATTATAAAATATTTCTTTTTACTTTCTAATATATTAAAATAGGGAGATACCTGAAATTTCTGGTCTCTAATGCAGCTGCCTTGAGCTTTGATAATGATTGTATAACTATGTAGTATAATCTTGTGATTGTAAAAACATTGTGATAACCCCCAGTTATTCTCCCTTATTCTGTTTTTCAACTTTAGAGTCTTATGATCACTAAAGACAGACCTAATGTTTATTAATAAAGAGCCTTGAGTTAGCCCAGAACTAATTCCAATTACAAAGCTCTCTTGCTAGAAAATGGTAGATCTAACCAAAATTGGCCCATCTGACATGTGCAGCAGTTTATACTTTAACCTATAAGTGACCTACACATACCCTATAAAACTAAAACCCACATCCATCATCCTATTAAGACCACCATTTTCTTACATATGTTCTGTGACTAAGCATGTGATCAATAATTAGATAATCTCTAACCTCATCATCTTGGGCCATTGTGCCCATTATCCTAAAAACTACCCATGTATTGATACTATAAAAAACTGTGCGAGTTAACTGCAGGTCGGCAAGACAGATCTCCTGCTCCACACTTGGCAACAACTAACTCTTTCTCTCTTTGAAACCGGGATGTCTCGGGAATTGGTCATTTGAGTGCATTGGGCAGAGAACCCACCACTTTTGATTTGTATCATTTTTACAGCAGGGAAACAAATGGAACTTGGGGGGATTTAGCAAATATTTGGGCTTTAGAAATGAGTCTTATGGTAGAATTTTGGTGATATTTAAGAGTATGTGCTTCATAACAGGTAAAAGAAATTTGAGACTGCCTTCTATCTGGTTTCCAATGTGGATTTTACAAGGTCCTTTCTGGCTTTCTGATATATCTGCTTACATATATAAAAGCTTGGATATAGCAGACAGGTGCCTTAATGTGAGCTTCTGTTGTGTTAAAATTGTGATTTATAAAGCATCACATATCAGGTCAGTATGGAGGGGGAACCATATTGCAATACTTACTTTAACTGCAGTAATCAAGTATGCAAAGCATTTATTCCTATCACCACTTTCTCAGAAACCTCTTTCTAAAATGTTCGTGTTCCTTACTGTGCCACTTTACACAGCCTGTGGCTATGGGAGGATCAGACCTCTGAGTGCAGACTGACCACAGAGTCTCTGTAGTGGCTTATTGCCTTTCAAAAGAAAGAATCAAAATAACCCTGCCCTCCTCAAATGAAGGAAGAGAACAGAACATTTCAAAACCCTTAGTCTTTTCCTGGACTTATATATTGCTTAGACTAGAACTAAGAATCATTAAGAGAAAAAGTATTCTGGCTTCCAGTTCTTAGGAAAAATGTTGAACATAGTTTCCACAAAAAAAAAAAAAAAAAAACCAAAACAATTTTATTTCAGGTTACTTATTTTTTTTATAGATGGTGATTCTTTTCTAGAGTTTTTACCTGCAGAGGTTCTATGCTTAATGCAGTGAAACGCTAAAGCTACTGCCACAGTAGACCTCAACAACACTGTCATAAGGCTTAGTCCAGTTGCTAATGGATTCTAAGGAGCAGAAACATCACTCCCCTATTCCTATGGTGCTGGCTGGCTGGACTGTGGGCCATAAACCGATATGGGGAGGTTAGTAGAATTTGTCTTATTGGGCCCCTTTTTCCTGTATGACCTATATTATAAAAAATCTTTCTTGAGCCTCCATCCTAAGAATTGCCCCAACAGTTTTCTTTTAACTTATATAGAATGATTGGATTTGGTAGAACATAAAATTATTCCAGTTAGTAGAGGCTCATTATTTCTCAAAGCAGAATGACAGCTTTCTAGAATCTAGACTATTGTTTTGGGATTCTTCCTCTAAACAAAGCATTGTTTTTGTACATCAGTATTTGCATAAATTGTAGGGGATTTGAAAATGACTCTCTCGGGCTACCCCATCCCCATTTGGTCTTTAATAGCCCTCTCTGGTTTGGCTGATTCTGCTTTCACTGTCAGAGCAGATCATTCCAAATGCCATTATGTAATTTTCTGTCTTGGGGTGTGTGTTTGTGTGGGTGGTGGTTTTGTTTTGTTTTTAAGTGGTGTTTAATGTCAGGCTAATAATAAACTGGTTACGTAGGCCTGGTTTTGTCATAATGGCCATGAGTTTGCTTATTTGTCCCTTGTTCCCCTAAGAGGTGGAAAGCCTCCCCTTCCCCCCACTGGTGCCTACATTTTGAAGGGGGTTCTTATCATCACAGCTGCCTAGGAAATGCAGTATGGCAGCTGGCAGATCTATTCTAAAGAAACAAAGATGAGGAATCTTCTCTCTGGTTGTTACCACAACAGATTACTCGGCTTCCTGTGACCTAAATAGAACCAATAGTAATGAGTTTGCTATTCTTGAAACAGAATTCCAAAGTTTGGTCTATTTTCTATCCACATATCTTAGGCCCATTTTCTTTGGGAAGGCCAGATTCTTGATACCATTATAATTTGGGGGTCCTTAGGTTGGCTTAGGTCCTTCATGAATCCTTGAACTCTTGAGAAAAAGAGTCTGTTATTCTTAGTCTTCTGTCTGAACACACAACTGCATAGTAGAATCACTTGGGACACTTCCGAAAAAACAGTGATGCTCCATATTTGAAATCTAAATACTAATGCATGGTGTTGTAAAAATACTCATCTTCACCCTTAGAAATTCTGATGTAACTGGATTAATATGGAGCCTGGCATTGGTATGTTTGAATGGCTAAGATGAGCCAGTACTGGTAACCACTATGAATGAGTGTCTGGAGGAAACAGGAAATTCCAAAACTGACATTCCTCTCTATTCTCAGGTCAAGTCCTCAGTATAAATATAGGTCATAGGAGGAATAAAAAAAAAACAACCTTACAGTGTATATTTTCTAGGAACACCTTCAGCCCCTAAGCACAGTCTTTTTTCCTCCACTGATTTCTCTTGTACCAACTCTGTTGAGAAAAAAGTACGTGATGGAAGACCAACTTAAACACTGAGGGAGGGAGTAATAGTTATTTCTAGTTCTAACTCTAGTTTAGAGTATGACCTGGACAAGTCATTTATCCTATTTCATAAAAGGCCCTTATCTGGTCTGTTTTTGAAGGAAAAAATAGCATAAACAATACTGCTAATATTTCTTTCAACCTGTTCTCTGCTCCTTGACAAGAGGGGATGTATTTAGGGTGTGAGGGAAGCAGTAGCAAGGAAGGTAAGTGTTTTCCATTATCTATAAAGTCTAACCATCCATGGATTTTTCCTTTTGTAGCTGTTCTGGTTTGCTAGCTGCCAGAATGCAACACACCAGAGATGGATTGGCTTTTAATAAAAGGGGATTTATTTTGTTAGTTCTTCAGAGGAAATGCAGCTAACTTTCAACTGAGGTTCTTTCTTACGTGGGAAGGCACAGCATGGTCTCTGCTGGACTTCTCTCCAGGCCTCTGGGTTCCAACAGCTTTCCCCAGGGTGACTTCTTTCTGCATCTCTAAAGGCCCTGGCTGAGCTGTGAGTGCTGAGATGAGGTATGCTGAGCTTCTTGGGCTGTGCTACATTGTACTCTCTCATTTAAGCACCAACCAATTAAATCAAACATCATTCATTGCAGCAGGCACACCTTCTAGCAGACTGAAGATGTAATCAACAACAGATGAGGTTCACATGGCATTGACTCACGTCCATAGCAATAGAACTAAGTCCCTTCACCTTGCCAAGTAGACACCTAAATCTAAGTACCACAGTAGCAATCTCTCCTCATGTTCTTGACTATAAAGTGAGTAGGTTTACTTGGAGGTCCCTGGATTTGTGAAAGTGTGCTTTAGGGGCTTGCCCTTCATTCATATAATCAGATTTTACCCAGACTGTTAGTTAACTCCCAATGATCTCTACCAGTTGGCTCAGTAGCCTCATTGCCATTAGCCAATGATATAATCTTGAGTTAAATTGCTTACCAAAGGGAGCAGTGATACAGTGGTAAGAGCTTTGGATTTAGACCTTTAAGATTCCTTTTAACTCTTTATCTGTAACTGATTATCAAATTCATAGATTTTATCTGGTTAGCAATTATTATTGTTTTTCAAAAAAATTTTCTTAACAGGACCTGTTAGGTAATAAAAGTTATCTTTTTTTGGTGTCCCTGTTGCTAACTAAGCAAAACTCTTGTCTCCAAGTGATAAATACTTTACAGTACAAAAGAAATTCAAGTATAAGTTGTCTGTTTGTCAGGCTCAATAAATCTCAGTTCTGGAGTTTATTAAAGACTTGAGCCAATTGTTAAATATCTAAGAAGCCCTGAAGTTTTCTTTTCTGTTTTGGAGGATAGGCTGCTATGTCTGAAATTAATAATGGGTGTTTTGATGACTGAAGCATAATTATTTGACAGCCTTTAACCCATACCAGTATCCTGGAGTAGATTTGGTGCTCTATGTTGATGCCCTTTTTTTTTTACATGGGCAGGCACCGGGAATCGAACCCGGGTCCTCGGGCATGGCAGGCAAGCATTCTTACCTACTGAGCCACTGTGGCCCGCCCTGATGCCCTTCTTGATGTAATTCCATTTTACACTGGCTGTTTTCTTTCATACTTTTGTATTTATGAAAAGGGCATTTATTCAGCCATTATGCCAGGTATGACAAGCTAGCCACTGCCATATTATTAAACATTTTGAATATAATACCTGTTTATAACATGTAAGATTCAAAAGAATTATATTGCCTGGTCTTAGAGGGTCCTTTCCAAGTGTGTTTTCAGAATGAGATGTCAATCGTGTTCACGCAGTGAGTTAGCAGAGAGGAAAAAATCAAGAACAAGAAATAGCCCTATTTTGTTCTGAATCCTTCGAATTGCAACCATTTCCTATATGTTGCCCTGCAGTGTTGCAAATGATTGTGGTTGCCTGTAAAGCATTTATCTCACCCTGAACATCTACTAGGTGGCACTTACTAAATGTGCCTAAAACAGAAAGTTGATATTCCTGGAGGCTGTATTCCCATCCAGAAATTCAGGGGAAAAGAGGGATAGACAGATTGGCTATGGCCATTTCTGCTTATGCCAGTTTCATACTTTGTAATGCATTAGTTGACTCATATCAATAAATTATGTCTAACAAGAGTGGGGAGAAATTCAACTTCCCCAAGTTGAATTCTTGATATTCTCACAAGCAGCGTGGACAACCAAAGCTATAGGCTGAGCCCCCAGTCTTGGGGTTTGTTCATATGAAACTTAACCCCACAAAGGATAGATCAAGTCTACTTAAAATTTAGGCCTAAGAGTTACCCCCAAGAGAGCCTCTTTTGTTGCTCAGATGTGGCCTCTCTCTCCAGCCAACATGATGAGCAGTCTCACCACCCCCCTCTCTGCATGGGACATGACTCCCAGGGGTGTGGACCTTCCTGGCAACGTGGGACAGAGATCCTGGAATGAGCTGAGACTCAGCATCAAGGGACTGAGAAAAACCCTAGAATGAGCTGAGAATTAACATCAAGGGATTGAGAGAACCTTCTCCACCAAAGGGGGAAGAGTGAAATGAGACTAAGTGTTAATGGCTGAGAGATTACAAACAGAGTCGAGAGGTTATCCTGGAGGTTATTCTTAAGCATTAAGTAGATATCACCTTGTTGTTCAAGATGTAGTGGAGAGGCTGGAGGGAATTGTCTGAAAATGTAGTGCTGTGTTCCAGTAGCCATGTTTCTTGATGATGATTGAACGATGATATAGCTTTCACAATGAGACTCAGTGAATGTGAAAACCTTGTGTCTGATGCTCCTTTTAGCTACTATATCAACAGAAGAGTAGAACACATGGAATAAAAATAAATAATAGGGGGAACAAATGTTAAAATAAATTCAGTTTGAAATGCTAGTGGTAAATGAAAGCGAGGGGTAAGGGTTATGGTATGTATAATCTTTTTTTTCTCTGTTATCGTTTTATTTCTTTTTTTGTTGTCTTTTTATTTCTTTTTCTAAATCGATGTAAATGTTCTAAGAAATGATGAATATGCAACTATGTGATGATATTAAGAATTACTGATTGTATATGTAGAATGGAATGATATGATGTTTTGTTTGTTAATTTTTTTAATTGGTTAAAAAAAAATTATCTCTAACAAGCCAGTATTCATTGGAAGTTAGAAGATAATTCATTAGGGTCAGCAACCCTCACCTTCCTCCAGCTCCACCCTCAGTCAGCTCTGATTGCAATTTGCCTTCCAAAGTGCAGTAGCCTAGACTTTTTCTGGAAAGTATACCTCTTTATTTATGGCAGCTCCAAAGCCCATGAGCTGGAGAATGTGTTTACTTCTCCTAGAATATGATAAAGACAGTGATAGTAGAATTATAATTAGATTATAATTACTCTAAAACTTTTCTAAGCTTGTTCCCTGGGCCCAAAGTATCAATACCCCTTTTCCCTCAAAATGTAAAACCGTAATTGATCTGTCCAGGGTGCCAAAATGACTCCCTTCTCCTTCTGAGTAAGTCTCTAAGAAGCTGTTCACCCTGGAATTCTGTGTTCTGTGATCATAGGATGATCATTTCCCACTTAGAACATAACTTACATGTTATCTACTTTCATTTTCCTCTGTAATAACAAAATTGCTGTGATAGCCATCTGACCAGTTTTTTAAAAAATCAAGTAATTCATTCCTAAATTGGAACTTGTTTCTTTCTAATCAGCCTTGTAATGTATTATAGGCAGCACTCTCAACATTGGCTACAGAAGTGATTTAATGTGGGTTTTTAATGACTCCTTCATTAATCCTGGTATTCCGGGATTTAACACTTACTGACCTCTGACCATGGGAAATGATGAAAACTTCAATTTCATGCATATTGGATAGCCCTGGACTGTTGCCACTGCCATGAATCTTTCTTCTGTGATGGCAACTGTGATTTAGAGTGCCGCAGATGGATGGGTACTCTCCCAGACCATGCACTGCTGCTGAAAAGGTTAACATGATGTCTTTATCAGCTCAGGGTGACCTCTTTCCAGGACAGCTGGATTTGAAGCAAGGATTTTCACTGATAGTTTGCCTATTAGACGTATCTCTGGACTTATGAAGTCAAACTTCACCCTTTTAGCTATTTCATAAAACATGCTTTCTTTGAGAACACATATCTTAGTCTGGGCATTGAACTTTTTTTTGTCTAATAAAGCTATAGAATTTTATAGAAGAATGACATCCTAAAGAGTATCTAGTCTACGGGTCTCATTTTGCAAGTGAGGCAGGTAAGTTCAGGAGGAGGAATGGCACAAAGTAGGCTGATATTAATAATAACAAAATTAATAATAACAACACAGATCACCAAAATATGTATTGGTTACTATGTGCCAGGCAGGATTCTAAATATAGTAATTTATTTTTTCCTCAGAACAGCTTGTGAGGTAAGTAACATTGCACAGCAAGTCCAGTTTTCCATGCCGCATCTCTGTATACATCCTCCTAGTGTTCTAACAAAGATGACAGTGTTGCTTGCTTTCCTTATTCTTACTGGGAGCATTGTGAAGGTTCTTTGGAAGAGAGGTGCTAGTTTATTTATTGTGGAGTCTTGTGGCTAGAGTGTTTATACCCTTCATAAAAGGTTCTTTTTTCACTCAAAAAAAAATTCTGCACAGGAAAGAGGAAGTCACTTTTTATTTTGAGTCTTCACATAAGTTCTCATATTACAGGGTGATTCCTCAGGTGCTATAGTTAGCATATGACAATTTGTCTGATAAAACCTCAGTTGATGCTATATATGAATGTCATAACAGAATCATTAAAAAGGAGCTAAACATTTTTTTTACACAAACGTAGTAATTATTCCTATGAGTATGCACCCCCTAATTGCAAGTGTTGGGTGTCATAGGATGTTACCTTTTAAAGCTCACCGTGAAAAGCTGTGCTCTAAGACAGGGATAGGTTAAGTTTTTCTTTAAAAAATCAGATAGTAAATATTTTCAGCTTTGCAGGCCATATGATCTCTGTTGCAACTACTCAACTCTGCCTTTGTAGCAAGAAAGTAGCCGTAGATAATATGTGAACAAATGGGCATAGCAGTGAATGTAGTTTGCTGACCCTTGTTCTAAGGAGTTATGTTGTGGAGATAGGAATACCCGTAGAACATATAACAAAACTAGGCATCAGAATGTTAAGGAAATGAATCCTTGTAACTTAAGGAAAGAATGTCTGTTGATAGCACCAAACACGGATTCCAAAAGAACTATGTCTAAAAATTCTAAGAAGATTTACAGGGAAGATGAAAGAAAACTGCCTTTAGAGGTTTTACTGGTGATGTGTATTTTGATGTTGAATGCATCTATAAAGAGTTTAATTTGAGTAAAATTTTGCTGAAATGTAATCATTGAAACAAAACAATATTTCTAGGCTAATAAATATTCTAAATATTTGACCATTTCATTTATATCTGAAGAGTTTATATATTAAAGATGAGCAAGAAACACCCCTACCCTCCACTTAAAAAAATCTTCTGTTAAGAAATCTTGTGTCGTTTTATATGTAAGTACATTTTCTTGCAGCCTTTTCCGTTGATCCCCTGCTGAAAGCTTGGTTTTTCAAAAATGGCTGGTTCTGGAAATTATTTTCAAAGGAATCTGATAGCTTTTCACTTCCTTTTGTTGAACGGTCTCTGGAAGGTCACTGGTGATAGAAAAGTTCACCACTTCCTCTGTTTGGTGGCACAGGCAACAATCCATTCATTTTTTTATTGATTGTGTTCTCCTGGTTATTCAATCCCATGAACATGTCCTTGTTTTTCTGGGGGTCCAGTTCTCATTCTTTGTTTAATGCCACTCAGATATTGCTATCTAGAACCCTTTCGAATCTGTGAAATATCTTGCTAACTCTTTCACTTTCCAATTTATTTATTTTGTCTTTCTGCCTTTTGTCACTTTCACCAGTTTAGCACTGACTTTACCTTTTCTTTTTCCTAGGCTGCTGAGATTTTCAATCTGATCTAGTTTAACAAGGCACCAGTCTAAACAACTGAGATTTTCTGGAATGCCAGAGCCGTTTTTCTTGCTTTTTAGCCATGCCCCTTTTCAGATGTATCTGGATTAACAGCTGTGTTCCCACTCCTGAATAAAATGGGTTATGAAGCTTCTCATCAGCAAAATACCTGGACTCTTTGGCAAGCTTGGGGGTAAATTCAGGACCAGATTCAGTGCCAGCAGGGTGGGAGGACCAATTTTTATGGGGTGGGTATAGGCCATATAAATGAAGCCATGAGTAAACTGGTGTTATAAGAAAGCCATTTGTATCTGTTAAATGTAAGAGATTAGCTAATTCTGGGTAACAGATGGTGGAGATTTCTGCATTTTAACAGCATTATTCACCATGGGAAAATTAGCTTGCACCCAGATCAGCAGTAAGGCAGGAATTCCATTGAGAGATAAACACTGCTAGTGATTATATTAGTGTGTCCCTCTAAGGATATTCACACATATACTAAGTGTCTTGAATCTCTCTTTGCTTTACAGATTTTCTGTCATGGTTCGTTCCAACTTACTGGACTCTGCTTCTATTTGTAAAAAGCTTAGGGAGGTTTCTCTTCATTTGGTAATTTAGGAAGGTCAAAATTGGAATTGAATTAGGTAAATGTGTCTCAGAGCATTACTACATCATATTTTCTTAAAGGGAAAAATGCCATCCAGATGTCAAAAGACATTGTTCATTCTCAGTGTTTAGATATCAACTTCAGAAATTAGGTGAGAAGCAGGAATAAGGTGGGCTGTTATGTCATGCATTGCCTCTGCTATAAGATTTTTAAGAAAAGACTTGTGTCTTTTTACTTCACATTCTCTAAGAGTCAGTTGCTATTTTTTCTCTATAAATGATTTTCTTTTGCCATTTTGTTAATGCATAGCTTCACCAATCCTCTGTATGCTTATGATTATCAACTTTTTATTTCTCTTTGCTTACCTCTACTCCCAACTTACCACATACTTGCTTTTCTTTTTCATTTTTACATCCTATTCTTATCCTAAAGCAAACATGATTAACACCAATGTTGATTAAAAATTTGTGGTGTTCAAACTCGTGTGCCCCCAGAATCATCTGTGCAACTTATTTTAAAATAAGCAATGGATTGTTTTAAACAGGCAATGGACTGTTCCCAACGTTTATAGTACTCACAACTTACAGTCTTCTCTCAACTGACTATATTCCTTTTCATATCAGTCAGTGACATACTAAGCTTGGAGAGAAGCTGAGAATCTAGACCTGACGGTGGTTTTGAAGAATTGTCCAAGTTGGTTGGGCAGCTGTCAGAATTGATCACTGATCATCAGGGTATGGTTCCAGAGTTGGTTTAAAAAGTCATGGTCATTCTGGCTTAATCTGTCATGTAAATGGGAGGCTGGATTATCAGCAATCATTCAAGAAGAATTGGGGGTCAGGAAGCCTGAAAGCTAGGAGCTGTCTGTCTGTAGCTCTGATTGGTACTTTGGTTTCCACCTGGAGTTGAAATGATTGAGTGTATTAGGTCCTGGTTCAGTGACCATTGGAATCTTAGGAGAAAGTAGTTTATTTAGGAAGATCGGTAGTTAGTTGTTGATGTCTTAAAGGGTTCCTTCATCAGTTCTTTTCTGTGAATATCGCCATCACTATACTCTATGCATTCAACAACTCAGATCTAAATTAACACAGTAACCTTCTCTATATGCCTTTCCTAACTGCAGGTTTTCCCTCTCCATTTCTTCCTACATAATACTGCTGGATTAATTTTCCATAAATGCTGTTTTCGTGTTGTTATTTCACCATAGCAGCTATTTCAGGCTTTTACAGCAGTCTTCAGTCAAGCCCCCTACTCTGTTCTATCTCCCCTCACTCTCAACAGACAATCTCATCTCCTACTTTATGGGGAAATATATAGGCTGTCAGAAAAATGCCTTTACCTTCTTCTTCTTTCAGCCCCAAACTTGTACATTTCTGCTTGCTTTCTATCTCCTTCCCTCCCATCTCGGTGCAACTTTTGGCCCTCTTCCCTTCCAGACTGAGTTTTTCTACCTACATTCTCTGGTTTCCATGTCTTCTGGTCTCCTGGAGAGTTTGTGCCATTAGTTATCCTTTGTCTTTTTTTTTTTTTTTTTAATATGGCAGGCACTGGGAATCGAACCCGGGTCTCCGGCATGGCAAGCGAGAACCCTGCCAGTGAACCACCATGGCCCACCCTATCCCTTGTCTTTTTAACTAATTTGGGGGGGGGGGGGTGCAGCGTGTTCATGGTCCAGGAATTGAATCTGGGTCTCCCACATGGAAGACAAGCATTTACCACTGATCCACCCATGCACCCATTAACTAATTTAGAAAAATGTTTTCTTCAGCTTTCTAACCTATTGTATCTTCTCTTCTTGCTTTCTCTTCATAGCCAAGTGAATTAAGAAATTTTAATTCTGTCTCCATGAGAATTCACCCCTTTACCCTCTGGCTTTTACTGCTCCACATCATTGAAACTCGTCTTAACCAGGAAGCCCAAGGCTTCCCTCAGGACACTTCTCAATCCTTACTTAAACTTACTCTCTCTGCAGTATTTATCTCTTATCACTACCTTCTTTGAAAATTTTTTTCTCCGCTTTTCCTCTCAGTATCCCACTCTTTCCTGGATTTTCTTCCGCAGCTCTGATTACTTTTCCTTAGTCTGTTTTGATTGCTCCTTAATTATTTGTTTTCTAGGCTTCTGTCCTAGTCCCCCTTATTACTTCTATGTGGTCTCCCTCGATGACCTCATTTATCCCATGGCTTCAGCTTTCATGCTGCTTATTCCCAAATCTGTAGCTCTACTAACATATCCAACTGCTCACTGGATATTACCACTTGGATATCAAAAACTCAACATGGCTAAAACTCTACTCAGTGATTTCTCATTTAAAAGCTATTCCTTCACTGGGATGATCCCATTTTAATGACTGGTATCACCATTATCTTAGTCTTTCAGTCCAGAATTTGGGCTGTCATTTTACCTCCTCCTTTCTCACTCCTTGTACCTGATTACATTATGGTATAGCTCAGGCTTATTCCATCCTTTCTATCCTCACTGCCTGTTGATGCTGACAGCTCTTCTTTCCCTAGAGCATTGCAACAGTCTCCCTACCTGCCTTCCTATTTGTAGTCTCAGTATCTTCTGCTCCGTTAGCCATATTACTGCTACAGTTATCTTTCTGAAATACAAATCTGATCATTATTCACCTACTTTAAAACTTCATTTATCATTCCACAGCCTTTAGGATTATGCAAGATCTGGCCCCTGCCTACTTCTCTGTATGTCTGTTTCAGCATTCCCCAGCTCTCATCCTTTGTTTCTGTAAAAAAAAAAAAAAGTTAAGCCCACTAGTCTTGAAATCAGTTTGTTCCCTCTGCCAAGAACTTTCATTTCACCTGGCTAACTCCTACTCTTCCTTCAGTACTCCACTCAGTTGTCATCTTAGAGAAGCTTTTCCAGAGGTATCCTGCTAAACCAAGTTATTTGTTGGATATCTTATGTCTATGCTCTTGCAACACCCTGAGCTTACTTACTTCTAAGGTTTATAGCACTTATGACACTTGGCAACAAATATCTCTTGTATTTCCAGTGCGCAATACAATTTCTACCATGTAGAGGGTCTTTGAGTTAAGAGTGCTCAGAAACCCTCTGTTGCTCCCCATAGATTATCTCATTATTTCCATGCTTGGCATAGTTAGGTCTTAAACACTATGGATGTATTATGCCTTATATGGAATCATTTAGAACTTTAGATTTTCTGGTACTCTAGAGTTTATTCAATTTAGGGGAGTGGTAAATGTGTATTGTCTCGAGTTTCATATAATTTGGACCAGAAAGGTTTCATGATTCCAAATCCAAGTGCAACTCAGCCTCATTTACACATACTTCCCAAATTTCACTTTTTCCCTAGGTCACTAAACATAAAGTATTCATTTTACTTTTGTGCTTTGGTTAATGTTCACTCATTTTTTAGTCTGATCAACCTATTATTTATTGAGCATGTGATATATTGGTTATTATTCTTTACACAATGGATAAAAAGATGGTTACAGCAGCAGAAATCTGGTTTTGTGGAGCTGACATTCCATTGTGTGCAAATAGATGAAGATAAAGCAACAAGGAAAATACATGATGATGAAAAATATATAGCTATATATATAGCTGTCAAATATATAGCTATAATAATATATAGAAAACATAAAGCTCAGAAAGGGTAGAGGAAGTAATTTTAAGTTGGTGTAGCAGGGGGGGCCTCAGTTATAAGGTGACATGAGCAGAGACCTGAAGAAGGTGAAGAAGCAAGCGGTACAAAGGCAGAGGGGACATCTAGGACAAAGGCCTATGGTGTACATGTGCTTGGATAGCAGGGAAGGCACTGCTGCTGGAGCAGAGGGAGTGAGAGTGAGAAGGGAGGTCACTGATGTGGAAAGAGGGGGATGACAGACCAAATATGTTCTAATAGGCCACTACAAGCACTTGGCTTTTACTTTGAATGAGACAGGAACCATAGCAAATTTTTTAACAGAGGAGTGATAAATTCTGTTGACTTTCCTCTTTAAGGGATTATTCTAGCTAGTATGTAGAGATTAAGAGTTTAGGATTTAAGAGCTTGGTATCTGTACTTTTTTTTTCTTTCCTCTTAGTAAGCTCAAATCCTACTGACTTTTTAACATTTTTTATTTTGAAATAATTATTGGTTTACAAGAAGTTGCAAGAATAGTAGAAAGAGGTTCTTCCCATGTGCCTGTCACCCAGTATACCCCAGTGGTTACATATTAGATAATTATAGTACAATATCAAAATCAGACATTGGTATAATGTTTGTGTATCGTTTTATGCCACTGTATCACATATATAGATTAATGTAGCCATACCCCAATCAAGATACAAAACTTCCATCATCACAAAAATCTCCCTTGTATTACCCCCACATCTATCCCCTCCCATTTATCCCTGACAGCAGCTAATCTCTTTTCCACCTCCATAATTTTGTCATTTCAAGAATGTTATACAAATGGAATTATACATAATGTGATCTTTTGAGATTAGCTTTTCCCATTCAGCCTGATGCCCTTGAGATCCATCCAAGTTGTTGCTAGATTTATATATGGAAGCAGAAGGCAGGCTGCCATGGTAAACAGAAGCCAGTTGTATGACTTGAAACCTTAGTTCTAGTTCAGGTGAGTCACTGTGTTATTTTAATGCCTCTGTATCTCAATTTAGTGATCTGTAAAGTGAGAGAATTAGAATAGTGCACTAAGATCCTTTCAGCTCTAAACTCTGTGATTATAATCATTGAGTCTTTCTGATTTCTCCTGGCTGCAGTCATGAAGTCAACCTGCCTTCTTCATACTTACTGAACCACTGTCTCCTGTAGTCCTTACTATATTGTCAACCTCTTAATGACCATGCAAGAAATGCCTCATGATTGTTTTGTTTACATATTGCTGCTGCTATTATTTCTAAAGTACAAGCTTGATAGTACTTGACAAACTATATAAATGTGAAAGTGAGTCTTTGATTTTCACAATTGGTAGTGTTAAGATACTCGAGTAAACTTCCTATTCGACATAATCTGGTAAGCTGCAGAGACGTCTGACAAATTGCTGCTAAATGCCAATTCTACTCTTAAATCAGTTCTTCATTCTTAAATCAGTTCCTTAGATATATTTCTACTATTGAGGTAGGTCTGTTTCTTGCAGATGAGAAAAGTACTTAGCCAGAGTAGCAGGAAATAGCCAGCGAAGAATTTTTAAAATCCAGTATCCCCTTTGTCACTCTTCTTTTTAATTCTCGAGAGCATTTACAAAATGCAATGTATTTTAAGGAAAGGGTGGACATTGAAAAGTTGAAGAGAGTAAATATTTTTTCATAAATGTGCTAAGCAGCCCAGCCTCCTACCCTTTACCACCTCTGTGTATGTGTGGACAGATAGAACCCCTAGAATCCATGGCAGGAGGCTTAGAAGTTCTTCTACCTGCCAAAATGCTCCACAAATTACAACCAGAAATTTGTATAAACCCTGAGGTATCTTTAGTAATTCTTGAAATGAAACACAATATAATTGGTCTCGAATATTATCAGCAAGTGCTGTATAAGGACATGAAGAAAAAGTCGAAGATATATCGAATATGCACTCCATGACTATTGATCATTAAATCCTAGTTTACTTTAAGAATTAGATCCTAATATATCTGAACTGGAAAGTATTGTATAGAATATTTAAACCTAGCTCCCTCATTTTATAGGTGTAGAAACTGGTGCAGGCTTAGCCCATTTACATGAGAACAAACAGCTAAAGAGAGAGCCCGGGTAAGATCCCAGATCCTCTGCCCTGAATCACTACACTGTCCTATGCTGGCTTTCATGTAATGAGCTCATAATTGTTCTCTATGGCCACAGAGGGCTGAAGGAAGCAGGAAAATTCTTCTGCTTCAGTCTTCCACTGCTGAAGAATAGCCATAAATACAGAGTGTATCTTTTCTCTTGTTAGTAGGAATGATGGAGAATTGGTCAATATCTATTCTTAACATTCTTGCTGCTGTTTCTCAGGTTTCTCATCTGTGAAACAGCGATGATAACAGTTCCTTCCTCATCAGGAGTCTGTAAAGATTAAATGGGTTAATAAATGTAAAGCACTTAAAATTATACTCATTAAATGTTAGCCTTCCCCTCCTCCCCCTAGTCTTTTCCCTTCCCTTACTCTCCCCTTTCTCCCTCTCCTTCCTCTTTTCCTTCTTTCTCTGTCCCCTTTCCCGCTTCCTTCTTCTCCCTCAATCATCATCATTTTAGATATAATAAGTTAATGTTTGTCTCCATATTGTAAAATTTCAAAACTTTTCTGTGATCATGGTGGATTTGTGAATGAGGATTACTGGCCAGACCTATGCTTTAAGGGGATTAAACTTGACAGTATTTGGAGTTGTTTGGCACTGTAGAGAGACCAGGTAGGGGAGGCTGCAGGCCAGGTGAGAGGTAGTGGGAGCCTCAGCTAGAGTAGAGAGAAAGAACAGGAAAGAAAACATTCATGGGAGAGGCATTCCAGATTTGAATTCAAAGATTTTGACAAGTTTTACATGAGAATTCAGACAAATTCAAAGATAAGAGAGCTGTCAAATCTCAGTGACTGGGAGTTTGATGGTTCTACAACTAGGGATGTTGGGAGAATGAGCTGATTTGGTGGGTATCAGAAAAGCTTAATCTAGTACAGTGAGTTTTACTTTTGAAATGCCAAGTTTTATATGATAATGATTATACAGATTCACACATCCTGTAAATAGTTAGAAATTGAATGTATGGCATATGTAGCAATGAGTGGACCAGTTTGGGTGGATTGAAACTGCTTATTTGGTAGATGGCTTACTTTCTTCAAATTTTATTTAGTATTCAGTTGGTCATCTTGTTTTTGAAACTGTCTCCTGATGTGAAGGAAACATACTTATCTCTGGCACTTTGGTGTCCTCCCCCTTGTTCTGTCATTTAGTGTAAGAGAGATTCAGATAAGTCCATGCATTTTGATATTTTCCTTCTCTGTTTTTCTTCTTCCTTTTTTTTTTTTTTTTTTGTTTTTGTTTTTGTGTTGTTGTTGCTGTTGAGGGCTGGAGATTGGGGGTGGTATTAGATATTTGAAGACCAACTTTGCTTAATTGCTGTTCAAATCTAATTTGCATCTCATTTTTCAGTTGAGGTTCATCATTGAGCTAGCAATCCCAAATATTTTGGTAACTCGGAAGTGCAGTGATGCTCAAAGAAGAGCTGGCATAATGGAAAATAATGCTGCCATTTTACTTGTCTTATAAAGCCAGAACCATGCTATTGCTGAATAAATGGAACTTATCAGATAGAGGTGGCAATAAGTTTACTGCAGAAATCCTGGAGGCAAAAAATGTCTATTTAGTAAGCAGAAATATAACTTTTGATATTATGCCTCTTTCCCCCTCCTTTTATAAACCATTTCAACCTATATTTTCACACTGTTGATTCATGGAGTGGGTTAATTATTTAGTTCTACCAATTCTGAGTATATTCTTATTTTCTCCTCTACCTGTTATTATTTCAGGAGATCAAGGGTAGGTCTGCCTGTGTGTAAGGTACAAGTGGAAATGAAGCAATGGGCATGATATGGCTCAGAGACACCTCTGAGTTAGGAGTTATCTATTCTTGGTGCCTGTATATGAAGTGATCTCTCTTCATCACCTGGTTTTGAAGTCCATGTCCCTGGAAATATTGGCTTTATTTGTTTCTTTATATTCTGTTCTGTACTTTTTTGGTACAAACCTTATTGGAGAGTTTTGTTTGGGAAAGTGCTTTTTTTGCTTGATTTGCGTCTAAGGTTGTTCACATCAGCCCCATTCCATTACTTGCCCACTGGTGAGCCTGGCTGGCTACTTTTCTGCAAGTTGTGCTGTGTCCTATGATGCCATGTGTTTTAGTTAGTAAGCTGCCAGAATGTGATATACCAGAAACGGAATGACTTTTTAAAAGAATTCATTAAGTTGCAAGTTTATAGTTCTAAATCCATGAAAATGTCCAAATTAAGGCAAGCCTATGAAAATGTTCAGGTTAAGGCATCCCAGGAAGGATAGCTTGGTTCAAGAAGGCCAGTGATGTTCAGGGTTTCTCTTTCAGCTGGGAAGGCACATAAGACGTCTGCTAGCTTTCTGTCCTCATTTCATAAGGCTTCCCCTGGAGCATTTTCCTTCTGCTCCATATGTCTTTAGCTTTTTGGGCTCTGGTGACTCTGATGGTTCTGGTGGCTCTAAAGCTTTTTGCAAAATGGTTTCCTCTTAAAGAGCTCCAGTAAGCAACCCCATCTTAAATGGGTAGAGACACATCTCTATGAAAACCATCTAATCAAAAGTTACCACCCACAATTGGGTGGGTCTTATCTCCATGGAAACAATAAAAAAGATCCCCCCAGCGATATTGAATGAGGATTAAAGGACATGGCTTTTCTGGGGTACATAATAGCTTCAAACCGGCACACCATGTAACAACAGCTGGGTAGGTGGGTTGTCAAAGGTAGTTAACCTTGACTCTCAGATCTTGGTGTGAGGATTTCTGCCCATGTAGCTTAATATTGTTCTTGATAATCATTAATTTCCCCCTCACTTCACCCTAGCTGCTAAAATCTAATTAAGAATAGACACATTTGAATCTTCTTTGTTTTTGATCCATATAGTGAATTCTGAGAATGTTTCTAGAACTATACAGATCCCTTCATGGCTATCCTGGCTATGAGACTTGTTAAAAAGAAACAGGATCCATTCAGTCTAAAAATATTTAAAATATCAATTGACTCATTTTTAAACTACATAGATTCAAGTGGGGTGAAAAAGAAAGGGAGATGATAGGGAAAAGATTTATCAAAACTTGTGCCATCTCAGATGTTTCCAATATTTTTATGCCTGCAAAACGGAATCATAGATCTACAGATGCTACTTGTTTATGCGAGAAGCTCCTTCTGGATGTATTTGAGGAAGAAAATGGGAGAAGAAAAATCACTGTTCCAGATTAACAGTGGAAATTGGGGGTTAAAAGATACTGGGTGGGAGAGGTAAAGTGTGACTCGTTAAGGACGTCATCCTACTAGCTTTAGTAAGCTACCTGTAGCTTTATAGGACTTTTTCCTTGCCTGGTTGAAAAACAGTATCTTAATAATAGATATTTGTTCATTACCCATTGTCTCTAGATCTCTCCCATCTCTAGAATCCTTATTTGCCCTTAACAAATTTATTTTGTCAGCCTATAAAAAAGCCAAGTCTGTCTCAAACCTGAAATTATCAGATTCTTGCCTCAGAGCTTGGATAGTATGGGTCTTAGTAGGAACTTCTAGAGGAGATCTGAAGGGAGCCCAGTTTTGGGCATGCTTGCCATTTATCTTTTTTTCCACTATCTTTTCAAGTGGGGAACTCATATTGTGTGTGTGTGTGTGTGTGTGTGTGTAGGAGCATAGGTGAAGCTAATATTCTGAAGAAAATAGTTTTCCAGTCCTGAGCTTTTTATCTCCTTATCGAATCCTTCGGTGACCTCTATCACCTTATTTGTCTCTAACCTAATTACAGTTACAAAGAAGGACATCAGCACCCTGTAGCTTCCATCGTGGTTCAGACTCACAGTGGCATATCCCCTGCTTAGTGGACTAGAAGTGAGATCAGCCCATCTGATATGTTAGTAATCAGTATTAAAGCCCTGTCACTTGGGGATCTCCATCCTAGCACTTGAGAAACCTGCCATTGTTGTGAAGGTACAGCAAATGTGTGAAGAAAGTGGAGGCAGTTTTCTAGTATAAGGCACCTGAAGCCTTTGAGAGTTATGAGTGACAGAGGCCTGGGCTCCATGCCCAATAACTTGTTGGATCCATTTTCTCTCACAATAAGTAGTCATGGGGTACATTTTATGTTTAGTGTGTGAAATTTGACCACAGAGCCTTGAGGCTATTGTAAAGAAATTAAATGGAAAATGCGTGTGTATATTGTGTATCTGCGTGTGTGCAAACGTGTACCTTTTCTATAGGTGATGTGACTGTTGTGAATGAATTGAGCTGTTAGTTTTCAACTCCCTTCTCTTAGCTTTCACTCACATATATTGCAGAGGCATTTCTTTATGGGTTTACTTTATTTTCAATATATACCCACACATGTGTTTGCCTTAGGAGAAAATTCTGTTTTTGTAATCTCCATGAACACCTCAGTGACTAATAAATGTAGATGGTTTTTAAATGAAAAATGTTATGCTCAAACAGCAAGATAAATAGAAATCTACAAGTTAGAACCATCAAATTATCTGTTAATTTTGATCAGATGGAGAATGGAGGTAGGGCTCTGTGCATGTATGGTGAGCATATATATACCTGTATTATTCCTTATGCTTCCTCTTTTCATACCTCTATCCATTTATGCTAGGTTTTATTTTTTCAAGGAGCATATTCCTTTTAAATTAGCCCTTTTGATAGGCACTAAATCATAGAAGCCCCAGAATGTATGCGTGATTGAATTAGAGAGAGAAGAGTGTGTGTGTATACGTGTATGGAGAGGGCTTTTTCTTTATTGTCATTGTTGAAAAATGTATTACCTTTGATTGTGAGTATAACAGGATCAACAAGTATATAACTCACAGACTGTTTCTCTCAATATAAAGAGAGATTATCCCTAAGAATCTCTCTCTGCCTCTTCAGAGTTTGGGTCTATAGGAATTTAGTGGTGGGTGGTGATGGTGTTTTGGAAATGAATGGAAACTTTTTGTCATTAAAGCCATTAGGGTAGAGTAGAGTAGGCATCTTCTAAACAATCATTATCTCTCTTTAATCTGGAACAGTTCTTCAGTTTTACTTTGACTCTCATGGCCTTGACACTTTTGAAGAGTATGATCCAGTTATTTTGTAAAATGTCTCTCAGATTTGATTTGTTTAATGTTTCTTTTTAACTAGTCAAGTTATGTACCTTTGATATTCCTGCCAACTAAATGCACTACCTGATTTAGAACTAGATGCTCTTTCATTAAGTATTCTTTTAGGACAGTTGGCAGAATTTCGGCAAGGTTTGTGGATTAGATCATTGTAATATATCCGTTTTAACATATTGATTTTGGTGATTATTTTTCGATTATGTAGGAAGAAGTCCTGATTTGTAGGAAATGCTCATGAAAGTATTTGGGATGCTTCAACAGGTCAACTTAATCTCAAGGAGAGGGAGCATTCTTTGTAGAATGCAGCTTTTCGGTAAATTTTGGGTTGTTTTAAAATTAAATATATATCGTAATTATATATAATATTTTATGTTAATTATATACATTTATTTTAAATGCACTGTGCTGTAATCTGCGTGATTTCTGACAATGCCCTATCTTACCTGTCAGTATACTGTTTGGTACTTCTGATTTTGCTGAAGTAGGAAGGTTGAGGGGGTTAGGGGAAAGGCAGGCAAATTGTAATCAGTTACAGCCCACTGTAATCGAGATCTCCTTAAGAATCATACTCTTTTGTATGTTAGCAGGATATGGAGCCCCAAGGCTTCAAGGGTATGTCATAATGAGAAAGTATGAGCATATTATAAGTTGCTAACTGTGGAAGGGAAGAGAAGGGGGAGTAAAGATGTCAACAGGAAAGCCTGTATGTGAGGACCATGTCTCTTGTATTTACATCTGGAGCACCTGATCATGCCTTAATGGCAACTGTTCACTTGTAATAGAATCCTAAATTTCTCTTTTAGGTTGGAGAAGCCGTTTCAATCCCAGCACTGATTCTTATTAGTTTTTTTTTTCCCTCGCTGATAGATGATTTCCTGCTAGATGTCCAAAGCTTTTAGGTCTCTTTTAATATGCCAATTGTGAATTAGTTGTTTGTACCAGGCATGTGTAGGGGTGTAGAATTACTGTTACATTCAAGAAAGTAGAACTTATAAATTTGCTTAAAGCAATATAATGTCATGGCACACAATTTACTGTTCTCTTTTCTTACCAGGCAACTGACCAATATACCACTGTCAGATTCTGAGCCACCCTTTTGGCGGGGGTGGGGAGGTGGTGGTGGAATCTCCTGCCCTTTCCTTAGCAGCTGAAGAAATGACAGTCAAGAACATGGTTCTACATATGGATAAAAATAAATAAATAATAGGGGGAACAAATGTTAAAATAAATTTAGTAGCTTGAAATGCTAGTGATCAGTGAAAGGGAGGGGTAAGGGGTATGGTATGTATGAATTTTTTTCTGTTTCCTTTTATTTCTTTTTCTGAACTGATGCAAATATTCTAAGAAATTATCATGAAGAACATGGTTCTAGACTAATTCCGTACTCTCTCTCCCTTTCTCTTTTTAAATTCGTCATAGATAATGGGGAGGAGAAAGGCAAAAGCTAGTTAAGGCATGCGGAAAGTTTTTGTTCTTAATTCTATGCTGGGCAAGTTTCACTAATATATGCTTAGCGAATATATGCTTAGAATAATAAATAGTGTTCCCTTGCTGTATTTCCAAAATAATTCAGTGTTTTCCCTGATATTTTAAAGAGTAGCTCAAAATTTTCAGAATGTATTAAAACAAAATGTAAAGAATATACTGTAATTTCAAAAAAAAAGCTATCAAATGCCATGTAGCTCATAATGCTGTGGATTTTGCCAAATTTTAAAAATTATGTTTAGTTGTCGTAAAGGACATTCCAAAAATATTTGCTATGTATCTTCTTTGTGCTGAGTACGGTGCTAGGCACTGGGGTACAGAACAAGAAAGATGTAACTCTTGCCCTCCCAGAGATCATAATTTAACAGGGAAGATAGACTATGAATTAATTGTTAGAATATAATGTGATGAGTTATCGTAGGGGAGAGTGCATACCAAGAAAATAAACATGTGAATACATGTGATATGACTCTCATATGCGCGGCACTTAGTAAATGCCCAGTAATTCATGGTTGTTATTATTTCACATATTTTTACTGTCGTTATTACTAAGCATCAGGACCATTATGGTTCCTCCTGGGAAATCTATAATTAGGGATAAGATGGCTAAGCTAATGTAGCTTAGACTCAAAGCTTTAGAGGAAGGTAGCAGAGAGGGTATGGAATGAGTTGAGAATTTCAGGCCGTAGTTACTTGTTTATGGCAGACCTCAACTGGTACCCAGACATAAGCTGATAAAGAAGGCAAGGACTAAGGAAGTATGGGGAGTGCGACCTTGGTTCTCTGCTGACTGTGTAGGTGCCCTGTAAATTCTGTGAGATGATTTGAGCAGCATTAACAGGAGTGAATTATTAAGGCATTGTGCTGTTTTGCTTAGTATTCTCTAGCTTTTCATATAGATGCTTATTTGGGTGAATTTTCTTTTCCTGCTCTGCCGTTCCGACTCTCTCCTCCAGACCACATGTATTGACTGTAAAAAGTCAATGTTCGTAATTTAAAATGCAATATCAAGTGAGTTTTGTTCTTTTGACGTTTTAAATCACTAAGACATCTTAACCTATCAAAACTGGAGTTGTCCCCCACCCTACTCCCTAGTGTTCTCTCCAGCTCTAGTACCTTGGTGGATGGAACCTCTCCTCTGCCCTAATTAGGCTCCACAGTAATACCCTTAGTTTAATCCTTACTGTGGATCAACATATATATCTACTGATTTGTGGCTGTTGTGTTCTGCATGCTGCCAAATCCAACTTTGTGATAATGACAGTGTTTGCCAGCACGCTTATGCAGTGACTCAGGAGACAGCGTGGCCAGCAAAGCAGCCTCTTTGTGGGAGTGGATTTTGAGAAGTGCTAATTCTGTGGCAGTTTGGAGATATTAATATCGTGCTGGCAGTAGATAAACAGGCAGCAGAGGGGCATATAATGAGAAGAGAATCAGCTACAGCATCTTTTCCTCCTTTCCCTACTTGCACATATTTTTTTCTTCTAAAAAGCGTGTTCTCCTGAGTTATAATGACTAGAAAAGCCTTAAATGGCTTAAACATGCACATAGACTCATTAGTCCAGCTCCCGGAATCTCCAAAGTGCAAGTTTCTTAGAAACACTAGTGTGTTAAGAGTTAACTGCATTTTCAAACAACACTAAATCATAGCATATGGTACTGTATTCTATTGCTTACCATACCCCCTCCCTAAAGGGCAGCTTACCAGATGGTTTGAGTGGGGCCTTTGATGTAATTATGATAGACACAAAGAGAGACATAACCACCACTCTCCATCCCTAATATCATACAACTTGTTTCCCAGTATTTGCTACAGTTAAAATTTGACAATTTGTTTTTGCAGTTTGATTTCTTCATATCAAAAGTCTCTTTCTAGAGGAACCATACAAATATGCTTCGTTAGCTGTCTGAGAGCCATTTCCAGTGTTGGAGCAATTGTTTTATTCCAGTAAAGAAAAGAAGACTCAAGGCATATGAGATTTGTTTTAAGCAGAATTCTAATCTGAGATCTTCTATAATCCCCTTGGAGTATTGCTCCAAAATTGATCATCTCAGATTTTATACCTTTTACTTTCTTTTTTATTCACCTTCCAGTTTTCATAAAGAACTTTCTTCCAGAATGTCCTTCCTCCTCTCCCATTCATTTATGGCTCTTACCTTGACCAAGCCCACTTTGGGTGGAAGATCCACTATCAGGAGTTCTAATGAGAAGAAAAGCACTTAGAGTTGTGTTAAAGCAAAGATAACATTGCCAAACTAGAAGAAGACACTTTCTAGTCATAGTATAGGCTAAAAAGGAGATGTGGAGAAATTTAGGTTGTGCTTTTATGTGTTTAGTTTTTATCTGTGTGCCTGATATTTTAGAGCAGACTTTTCTTGAGGGTTGTGGCTTGTTTATAACATTCTGTAAATAGCCCAGCCTAATGCAGGCATTTCACAGGTATTTTCTGCTAGTGTTTATGTATGGATTGATATAGCATTTGACTGTGCTAACCAGAAAAGTGCTGAGGCAGGAAAATTTGTTATTCAACCTTTTATTTAGATTTCTAGCTTAGGAACATATTGGTCTTGAAATCCTTGTCTTCTCCCTCCCTCTGTCAGACTGTGTTAAGACCTCCAGGTGCTGACTGTTATTATTTCTGTCGACTGAGCTCCATATGCACCTCTAGTGCTTATTGACCTATCTTTTCTGTTACAGAAACATCGCTGAGGCTCTTGTCAGCAAAGGTCTAGCCACAGTGATCAGGTATCGGCAGGATGATGACCAGAGATCCTCACACTATGATGAACTTCTTGCTGCAGAGGCCAGGTGAGATGAATAATTACTGCAGTAGATACACTGGGACTCAGAGCGCCACTTTTTTATTTTCCCACTATCCTACCTATCCCTGAGCAAAATCTATGGAAAATAATATGCTGAGAAAGTATATATCCTTTCATTATTCCAGTTTTATCCCATAAGGAGAAGAAGAGCAAACTTTGAATTTACTCTTTATCCTTGATTTTCTCTGTAAAGTAAGTACATATTAAATAGATAGATAAGATACATGCCTACATAGATGCCATAAAATGGATGAGAAAGCACCATGTAGGATATATTTACTATCACCATCATCATCATTCCCTGAAACATGCAGTGAAGCTCTGGTTATGTGTGAGGTACCTTTACCTCCTGTTTCTTGTGACTAGAATTCTCTACTCCCAGCCCCTCCCATTTTTCACCTCTAGACCCTTTGTGATGTACAAAGGAAATGAAAACATTTATTAGGAAAAGAATTTTGGTTTCATACTTCTGACAGCTGGCAGGAGAGCATTTGAGAAGCCCTGTGACATTTTACTTTTGTCCTTCGTGCCTGTGGCTGGTTTCCCCAAGAACATGTGTACTGCTCAACAGTATTTCTTGTCATTCACACTCCTTAAAGCTCTTACTCAGGGAGAGTCACTGGGTGGTGCTGGTAGTTGAGTGATACCCAGAGTTCCCAGGAATCAAAATAAAAACTGAGCTAGTATTGCTGAACTGACTTGGATAGCTCAGCAGACTACTTGGAATCAACGAAAATATATGTTATTGCAAAGTGATTGTAGGCACTTGCTTCCATCCACAGTTATATTCTGGGTCCTAGAACCCATTTAGTTCTAGAAGTTTGGTAATTGCCATGTTATACTGTACAGTTAGAGAGGAATGACTTTGGGCACATGTTATCTAAACTCATCTTCAAACTCTGTCATTGAGATCACTTACCTTGCTCTTTGGTCCAAACATTGCCCTGATATGTGAGGTTTACCTCTGACACCATGTCATCTTGATGGATAAGACACCTGTAGAATGTTGCATAGATAGTCAGCTGAGAAGTCAGTCAGGCTGCTGTGACTTTTTAAACTTTTTCTTATAGGATTTTCCCAGTAGGCCCTGTCTAGGACTTGATTCTTGGACACAAAGCATTCGGTGAAAATACCAATATCTTTGGATTTTAAGGCTCATTAATGGCCAGTAAAAAGTAATGTGATATATAGTCCATAATTCATGTTTCCCTTAATCCTTCCTTACTTCCTCATTCTTGTTTCCCTCACGGAGAGGCCAGCCTATGCTATCACTGAGCTAGGTGGGAACAGAGAACCCTTAGTGGAAAATGTGGCTTTATATCTTTTAGTAGTACTCTATGAAATAGACAGTCAGTAAACAGCATTTTAGGTGAGATTCCAGGGGTGGATCCATGATGGGCATCAGTCTGCTCTGATGGTAACTTGAAGAATAAGTTATGTGTTCTCAGAGTAACAAGAACAGTTAGCACTACAGTGGGACATATTAGTCATATTTTCTGTCCAACGTTCTCTGCTACTAGTGAATATTTAATTCTGACAGGCAGGTAGCATGAAAATCATTTGCAAAGCTGCTCTGGAAAGTGAGGCCAAGCTAAGCTCCTTTTTTATGCTGTTAGAAATAGCTATGTTGTGCTATAATATTTAATGAGTATGCATAGATACTGAATTTTTTTAAGTTTCAGGTTTTAAGAAGAAAACAGTTTCTCTGATGCTCATTTTGAGCTGAAGAAATATAAGAAGATGCTTGCCTGCTAAAGTAGTGAACTGCCTAAAGATAATTGTGTTGGGTCATTGCAGTGTTACAGGTTGGGTAAACAGAGAAAAACAACCACTTCCCCCAACCTGTGAAGAGTTGCCATAATGCAGTGCAGACCTTATAAAGAATTAGAAGAAATGACTCACGTGGACTGTTAGTTGGGTTGTCCTTTGGAGTAGTGTTGATAGCAGGCCCCAGGATGGTGGCCCAGTGCCGTCTTCTACATGCTAACTCCCAGCGCAATGAAGTGAGATCCAGGAAAGAGTGCACACTTACCAGATAGGAGGAGTGGTCTTTTAGCCACTAAAAAATGCTATCAGTGCTTTAAGACCCCATACCCTGCTTTTAGTTTGCCGGTAGTTCAAAGCACTCCCTTTCTGCATGACACACTCCCCATATTCCCTTAGCATTGTTACTTGCTTCTGTCACTCTGTGGCATGTCAGAAGTCTTTTTATATGCCTCTCCTTCCCCTTATCCTGCATGTCTTTTGAAAATTATCTGAGTTTGGGGTTGTTTCACCCCAGATAGATTAGCTATATTTTTTCCTTTTGAACTCTGCCTTGTAATTTTTTGCCCCTCTCAATGCAGTTCTGCTACCTCCCAGCTTAGTGTCCTCTACAGATCTCATTAATGAGTTATGTACTCCTTTCCTGGGCCCTGAATAGAACCCCTAAACAAGAAAGGCCAAAATTCTCACTGTATGGACTGTCACTTAAGTGTCATTCTTGAGCCACTTTTTCACTTTCAGTGATTGTGTGCTAAACTAAGCACAGTTTGAAATAATTTCTCATGTAAGATTTCTTGAGGTACTGTATCTAATTCTTAATCAAAGGCCAAATTAATAGTATCTTCTGTATTCATATCAGTTATTCATCCTGGAACTCTTTAGGCAAATCATAGGTATCTACAGGTTGCACAGCCATTCTCTCTGAATCCTCCCCGCAAGGGTGATGATTCCAACAAGTATCTTTGTCCCTGACCCCTGACTACCTGCACTGTCTCTGGTAAAGGCAGAGAGAAAACAGTGATATTGGGAGTGGTGCCCAGTGCTCTTCCATTGACTGTGCTTTTCAGGGCACTGCTTGGCCATTTATCTTTTTAGAGAAACATTGTAAGTTTGGGGGAAAGGGCAGCCTGTGAACTTGTCTGACTTCTCAGGTCAGCACAGCTGTCTGCCCAGGAGTTGATGAGCTTTCTCAGGGCTCTGTGGCTGCTGCTTCATTGGGAAGGCAGTATGATGGCAACCCTTCTCAAATCCCTATGATAAGGTGATCCAAGATGGCGTCTTAGTAAGGTACATGCGTCTTAGTTCCTCCGACTCCAAATCAACTAATAGGTGAACAGAAACAGTACAGAACAGCTCCCGGGGCTACAGCAGGGAATGGACACACAGCGTAACCCAGTCTGGGCTGGTTAGTCTGACTGCGAAACTCGGCTGCGGTGAGTGAGATCCCCGAGCGGCGGGCGATTTCTCGAGCAGCCGCAGCTGCGGCGGTCCGAGCTAATCCCTCCCTCCTTCCCGGGCTGGCTGAGGGACGCGGAGAGACAAGCTTCCCAGCCAAGGCGGCCGGCGCCACACTTTTGCGGGCGGCTTCGAGTCTCGGCTTTGAGTCCGCGACTACGAGTCTCGGATCAGAGGGCTATCCAAAGTCTGGGCTGGCAAGTCTGACTGCGACTCTGGGCTGCGGCGAGACCCCCGAGCAGCGCGTGATTTGCCGAGCAGCCGCAGCTGCGGCGGTCCGAGCTAATCCCTCCCTCCTTCCCGGGCCGGCTGAGAGTATCGGAGAAGCAAGTTTCCCAAGCCGAGGCAGGCGGCGCCCTTCTTTTGCTGGCGGCTTCGAGTCTCGGCTTTGAGACCGCGGCTACGAATCTCAGATCAGAGGGCTATCCAAAGTCTGGGCTGGCTAGACTGACTGCGAGACTTGGCTACGGTGAGACCCCCGAGCGGCGCGTGATTTCCCGATCAGCGGCAGCTGCGGTGGTCCGAGCTACTCCCTCCCTCCTTTCCGGGCCGGCTGAGAGTATTGGAGAAGCAAGTTTCCCAAGCCGAGGTAGGCGGCACCCCTCTTTTGCGGGCGGCTTCGAGTCTCTGCTTCGAGTCCGCGGATACGAGTCTCGGATAGGAGGGCTATCCAAGCCGCGGTAGCCCCCCCCCCACGGGAGGCTTCCTGGTCCAGTGGGGAATCCCCCAGGCCCGCTGCGGCCCGCAACCAGCCACAGGGTCCCCTCAAGCCGCAGCAGCTGACGTCCCCACCACGCGCGGCCCCTGAACCAACGGAGAGAATTGGATCCGAAATCCCCAGGCCACGGAGATCGGTGACTGGGGGAGACCCATTCCAAACACTTGAGACAAACGTGTGCCACGTGCGCCACGTACTGGGCAAGATAAGAAAAACAGATCCCAGAGATTTCACAGAAAAATCTTACAACCTTGCTGGGTCCAACACCAAGAGAAATCTGAATAAATGCCCAGACGCCAGCAGCAGAAGATAACTGTCCATGCTCAAAAGATTGAGAATATGGCTCAGTCAAAGGAACAAACCAATAGCTCAAATGAGACACAAGAGCTGAGACAACTAATGCTGAATATACGAACAGAAATGGAAAACCTCTTCAAAAATGAAATCGATAAATTGAGGGAGGACATGAAGAGGACATGGGCTGAACATAAAGAAGAAATAGAAAAACTGAAAAAACAAATCGCAGAACTTATGGAAGTGAAGGATAAAGTAGCAAACATAGAAAAAATAATGGATAGCTACAATGATAGATTTAAAGAGACAGAAGATAGAATTAGTGAATTGGAGGATGGAACATCTGAATTCCAAAAAGAAACAGAAACTATAGGGAAAAGAATGGAAAAATTTGAACAGGGTATCAGGGAACTCAAGGACAATATGAACCGCACAAATATACGTGTTGTGGGTGTCCCAGAAGAAGAAGAGAAGGGAAAAGGAGGAGAAAAACTAATGGAAGAAATTATCACTGAAAATTTCCCAACTCTTATGAAAGACCTAAAATTACAGATCCAAGAAGTGCAGCGCACCCCAAAGAGATTAGACCCAAATAGGTGTTCTCCAAGACACTTACTAGTTAGAATGTCAGAGGTCAAAGAGAAAGAGAAGATCTTGAAAGCAGCAAGAGAAAAACAATCCATTACATACAAGGGAAACCCAATAAGACTATGTGTAGATTTCTCAGCAGAAACCATGGAAGCTAGAAGACAGTGGGATGATATATTTAAAATACTAAAAGAGAAAAACTGCCAACCAAGACTCCTATATCCAGCAAAATTATCCTTCAAAAATGAGGGAGAAATTAAAACATTCTCAGACAAAAAGTCACTGAAAGAATTTGTGACCAAGAGACCAGCTCTACAAGAAATACTAAAGGGAGCACTAGAGTCAGATACAAAAAGACAGAAGAGAGAGATATGGAAAAGAGTGTAGAAAGAAGGAAAATCAGATATGATATATATAATACAAAAGGCAAAATGTTAGAGGAAAATATTATCCAAACAGTAATAACACTAAATGTCAATGGACTGAATTCCCCAATCAAAAGACATAGATTGGCAGAATGGATTAAAAAAAAGGATCCTTCTATATGCTGTCTACAGGAAACACATCTTAGACCCAAAGATAAACATAGGTTGAAAGTGAAAGGTTGGGAAAAGATATTTCATGCAAATAACAACCAGAAAAGAGCAGGAGTGGCTATACTAATATCCAACAAATTAGACTTCAAATGTAAAACAGTTAAAAGAGACAAAGAAGGACACTATATACTAATAAAAGGAACAATTAAACAAGAAGACATAACAATCATAAATATTTACGCACCGAATCAGAATGCCCCAAAATACGTGAGGAATATACTGCAATCACTGAAAAGGGAAATAGACTCATATACCATAATAGTTGGAGACTTCAACTCACCACTCTCATCAATGGACAGAACATCTAGACAGAGGATCAACAAAGAAATAGAGAATCTGAATACTACTATAAATGAACTAGACTTAATAGACATTTATAGGACATTACATCCCACAACAGCAGGATACACCTTTTTCTCAAGTGCTCATGGATCATTCTCAAAGATAGACCATATGCTGGGTCACAAAGCAAGTCTTAACAAATTTAAAAAGATTGAAATCTTACACAACACTTTCTCGGACCATAAAGGAATGATGTTGGAAATCAATAATAGGCAGAGTGCCAGAAAATTCACAAATACGTGGAGGCTCAACAACACACTCCTAAACAACGACTGGGTCAAAGAAGAAATTGCTAGAGAAATTAGCAAATACCTCGAGGCAAATGAAAATGAAAACACAACATATCAAAACTTATGGGACGCAGCAAAGGCAGTGCTAAGAGGGAAATTTATTGCTCTAAATGCCTATATCAGAAAAGAAGAAAAGGCAAAAATTCAGGAATTAACTATCCATTTGGAAGAACTGGAGAAAGAACAGCAAGCTAACCCCAAAGCAAGCAAAAGGAAAGAAATAACAAAGATTAGAGCACAAATAAATGAAATTGAAAACATGAAAACAATAGAGAAAATCAATAAGGCCAGAAGTTGGTTCTATGAGAAAATCAATAAGATTGATGGGCCCTTAGCAAGATTGACAAAAAGAAGAAGAGAGAGGATGCAAATAAATAAGATCAAAAATGGAAGAGGAGACATAACTACTGACCTCACAGAAATAAAGGAGGTAATAACAGGATACTATGAACAACTTTACGCTAATAAATACAACAATTTAGAGGAAATGGACGGGTTCCTGGAAAGACATGAACAACCAACTTTGACTCAAGAAGACATAGATGACCTCAACAAACCAATCACAAGTAAAGAAATTGAATTAGTCATTCAAAAGCTTCCTAAAAAGAAAAGTCCAGGACCAGACGGCTTCACATGTGAATTCTATCAAACATTCCAGAAAGAATTAGTACCAACTCTCCTCAAACTCTTCAAAAAAATCGAAGTGGAGGGAAAACTACCTAATTCATTCAATGACGCCAACATTACCCTCATACCAAAACCAGGCAAAGATATTACAAGAAAAGAAAACTACAGGCCGATCTCTCTAATGAATATAGATGCAAAAATCCTCAATAAAATTCTAGCAAATCGTATCCAACAACACATTAAAAGAATTATTCATCATGACCAAGTAGGATTCATCCCAGGTATGCAAGGATAGTTCAACATAAGAAAATCAATTAATGTAATACACCATATCAACAAATCAAAGCAGAAAAATCACATGATCATCTCAATTGATGCAGAGAAGGCATTTGACAAGATTCAACATCCTTTCCTGTTGAAAACACTTCAAAAGATAGGAATACAAGGGAACTTCCTTAAAATGATAGAGGGAATATATGAAAAACCCACAGCTAATATCATCCTTAATGGGGAAAAATTGAAAACGTTCCCCCTAAGATCAGGAACAAGACAAGGATGTCCACTATCACCACTATTATTCAACATTGTGTTGGAGGTTCTAGCCAGAGCAATTAGACAAGAAAAAGAAATACAAGGCATCAAAATTGGAAAGGAAGAAGTAAAACTATCACTGTTTGCAGATGATATGGTAATATACGTCGAAAACCCGGAAAAATCCACAACAAAACTACTAGAGCTAATAAATGAGTACAGCAAAGTAGCAGGTTACAAGATCAACATTGAAAAATCTGTAGCATTTCTATACACTAGCAATGAACAAGCGGAGGGGGAAATCAAGAAACGAATCCCATTTACAATTGCAACTAAAAGAATAAAATACCTAAAGGAGGTAATAACAGGATACTATGAACAACTTTACGCTAATAAATACAACAATTTAGAGGAAATGGACGGGTTCCTGGAAAGACATGAACAACCAACTTTGACTTAGAGACAAAAAACCTATATAAAGAAAACTACAAAAAACTGCTAAAAGAAATCACAGAAGACCTAAACAGATGGAAGGGCATACCGTGTTCATGGATTGGAAGACTAAATATAGTTAAGATGTCAATCCTACCTAAATTGATTTGCAGATTCAATGCAATACCAATCAAAATCCCAACAACGTATTTTTCAGAAATAGAAAAACCAATAAGCAAATTTATCTGGAAGGGCAGGGTGCCCCGAATTGATAAAAACATCTTGAGGAAAAAAAACGAAGCTGGAGGTCTTGCACTGCCTGACTTTAAGGCATATTATGAAGCCACAGTGGTCAAAACAGCATGGTATTGGCATAAAGATAGATATATCAACCAATGGAATCGAATAGAGTGCTCAGGTATAGACCCTCTCATCTATGGACATTTGATCTTTGATAAGGCAGTCAAGCCAACTCACCTGGGACAGAACAGTCTCTTCAATAAATGGTGCCTAGAGAACTGGATATCCATATGCAAAAGAATGAAAGAAGACCCATATCTCACACCCTACACAAAAGTTAACTCAAAATGGATCAAAGATCTAAACATTAGGTCTAAGACCATAGAACAGTTAGAGGAAAATGTCGGGAGATATCTTATGAATCTTACAATTGGAGGCGGTTTTATGGACCTTACACCTAAAGCAAGAGCACTGAAGAAGGAAATAAATAAATGGGAACTCCTCAAAATTAAACACTTTTGTGCATCAAAGAACTTCATCAAGAAAGTAGAAAGACAGCCTACACAATGGGAATCAATATTTGGAAACGACATATCAGATAAAGGTCTAGTATCCAGAATTTATAATGAGATTGTTCAACTCAACAACAAAAAGATAGCCAACCCAATTACAAAATGGGAAAAAGACTTGAATAGACACCTCTCAGAGGAGGAAATACAAATGGCCAAAAGACACATGAAGAGATGCTCAATGTCCCTGGCCATTAGAGAAATGCAAATCAAAACCACAATGAGATATCATCTCACACCCACCAGAATGGCCATTATCAACAAAACAGAAAATGACAAGTGCTGGAGAGGATGCGGTGAAAGAGGCACACTTATCCACTGTTGGTGGGAATGCCAAATGGTGCAACCACTGTGGAAAGCAGTTTGGCGGTTCCTCAAAAAGCTGAATATAGAATTGCCATACGACCCAGCAATACCATTGCTAGGTATCTACTCAAAGGAATTAAGGGCAAAAACTCAAACAGACATTTGCACACCAATGTTTATAGCAGCGTTATTTACAATTGCAAAGAGATGGAAACAGCCAAAATGTCCATCAACAGACGAGTGGCTAAACAAACTGTGGTATATACATACGATGGAATATTATGCAGCTTTAAGGCAGGATAAACTTATGAAGCATGTAATAACATGGATGGACCTAGAGAACATTATGCTGAGTGAGTCTAGCCAAAAACTAAAAGACAAATACTGTATGGTCCCAATGATGTGAATCGACACTCGAGAATAAACTTGGAATATGTCATTGGTAACAGAGTTCAGCAGGAGTTAGAAACAGGGTAAGATAATGGGTAATTGGAGCTGATGGAATACAGACTGTGCAATAGGACTAGATACAAAAACTCAAAAATGGACAGCACAATAATACCTAATCGTAAAGTAATCATGTTAAAATACTGAACGAAGCTGCATCCGAGCTATAGGTTCTTGTTTTGTTTTGTTTTGTTTGTTTTTTTCTTATTATTATTACTTTTATTTTTTTTTTCTCTATATTAACATTCTATATTTTTTTCTGTTATACTGCTAGTTCTTCTAAACCGATGCAAATGTACTAAGAAACGATGATCATGCATCTATGTGATGATGTTAAGAATTACTGATTGCATATGTAGAATGGTATGATGTCTAAAAAAAAAAAAAAAAAAATGGTCAGCACAATACTGCCTAACTGTAATGTAATTATGTTGGAACGCTGAATGAAGTTGCATCTGATCTATAGTTTTTTTTTGTTTTTTTTTTTTTTCTTTCTCTTATATATTTTTGTACTTTTTATTTTTATTTGTGTTTTCTCTGTGTTATCACTTTATTTCTTTTTCTGTTGTCGTGCTATTTCTTTCTCTAAATCGATGCATATGTACTGAGAAATGATGACCATACACCTATGTGATGATATTAAGAATTAGTGATTGCATATGTAGAATGGATTGATTTCTAATGTTGTGTTAGTTAATTTTTTTTAATTAATAAAAAAAAAAAATCCCTATGATAAGAGCTCTGGGAGTGGTGTGTTACGAGCTTATTGGGAGACCAGGAGAGACAGAAAGGGGAAGAAGAACACCAATTTGCAGTTGGCTCATTGCTTTTCAGCATATCTACCGGCCTGCTGAAAACAAGCTCATAACCACCTCAGCAGAACTGTTCTGTTTGCTGATCCTTCAAGGGTCCTTCATTCAGATGCCTGTCTGCTATTGGAAAACCCTCATTATGCCTCAAATACATGGTCCATCTAGAGGCAGCCAAAGCTTTTAATGTTTAGAGATAAGTAAAACCCCAGTTCCCAAAAGGCAGCCTTCCTTTCTAGTTCATTTGTCCATCACCAGCTGCCTCCTCCCTCGTTACCTTGTGTCCTGGCAAGATAAGATTTTGGCATTTATGCATATACTCTCAGGCCTTGCTTCTCTCAGGGGCTTCATTGAAATGCCCTTGATTTTGTCCCAGTGTTCAGACAGTTCCAGTGTACGTCCTCTGTGTAGTAGTAAAAAGATCTTAGGAGCAGCTGACCCACACTTCTTGGGAACACTCCTGAACTCAGTCCCCTTTTTAGAGGCATCATTTGAGCCCCTTAGGGAGTGTGACAGATCTTTTTTTTTTGTACCATCCTAATTTTTCATCCCTGTATTAGCTTTGCAAGATCTCTAGTTCTCATTTTCAGTATTTCTCAGTTAGCTGGCCTGTCAATGTCCTAGTGTCAATGTCATATTCTAAACTTAAGGCAGGGCTTTTAACTCCTTCAGAGAATATTTCTTATATCCTTCTGAGGTATTGCCAAGGTACTGAACCATTATTATCAAGGCCCATCTTATTTTTTTAAGTTTTACAAAATTTCTCATATACTCCATTCCATGTATTTGTATAACACACCCAACTTAGTTTTGGACAGAACAGAATGTGAATTCCTTTAGCATGCTAAATATCTTAGAAGTAAGCTTTTTGTTGAGCATGCTATGGACAGTGAACACAAGCTATCAATGGCTAGAGTCAGATCAAAAGCTGGTTCTGTGCCATGTTTTTCTTAGGTATGGAAACACAGGGGATATTCTTTGTGTGTGTTCTCCTGTAGCTTCTAATACCTTTATCTGCAGAGGTAATATTTTAAGAATTCCTATAATCTCTGATTACAGGCAAACATGTTCACAGTAATGTCAGTTCAGAGATTGGGGCTCTTTTCCTTTAACATACCTTCTAATTCAAAGATTTTAGATTTCAAGAGAGGTTGCATATATTCAGAAAAGGTATTGATGCCCCAGCTTGACTGTGGAAAAGCAAGTGTACTGAACAACCTGGTGTCTGGGCAGATTTAAATGAATTTAGATTCATTCTGGACATACTTAACGAGGTTAGGGTTATCTTGGGAGAAAAGGGCAGGCTTTCTCTTATCTTTTCACGTGTGTTCTAGTTCTTGTCCAGCTGAGTGCACATTCAGAAAACTATGATGTTGTTTTTTCTTTAAGAGGCAAGCATGAATCTGCCCACATCTCAGCTTTGCCTTGCTCACTCTTGCCAGGCCCCTCAGGAACCTGCCTCCTCCCCTCACCCCACCTCCACTTCCCACCTTGTTGAGCAAACCTGCCAACATCCTCTTTCTTTAAAGCAAACAAAAACAAAAAGTAATGCTCCTGAGCGTGCCACCTTGGCTCAGCAGGCAAGAATGCTTCCCTGCCATGCCAGAGGACTCGGGTTCAATTCCCAGTGCCTGCCCATGTAAAAACAAAACAAAACAAACAAAAAAAAAGTAATGCTCCTGCCTTGCTGACTTCTAAGCCTCCAGTTTCCCAACCCCCTGTAAGCCCAGTCTTTGATTAAAATTCCGTCACGTATCTCTTGCTTTTTTTCAGTGTTGTTGACAGTACCCTCCCAAATGTAGTCTTCTCTCTGCTTAAATCTTTAGGAAATCTGGGTTGGCATTTCCATCACAGATTTTTGATTAAAAAGGCTATAAACTTGCTAACCCTTTCTTTCCTAGGCCAGTATGAGTAGTCAGTAATAAAAGGAAAGCTGTTTTAATAAAGACTCTCTCCTGGTAGTACAGTTGCTGGGCTGTGGTGGGTTTACCAATACCCTCTCATTTATAGCAGTCATTTGTAAATATATTTTGCATTTCCACTGAAGTGCTTTCAATACCGGTAGGAAAGATGTGCTATTGGTCTCCCAGTCTTAATTTAGCCAGAGAAGCTCCATTCTGGTGATTTACAGAGGAGAGTTTCATTAAATTTCAATAGAAAAAAATTTTCAAAAGACCTGTGCTTAAAAAACAACAACAAAAAAAAGACCAAAAAATCACTTTAAAAAATAGAATCCTTCCTATATGTATCTTCAATTTTGCTGGCGTTTACAATTCTGATTGTGAATGAAATGTAAAAAGTTACTTGTCAATGCTTTTTATTGCTATGTTAAAACATCCAACTAAAGGACATTTAAATGAAGAGGTCCTCATTATGAATTGATACAGTTTAGATTTGTTGAATGTCTTGGTAAGAAGAACTTTTCATTTCCTTGTCAATCCAGGGAGAAAGTTGCTGCTGAATTTGAGTGTGTTTTAAAATTTTAAAACCGATGTATCTTAATACAAGGTATGGGTTATACGGACCAACCAGTTCTACAAGAAAACAGATCATTCCCCTGACTGTGAAAAGCAGTTGTTCAAGTCTGGTTCACCTCCCATGTAATGTCTTTGCATTCATTTCTTTATCCTCATTTTTCTTGAGTGTATTCTGGTGAAGAAAAATGTTAATAGATCCAATCCTTACAAAGCATGCCTTCCAGGAAGGATAGGTATTAAACAAGTAATTTTAATAGTACCTCTGAATACTGTATTTTTTCTATTTCTTCTCTTTTCTTAATCCCTCCTCTTTTTTCCTCTCTCTCTGTCTCTCTCTCTCTTCATTATTAACACTCCCTGCCTTCCTTCTTTTTTATTCCATCTGTCATTTTTGTTGAATTTTCCCATGAGAGCATCTCCCTGAAATTTGTCTTTTCTGCCCAGCCTCTGTTCTCTTATCTTCTCAGTAGTTTAATGGTACAGCTTTAAATAAACCAACATTTCTCACTTTCAATCTAATGACCCTAGGAAGTAAAAATACTCTTCGAATAAAACTAGAACCTACTGAATACTGTTAAAAACAGCTTTGATTTGAAGTACTTTTCATTCTTTCACTGTATAATTGTAGATTCCTGTAGCACCAGGGTTCTGTTGGATTTTAGTTGAAGCATCATAAAAAGACAGGAATTCGGCGAATTGTCTTCTACCCTCTTCACCCAGCTGCATTATTATATCATGCCAGTACAGGTTAGAAACTATCACAGAAGAAAGAGACTGGCTTTTCTCTGAAATATCGTAATGGCTTCCTTTCTTATTTAATTCTGGAACTGTACCCCGCCCCCACTCCTCCTCCTCCCCCTACTAAATTTTGGGCTTGCAGTCATATGTCATAGCCATGAGGTTGCTAATGTAATTCAGCACGTGTCTCTGTGTGGGGTTTCATTGTTGGGGAATAGGGTAGATCAGCTATTGCAAATGGATGTGATAACAGGAAAATGTATTGAAAGAGCTGGTGTGGGGAAGTGATTTGATGATACAGCTGAATGTGGGGAAATTTAGCTTTTCCCTTTCTTCAGAAAAGATGATGCACTCAACATCCAAATAGCAGTAATCAATCTACATTTAAGGCAGCACAAATGGCCACTTCTGGAGAGCTGTGTAATGTCTCCATTTCCAAATAGTTTTCTCCTTTAAGATATGAAGAGGATCTGTTCACTGTTTTCATCCTATCGCTGTCTTCCTTCATCTCCACCCCCAGTTCTTTATACTATAACTTAAGCTGTGAGACTTGTGTTGATGAGTAGTATTGAATTCATTAGGTTTATCTGTGTTACCTTGTATACAAAGCTGTAGGTAGTTCTGCAGGTCATGGTCAGATGATGAACTGGTGGTAAGAAGTTCTCCTTGCCCAATCTTTTCTGTAATTATTAGTCTGCATTCTTAGTTGTATTCCGTCTAGACTATCCTTCCTAGATGATTTGATTCCCAGCTTTTTTCAGCTATAATCATTTGTCTATCCAGAGCAGCTTTTCCATCTCTTTCATCACTCTTTTCTTTGCTAAGAAGCTTTTGTACCTTTCACATAACCCTAAAGTACTCAATACATTTGAAGATTATAATACTGAGGAATATAAAATATAATTTCAATCAATAATAAGTTTGAAACAATATGGTGAGAACACTTGACCCTTACCTTTCTTGTATGTCTGTAACTTTGTTCTCCAAACCAGTGGTTGTCTCAACATCCTTTTCACTTGGGAACTTGTTAGGAATGTGTATTCTCAGGTTCCCCACCCCATCCCTGTCCTACTGAATCAGAAACTCTGGGCTTGTGTCCCAGCAATCTCTTTTTATCAAGTTCTTTAAGTGATTCTGAAATTTGCTGAATTTTGAGAAAACAAATGAGAACTATTGCCTGAAACAATTCCTGACCAGTATAAAACAAATCAAAGTTTGTGTTCTTTACGACAGATTAACAATGTAATCCTTATTGCAGTTCTCATTATGGCTATATGTAATAGAAAACAAGGCATGAAATAGACAAGTTTTGAATTTCTGTAGCATATCTCAGTAGTGCCTTCCCTAGTTTAACAGCCATACTTGTTCTTCCCTGACCCAGTTGAACAACTCTTTATTTCCATTGACTCCTGCCTCTTTTCCCCTTCCTCATATTCTGCATTCATAGCTTCTTAATTCAATTCCTTTTGAGTAGCCTCTACCATCTTGGCTAATTTAGTGTGAAATCATCCTGAGTGTTGCTTTGCTTGCTTGATTTGGCTCATCTGCAATGTCAGGTGGCTGAGAGGGTCAGAAAGCCGAGTCTGTTTTAGGTGTAACCCTAACCTACTTTTGCTGTAGTCCTTGAAAATCTCTCTGGAGGACTATAATCTGGATACATAATCACCAATACATAAATGCACAGAATTTTATAGTTGCTTTTAGAAGAAGGGGAAATCCACTTCTAAGCTTTCTTTCATTTATAGGATTCTTTGCACCTAAATTTCTTGTAAACTCCCTTATGCATTTGTGTTTTATTCTGTTATCTTAGCACCCCTTCTAACTTTGCAACCAGAAGTTGAGAAGTATTACTTCCCATTCCTCTTGCTTTTACATCAAATTCAGAGTATAAAATCCTTAGAAAATGGCACTGAATCTTTTCCTCTAAGTCCCAGTAAATGTATCTCATGTTGGAAAACATCGTTTTCCAAAGTGTAAGTTAAAAAACTGTCACTTTTTGCTCAGTCTAAAGACATGTTAAAATTTTCTATAGCTGATTTGTTCATGTAACAGTAGCAAATGTTTTACCAGGTGCTTAGGGATAAAAACAAATGCATGATCTATTGGTCATTTGGCTCAGCAAGTAAATAATTGCAAATAGAATTTACAGGAGTGGAGATATATGTGGATAGGTGGGATATATAAGGAAAGGTACACTTAAAGAGATGTTCCCAGATACAGTCCTTGAGGCAAGACCATATTCTGTCTGGTTCACCTTGGGAAAGGGAGATGGAAAGCAGAAATAGTGCTTCAATGCCTTGGGACACAGCAGTTCAACGGCTATGAATTTGTCCTAAGGAAGTAATTAGAGAGGTGCCCAACGGTTTATCTAAAAGTTATTCCAATGGTATTATTTATAATACTGGAAATATTATGCTCATCTAAATATCTAGCTATGGAGGGCTGATTAAATTATAGGACATACATTCCATTATGATGGATTTACTGTGTAGTAACTAAAAATTATGTAAAAAAAATTAATGACGTAAGGAAGTGTCATTTAGCTATCATTTCAGGGATTAAAGAAGGCTACGAAACTTTTTCCACTGTGGTACTATTTTTTAAAAGCGTACGTGGATAGGGTATGTATGCATGAGCACTCAGAAAGTATGTTAGCAGTGCTTTTATCTTGGAATATAATTACAGAACATTGTTCCCCAAGTTTTTTTCTCTGATGAACATGTATTGCTTTTTAATCAAGACCCCCCAAAACTATAAAACCATTGTCATTGAGCAGTTTCTAGCTGTCACTGCATCTTATTTTGGTTTGTCTGAATTACTGTCATAAAATGCCACAAACTGGATTTAGCTTAACAACAGGAAATTATTGGCTCATTGTTTTGAGGCTAGAATTCCAAAATCAGGATATCAGCAGGACTGCTTTCTTCTGTCTGTACATTCTTGTGTTGGCTGCTGGCAATCCTTGGGGTTCCTTGGCTTGTATCTCTGCCTCCTATCACGTGGTGATGTCCTTTCCTTTCTGCTGTTCTGGTTTCTGCTGATTTCTGGCTTCTCCTAGTAGCCTTCTCCAGACTTCTGGCTGCTCGTTTTTTCTCTTTATAAAGCTTCCAGTATTATGGAGTAAGACTCACCCTCATTCAGTTGGGCCACACCATAAGTACAAATAATGTCTTCAAGAGGTCTTATTTACACTTGGTATACACCCACAGGAATGCTGATTAAAAGCCTAAATTGTGGTATGTAATTCAATCTGCTGCATATCTAATTTCATCTCTCAGAAGGCTTGTCCTCTCAAGAAGACTTTAATAATGGCCATTCCTACCTATCTCTAATATTCCTATGATCCTAATCTGGAGCAGTGGAGTTCAGGTATCTTTTTAAAGTTGTTTCCCATTGTCTCTAGCATTGGGATGTTGTTGATTTCTGCCACAGAGTCCACAGGGTAACCCCCCTCTTTTTACCTTACCTATTGTCAGTCCTGCTGCAATAATGTGTCTTTATTTCCTCCTTTTATTAGTTTTAGACAAGACAATGGCCTAGAGTTCTTGGTTATTTGCTTTACTGACTCATTAATCCAACCTCTTCCCCTTGACCTTAGGACTCAATTTCCTCATTTCTGGTCTATGTGGTTTCCATCTTTTCTTTCTTTCTTATCAGTAATTCTAATTTTCATTGAAAGTGTAGCTGCATATTATCAGCTGCCCCATCTACTACTCTGCACCTGTGCCTGCTCTGTATCTGGTTTTTGAAGTATCAGGACCCTGCTGTTTCCTCCATCTACCAAGGAACCAGTAGAAAGTCCAAAGGGATTGTTTACTGATGTCGTGTTTCATTGGTATCTGTATTTGGTTCATGCTGAAATGCCATTTTTTTCGTCAGTGTGACCTGAACTCCATTGAGAGGTGCTTTAGAAGTTTAGCAAGTTATTTGCTGTTTGTTCAGCTTTTTAACCTTCCATTGGTATTATTTTCCTTTCTCCTGAGTCATTTATCCATTATTCTCTAGTAGGAGTCCCTTACAATCCTGCCACCTCGTTATGTTTTATTCTTTATGGTCAGAGCTTTGCCTCCACTCACTCCCATTCATATTGTTGCCCATCTTCACTAGTTCCAGGAGACCTAAATAGGGGTCTGATGCTTTTGTTCTTGGTGCACCTGTGCTTCTGCTTCTCTCAGTGGGCCATGCTTGAGACCTGGAGCATATGTCTTAAAATCATGAGTCCAAGTGAGCCAGCAAGCCTAATTCTTTTTGTCCTAGAGTCACTTTGGCATTATCTGTGTCTCCAATTTGAAATAGTTTCAGCATTCTGCATGAGATTAGTCTATCACAAGACATTTGTTTCTAGTCACAACATAATTGAATTTGATGATCCTGCATTTATATAATTATGTGACCACAGCTCTGTGTTAAATGCCATGGTAAATACTAAGAACAGCATCCTAACCCTCAAAGGGCCTGTAATCTAGTCATACAAATAAAGATTAACACATGAAACAATTTTTTGCAGTTGATAATTACATGCTTGAACTTTGTGATATACTTATTACTTGCTGTAGGTCTACAGATTAGCAACAGTTCTTTACATACTATTGTGTGGACCTGGAAGGATAGAAAGGATCAAGGGAGGAGCAGAAGCTTGGGAGACACTCACAGTGAACAATTTGCATGTAGGGAGCATGGAGGAAATGGACCTAATGGGATTAGAGGGAGTAATGAGGAAATCAGGAGAGAAAATAAACAGCAGGGGCCACATGTGGAACCCCATGAAATCCAAGCATAAGAATTTCAGCTTGATAGAACAGGCTGGTGGTTTTGGGTTTAAATAGGGGGATCAAAATGATTTTTTTTTTTTTTTTTTTTTATTAACGGAAAGAAAAAAAAAATTAACACAACATTTAGAAATCATACCATTCTACATATGCACTCAGTAATTCTTAACATCATCACATAGATGCATGATCATTGTTTCTTAGTACATTTGTATCGGTTTAGAGGAACTAGCAACACAACAGAAAAAGATATAAAATGTTAATATAAAGAAAAGAAATAAAAATAGTAGTAATAGTAAAAAACAACAACAACAAACAAACCAACAAGCAAATAAAAACCAAAAAAACCCTATAGCTCAGATGCAGCTTCATTCAGTATTTTAACATGATTACTTTACAATTAGGTATTATTGTGCTGTCCATTTTTGAGTTTTTGTATCTAGTCGTGTTGCACAGTCTGTATCCCTTCAGCTTCAATTACCCATTGTCTTACCCTGTTTCTAACTCCTGCTGAACTCTGTTACCAATGACATATTTCAAGTTTATTCTCGAATGTCCGTTCACATCAGTGGGACCATACAGTATTTGTCCTTTAGTTTTTGGCTGGATTCACTCAGCATAATATTCTCTAGGTCCATCCATGTTATTACATGGTTCATAAGTTTATCTTGTCTTAAAGCTGCATAATATTCCATCGTATGTATATACCACAGTTTGTTTAGCCACTCTTCTGTTGATGGAGATTTTGGCTGTTTCCATCTCTTTGCAATTGTAAATAACGCTGCTATAAACATTGGTGTGCAAATGTCCGTTTGTGTCTTTGCCCTTAAGTCCTTTGAGTAGATACCTAGCAATGGTATTGCTGGGTCGTATGGCAATTCTATATTCAGCTTTTTGAGGAACCGCCAAACTGCCTTCCACAGTGGTTGCACCCTTTGACATTCCCACCAACAGTGGATAAGTGTACCTCTTTCTCCGCATCCTCTCCAGCACTTGTCATTTTCTGTTTTGTTGATAATGGCCATTCTGGTGGGTGTGAGATGATATCTCATTGTGGTTTTTTTTTTTTTTTTTTTTTTTTTTTAAAGGAAAGACAGAGAGAAGGAAGGAAGGATAGAAGGAAGGAAGAGAGGAAGAAAGGGAAACATCTTTTTTAAACATTTTCTTGTTTTATTGTATTTTGTTTCTCCGTTTTCGTTACATGGGCTGGGGCCGGGAATCGAACCGAGGTCCTCCGGCATAGCAGGCAAGCACTTTGCCCGCTGAGCCACCGCGGCCCACCCTCTCATTGTGGTTTTGATTTGCATTTCTCTAATGGCCAGGGACATTGAGCATCTCTTCATGTGCCTCTTGGCCATCCTTATTTCTTCTTCTGGTAGGTGTCTGTTTAAGTCTTTTTCCCATTTTGTAATTGGGTTGGCTATCTTTTTGTTGTTGAGTTGAACAATCTCATTATAAATTCTGGATACTAGACCTTTATCTGATATGTCGTTTCCAAATATGGATTCCCATTGTGTAGGCTGTCTTTCTACTTTCTTGATGAAGTTCTTTGATGCACAAAAGTGTTTAATTTTGAGGAGTTCCCATTTATTTATTTCCTTCTTCAGTGCTCTTGCTTTAGGTGTAAGGTCCATAAAACCGCCTCCAATTGTAAGATTCATAAGATATCTCCCGACATTTTCCTCTAACTGTTCTATGGTCTTAGACCTAATGTTTAGATCTTTGATCCATTTAGAGTTAACTTTTGTGTAGGGTGTGAGATATGGGTCTTCTTTCATTCTTTTGCATATGGATATCCAGTTCTCTAGGCACCATTTATTGAAGAGACTGTTCTGTCCCAGGTGAGTTGGCTTGACTGCCTTATCAAAGATCAAATGTCCATAGATGAGAGGGTCTATATCTGAGCACTCTATTCGATTCCATTGGTCGATATATCTATCTTTATGCCAGTACCATGCTGTTTTGACCACTGTGGCTTCATAATATGCCTTAAAGTCAGGCAGTGCAAGACCTCCAGCTTCGTTTTTTTTCCTCAAGATGTTTTTAGCAATTCAGGGCACCCTGCCCTTCCAGATAAATTTGCTTATTGGTTTTTCTATTTCTGAAAAATACGTTGTTGGGATTTTGATTGGTATTGCATTGAATCTGTAAATCAATTTAGGTAGGATTGACATCTTAACTATATTTAGTCTTCCAATCCATGAACACGGTATGCCCTTCCATCTATTTAGGTCTTCTGTGATTTCTTTTAACAGTTTTTTGTAGTTTTCTTTATATAGGTTTTTTGTCTCTTTGGTTAAATTTATTCCTAGGTATTTTATTCTTTTAGTTGCGATTGTAAATGGGATTCGTTTCTTGATTTCCGCCTCAGCTTGTTCATTACTAGTGTATAGAAAAGCTACAGATTTTTGAATGTTGATCTTGTAGCCTGCTACTTTGCTGTACTCATTTATTAGCTCTAGTAATTTTGTTGTGGATTTTTCTGGGTTTTCTACATATAGTATCATATCGTCTGCAAACAGTGATAGTTTTACTTCTTCCTTTCCAATTTTGATGCCTTGTATTTCTTTTTCTTGCCTAATTGCTCTGGCTAGAACTTCCAACACAATGTTGAATAATAGTGGTGAGAGTGGACATCCTTGTCTTGTTCCTGATCTTAGGGGGAAAGTTTTCAATTTTTCCCCATTGAGGATGATATTAGCTGTGGGTTTTTCATATATTCCCTCTATCATTTTAAGGAAGTTCCCTTCTATTCCTATCTTTTGAAGTGTTTTCAGCAGGAAAGGATGTTGAATCTTGTCAAATGCCTTCTCTGCATCAATTGAGATGATCATGTGATTTTTCTGCTTTGATTTATTGATATGGTGTATTACATTAATTGATTTTCTTATGTTGAACCATCCTTGCATACCTGGGATGAATCCTACTTGGTCATGATGTATAATTCTTTTAATGTGTTGTTGGATACGATTTGCTAGAATTTTATTGAGGATTTTTGCATCTGTATTCATTAGAGAGATTGGTCTGTAGTTTTCTTTTTCTGTAATATCTTTGCCTGGTTTTGGTATGAGGGTGATGTTGGCTTCATAGAATGAATTAGGTAGTTTTCCCTCCACTTCGATTATGTTGAAGAGTTTGAGGAGAGTAGGTACTAATTCTTTCTGGAATGTTTGATAGAATTCACATGTGAAGCCGTCTGGTCCTGGACTTTTCTTTTTAGGGAGCTTTTGAATAACTAATTCAATCTCTTTAGTTGTGATTGGTTTGTTGAGGTCGTCTATTTCTTCTTGAGTCAAAGTTGGTTGTTCATGTCTTTCCAGGAACCTGTCCATTTCTTCTAAATTGTTGTATTTATTAGCGTAAAGTTGTTCATAGTATCCTGTTATTACCTCCTTTATTTCTGTGAGGTCAGTAGTTATGTCTCCTCTTTCATTTCTAATCTTATTTATTTGCATCCTCTCTCTTCTTCTTTTTGTCAATCTTGCTAAGGGCCCATCAATCTTGTTGATTTTCTCATAGAACCAACTTCTGGTCTTATTGATTTTCTCTATTGTTTTCATGTTTTCAATTTCATTTATTTCTGCTCTAATCTTTGTTATTTCTTTCCTTTTGCTTGCTTTGGGATTAGTTTGCTGTTCTTTCTCCAGTTCTTCCATGTGGACAGTTAATTCCTGCATTTTTGCCTTTTCTTCTTTTCTGATAAAGGCATTTAGGGCAATAAATTTCCCTCTTAGCACTGCCTTTGCTGCGTCCCATAAGTTTTGATATGTTGTGTCTTCATTTTCATTTGCCTCTAGGTATTTACTAATTTCTCTTGCAATTTCTTCTTTGACCCACTTGTTGTTTAAGAGTGTGTTGTTGAGCCTCCATGTATTTATGAATTTTCTGGCACTCCGCCTATTATTGATTTCCAACTTCATTCCTTTATGATCCGAGAAAGTGTTGTGTATGATTTCAATATTTTTAAATTTGTTAAGACTTGCTTTGTGACCCAGCATATGGTCTATCTTTGAGAATGATCCATGAGCATTTGAAAAAAAGGTGTATCCTGCTGTTGTGGGATGTAATGTCCTATAAATGTCTGTTAAGTCAAGTTCATTTATAGTAATATTCAGGTTCTCTATTTCTTTATTGATCCTCTGTGTAGATGTTCTGTCCATTGATGAGAGTGGTGAATTGAAATCTCCAACTATTATGGTATATGTGTCTATTTCCCTCTTCAGTGTTTGCAGTGTATTCCTCACGTATTTTGGGGCATTCTGGTTCGGTGCATAAATATTTATGATTGTTATGTCTTCTTGCTTAATTGTTCCTTTTAATAGTATATAGTGTCCTTCTTTGTCTCTTTTAACTGTTTTACATTTGAAGTCTAATTTGTTGGATATTAGTATAGCCACTCCTGCTCTTTTCTGGTTGTTGTTTGCATGAAATATCTTTTCCCAACCTTTCACTTTCAACCTATATTTATCTTTGGGTCTAAGATGTGTTTCCTGTAGACAGCATATAGAAGGATCCTGTTTTTTAATCCATTCTGCCAGTCTATGTCTTTTAATTGGGAAATTCAGTCCATTGACATTTAGAGTTATTACTGTTTGGATAATATTTTCCTCTACCATTTTGCCTTTTGTATTATATATATCATATCTGACTTTCCTTCTTTCTACACTTTTCTCCATGTCTCTCTCTTCTGTCTTTTTGTATCTGACTCTAGTGCTTCCTTTAGTATTTCTTGCAGAGCTGGTCTCTTGGTCACAAATTCTCTTAGTGACTTTTTGTCTGAGAATGTTTTAATTTCTCCCTCATTTTTGATGGACAATTTTGCTGGATATAGGAGTCTTGGTTGGCAGTTTTTCTCTTTTAGTAACTTAAATATATAATCCCACTGTCTTCTAGCTTCCATGGTTTCTGCTGAGAAATCTACATATAGTCTTATTGGGTTTCCCTTGTGTGTGACGGATTGTTTTTCTCTCGCTGCCTTCAAGATCCTCTCTTTCTCTTTGACCTCTGACATTCTAACTAGTAAGTGTCTTGGGGAACGCCTATTTGTGTCTAATCTCTTTGGGGTGCGCTGCACTTCTTGGATCTGTAGTTTTAGGTCTTTCATAAGAGTTGGGAAATTTTCAGTGATAATTTCTTCCATTAGTTTTTCTCCTCCTTTTCCCTTCTCTTCTCCTTCTGGGATACCCACTACACGTATATTTGTACGGTTCACATTGTCCTTGAGTTCCCTGATACCTTGTTCAAATTTTTCCATTCTTTTCCGGATAGTTTCTGTTTCTTTTTGAAATTCAGATGTTTCATCCTCCAAATCACTAATTCTATCTTCTGTTTCTTTAAATCTGTCATTGTAGGTATCCATTGTTTTTTCCATCTTTTCTACTTTATCCTTCACTTCCATAAGTTCTGTGATTTGTTTTTTCAGTTTTTCTATTTCTTCTTTATGTTCAGCCCATGTCTTCTTCATGTCCTCCCTCAATTTATCGATTTCATTTTTGAAGAGGTTTTCCATTTCTGTTCGTATATTCAGCATTAGTTGTTTCAGCTCCTGTATCTCATTTGAACTATTGGTTTCTTCGTTTGACTGGGCCATATGTTCAATTTTCTGAGCGTGATCCGTTATCTTCTGCTGGCGTCTGGGCATTTAGTCAGATTTCCCCGGGTGTTCGACCCCACAGCTTGAAAGATTTTTCTGCGCAATCTCTGGGTTCTGTTCTTCCTATCCTGCCCAGTAGGTGGCGCTCGTGGCACACGCCTGTCTGTGGGTTCCACCAGCGAAAGTTGCTGTGGGTCCCTCAACTCTGGAAAACTCTCGCCGTAGGGGAGGTTCGGCAACCGAAGCGTCTTGGAAGAATGCCAGCCGGCCCGGGGTTCCAAACGCGGGGAGGGTCGCCGGCCGTCGCAGCACAGGAGAGCGTCCGGCCAAATTAGCCAGTCGACCCGGGGCACCAAGCGTGGCGGGAGGGCGCCAGCTGTCGCAGCCCGGGAGAGTACACTGTTCCCAGCTGACGGGGGAGTCACGTGTTTGGAAGGGATCCCCCGGTCACTGTTCTCCACAGTCTGGGGATTTCCGACCCAACTATCTCAGTTGTTCCGGGGGGCCTCGTGTGGTGGGGGCACCAGCCGCCGCGGCCTAAGGGGACCGCCTGTCCAATTTTACCAGCTGGCCCAGGAAGGTGGAAGGGAGGGACTCCGGTCGCTTGCCGTCCCACCCAGGAAAGCCCGTGCTCCTTGGTGATCTCACCGGAGCTGTTTCTCCCAGATAGTCAGCCATTCCAGGATGGGGTACGCTGTCCCTTTGATCTCCCTCGTGGTTCCGGGAGCTGCTCTGTATTATCTCCACTCCCCCAGTAGCTGTTCTGGAGGAGGAAAGGTGAGGGCAGCAAGGCTGTCGAGGCTGGTGGCGGAGGAGCACGGTGAAGGCGGGGGAAGAGGGCACCGTGGTGGTTGGAGAGCAGCCGGAGCAGGAGGGGGAGGAGAGGGGAGGAGGAGGGCGGGCGGCTCGGCAGCTACGGGGCTTGGGCGCCGCGCGGCGGGCCGGCGGAGAAAGAGAGGGGAGGAGGAGGGCGGGCGGCTCGGCAGCTGCGGGGCTTGGGCGCCGCGCGGCGGGCCGGCGGAGAAAGAGAGGGGAGGAGGAGGGCGGGCGGCTCGGCAGCTGCGGGGCTTGGGCGCCGCGCGGCGGGCCGGCGGAGAAAGAGAGGGGAGGAGGAGGGCGGGCGGCTCGGCAGCTGCGGGGCTTGGGCGCCGCGCGGCGGGCCGGCGGAGAAAGAGAGGGGAGGAGGAGGGCGGGCGGCTCGGCTGCTGCGGGGCTTGGGCGCCGCGCGGTGGGCCGGCGGAGAAAGAGCTGATTTTTTTTTTTTTTGAGAAGTCCTGTTGCAGTGGTGTGCAGTGTCAAATCAAAATGGTATGTAGTATCAAAAGAGATCATTACATTTAGTTCAAATATTCCTGAAGTCATCTTGGAAGAAATTGGCAAGGGTCTAGACCAAGATGGTTACCAAAGGGCCAGTGGGCACAATTAATAAGGGAAAAAGTATTGATGTAGGAGATAAAACAGAAGCTGAGATAAGGAAATTATGGTCCCTAGTTACTAGGAATGCATTGTTAAAGGAAAATTATGGATGAGGAGACATACTCAAGGGCTCTAGATCTCTCAGCTCTATAGCCTCCCTTACCCAATCATTTCCCTGTTATCTCTCTATTATATGCCATTTCTGCTTTCTGTCATTTTATTTTCTTTAGATCTCTTTTATATATGATAGTAGGTCATTTTTGCATAGGGCTGATGAAAGCCCCCACTTCCCAGAAAACTGAAGCTCATCTAGGACCCCTGGTTAAGATTTCTTGATGGGACAACTATTTTATGATCATAGTATGGTTGAATGTAACCATAAGTCCTTTGGCTTGTTTTTGTGAACTCACAAACATATTTCCACTGTATAACAGTGTACCATCCGTCAATTGGAATTAACGTTATGTCCTGTTTGTTGGCACAAGTTGCCTTTTTTTTTTGCATGGGCAGGCACCAGGAATTGAACCCGGGTCTCCAGCATGGCAGGTGAGAATTCTGTCACTGAGCCACCACAAGTTGACTCTTGTTACATGTCAGTGGTGCTGAGGCTTCCTGCTTGGAGAAAATTGGTCCTTAAGTTTTTTTAGGCTCTAGTAGGACCCAACCTTCTTCATTCCCACATTTTGCCACTGTATGAGTTTTCCAGCTCTCATAACTTTAGAATTAATGCTTACTCTTTTGAAGACCATTAAAATGCCTCCAGAGCTCTTTATTTTGTTACACTGCCTAATTCATAAAACTCAGTTCAGGTGAGATTTTAAGAAAATAATTGTTTTATCCTGTACATTTTGAGAGTTTGTTTGTTTTTGTTTTTAGAAGATATTTATGTCACTGCTGCATTTCCTGCAACACTCCCGCAGCCCCTTTTCACATCCCACACCCTGCCAAGGCAGCCACTGGTTAAATCATAATAGGGTGGGCTGCCTCTGCCTTATTTAGTATCCTGTGTGTATTCTTCCTGAGCTCAGGGCCACAAAACCTAAGAGCCAAACTCTGTTCCTTTGCTTGAAGACTATATTAAGATTCTAATGGTGTTGTGCTGAGGCAGTGGGAATGATCTTGCTTTAACATAGCCCTTGTCTGCCTTTGCAGTACTATGTTTTATCTTCTAGTGGGAAGACTGTAGCATCTCATCCATAAGAATTTCCAACTTTGCCATTTAAAGAAAGAATGTCTTCCAGTAATTTGAATCAGGCTCAACCCCAGGCTTGCAGCATTCTATAGCCTTGTGGCTTCTATAAGCAGCCTAGAAAGCTGGGTTTTTGTTTCTCTTTTGCCCTGTTACCCTTTGTACGTACGTGATCATACACTGACTTTTCCTGACTGGTGATGAATTTTGTCCATTATTGACACTGCTGGTCTTTTACCATCTTTTACTGCTGCTTCTTGGGGAAGAAAGCTTCTGAGAGGAGCAGGCTGTGTTCTGCCCCCCTGCTTCCATTCTCCTGGCCAGCCTGAGCCTTTGTGAGGAAACAGTTATTAAGCACACACAGCAGGAGAAGTTTAGAAGTCAGGAGCTTCATTCCTTGCCTAATGAAAAGGGATGTAGAGCTGTGGCTGCAACCTGCAGGGAGAAGCAATGTGGGAAGGGAAGTTTAGTGTTTGCTCTATGGAGCAGGTATCAATGGAGGCAATTCTGGCTACCTGAATAAGACCCCCTATGTCTCACAGGGCAAGAGTTCCACAAACATATCCTGGATGAACTGAGTTATGTAAGATGCAGGGGGAAAGCTCCACTGAGAATGGGTGACAACAAGGCAGCACCCTTTGTTTTCAGCCGGATCTGGATCTCCACATTTTTTTTCCCCCTTTTTCAACCCTAGGGCAGCCATATCTTATATTCTTGGAGTCCTGAGTCCTGGAACAAGGATGTGAATTCCCTATTACAAAGAACTATGGAAAACATGCCTCTCTTGGTTTTACTCCTTTCTTCTTTGAAATTTATGCATGGACTCTAATGTTGGGGCAGCGCCTCCAGAAGCTCTTACTGTGCCATCAGCCTTCCATTAGGCTCAGGAAGTTCTTCAGGTGATGGCTCTCCCAGGGTCATTTCCACAGCAGAAACAAGAACTATAGCACAGGAAAAGAAATCCAAGTTGAGTTATACCATTTAGCTAATTTCTCAGAAATTCCTTACATTTTTGGCAGCCTAGCTCTGGTATACCACTTTGGCTATAGATACTCTCTAGGTGGGCCTCATTTTAACTTTATGATTAACTACCTGCTAACTGAAAGAAAGGTTGCTCTGATTTTATCACTAACTAACAAAATAAGAGCTTTCTTGGTTTACATATGATGTTGTGATGCTACGTTCTAGCTGCCTCTTGGATGTACATGAAATTGATCTGATTTAACCATCACATCTTTGAAGTATGAAAATATCGAGTCTTTGAAAGTTCTTCCAGAGAAGGCAGACTATTAATAAATAAGTGACTTTTATAAACAGACTTAATTTTAAGGAATTCTGGGTTGTATCTTTGTTGTTTTTTTAATATATCATTTGTGCACTATTATCCAAGTTTTCAGGTTTGGTGTGTTATTTATTTTTCTCTTTTTGTAGTACTTTCTGTTTTTTTTTTTTAAGATTGGTTGAGTCCTGGTGTTCTGCTTTTGCAGAGAGCTACTTGAGAGTCATAGGGGGAAAAAACAGAATTTAGTTTACCACCTTTAGGCTTTTGCCTTGAGAACCTTTGCTTTCTACTTACTCCATCCAGGCTCTGTTGCATTTTCTTCACTGTATACGAAATGCTGTCCAGCCCTCAGCAAAGGCCAACAGTGCTCTAACGTGAGAGTTAGAGTTCAACAGTGCTCTAACATGAATCTGTCTGTTTATAGGGTAGGTTCTTTATTTGGGTTCTACCTCAGAGGACCTACAAAAAGCTTAGCAGGACTTACCTTGAAGGGAAGGTGAGTTTTAATCAGGGTGGAAGTGAGCTTGCCGTTCCTTGCAAAGGCTCTGTTCCAAAGGCTGTATCTTACAGTTTACAACAGCAAAATTGGGAAAGCCTGGAGGAGGCAGAGGTTGTAGAAATAAAATGCATGCAGGATAACAAGCAAGGCTTTGGAAAGTAACAGAGTTGGTTTGTTTGTTGGCTTCCAGTTTTTAGTTTCCCATAAAAAAACACCCCCTAGTCTACTCCTGTTAGCTTAGAAATCCCAAGGGTCAGGGGCAAAACACAAGAGTCAGCCCAAACCCGGGATCACTAACATGATCCTTGAATAATAAATCACTAGATTTCTAAAGCTGAAGCCCTTGATTCAAATTCAAGAGGAACGACACAATTTAAGGAACATCTAAATCTTTTCTTTCAGTTAGCAATTTATATTGTAGCGCGAAAACCAGGAAGGAGGCCGCAGGCCTCCAGGAACGTTCCTCGAAGTTAGAACAGGCTGAGACTAAGGATCCGTAGCTTCAGGAAGCAGGTTTTATTAGCTCCTGCACACGGTGGGGGGGTGGGGAGGGGGCAGCTGAGTCACCTCAAAAGTCTGAGCCCCAAACAAAAGGCAACCTTAGCTTTTATACACTCTTTGACATGTTAAAGACAAGGTAAACAATTGGCTGATTTAAGTTGAGAATGGCCCAGAGCTGAACCATTGAGGGCCCCCCATCCCAGGAATGTCTTCTTTTGCCTACGTGCATTTTCACCAGTTCCTGAAGGCTAGGGGAGGGGGTTTCTATACAGAAAATGTGCCTTATCTCACTTGCCTGCAAGGAGAGGGGGTTTGGGGATTTTCCACAGAGAGCACAGCTAAACCAGAAAGAGGGCAAGGCCTGCCTGCTACAATATCAAAGTTAGTGCGTTTGTGATTTTTTTTTTCTCTTTTTAATGCTGTACTGTCACTTCTTACCCTCATCATGGAATGAAAACTAGATAGTGAGGAGAGCATTTGTTTGTTGGCTTCTGAATCAAAAGCATTTCAAATCAGTTGCGAGGTCCCAAGATGGAGGACAGAGAAAGGAGTAGATAAGAGAAATATGACCCATCCCATTTGTTTATGTGGGGTAGATTTAGAAAGGTAGGACCCTGGAAGTAAACCCTGCAGAGCAGTCTCTTTACTCCTTTCTGGTCATTAAGTGAGAACCTGAATGGGAAAAAGAGATGTGGCTACTTTGATGAGGGTTCCCCCACCCCCCCCACCCCCACCCCCCACCCCCCCACACTGACCCTAGTCTAGGCAGCTCTCTTTATACTTTCTTTGAAATTCAAACATTCTAAAGAGGTTGGTTAGCGAAATAGCTATTCTTCTCTCTTTCTAAACTCAAAACAGTTTCCTGCTTGAAGCATATAGAACACATAAGGTCTTATTTCATAGTATAGTGACTTAGTGATTTACCAATCAGCTTTTACCCTGTGGCCCTTCATTGTTACATGAGTGATCATACCCAGTTTTGCTTAGACTCCTATCCCTGAAACTACCTCTCCAGGGATTAGGAGATAAAAGGTAAGAGATTATAGCAAACCAACCAAATGGTCAGATATGTGCATAGACCTAGAGTCCCCTGTCAAATGCAGTTATTATAACCTAAAACTGATTAAAATTTTGGCTTAATGTCAGTTATGTAGTATTTGCTAATTTTTTTTCTACTGTTAAATGACTTTTCTGTACAATATTACTTCATTCAGGGCAACTTATCTTTTTAGCTTGGAGGAACTTATTTCCATTAGAATTGGAACACTAGCTACATATTTTGCATTTAAAATGTTTCGTGTGATTAAACCCTGAAAGAAACGTTATTACCTCTGTTTCTTACAAGTGTGCTCTTCCGACTGATTCTTCTTTTGTGCCTGGAACAATGCCTTTAATTTGGAAACAAGTACAGGAACTATTTCCTATTACCAGGCACACTGAAACTAGCAGCCAAGTGCTGCTAAGTGGGCTTAGAAGAGGAGCGAGTTTATATCCTCCCCTCCACCAAATACTTTTACAAGTCAGTGTACTGTGTAACTTATATAGATGACAGATCACCATTTTAACCACTGTCTTGTCTCTCCCCCATTTCCTACTCTTTTCTATTGTGATTCTTATTTTAATCAGTTTTCTTCTCTTCCTTTACAGAGCTATTAAGAATGGCAAAGGATTGCATAGCAAGAAGGAAGTGCCTATCCACCGAGTTGCAGACATATCTGGGGTGAGTCCTATACTTGAATAGAGCTGTGTGCTTCAGAGGAACCAAGAGCTTGTCTGCCTGTCACCAAAGGACTTAAGCTTATGTGTGTTTTCTGTAGCTTGTTTGTTTTCAGCCACTGAATGTGATTTTTTTCTAGGGCTTCTGCTTCTGCTTCTAGAGGGATCCTGTTTTATATTTTGGAAAAGCAAAATTCAAATTAGGGCACAAAACCTCATTCTGTCTCATCCCCTGAATTGCTTCTATGTTGCTTTTGCATTTTTAATTATTATGAATTAGAAAATACTTCTTCGCAGTTGTATTAAAATTACCTTTTTTAAAAATCCCTGTTTAATTCTAACTATGAGTGGGAAGTCAAATAAAGGTTTTAGGACAGTTAAAGAATTCATTGTGATTTCTTCATGAATTCTTCCTCTGGTTCCTACAGGTGGGAGGGAATGAAGGAATGTGTAAGCATCCTTTGAGATAATAGTTTTAGAAGAATCCCTAGCACAGTTACCTCTGAGCTCCCAAAGACCATATCACTATTTAGTGATGAGGACTTTACCCTTGAACTTTAGAATCTGTGGGCTGAATAGATCTTTTGGTTGACAGTGTTCATTCACTGAGTGCTTAGTATCTACTAGGAACTTGAAAACATAACAAACAAAACTGATAAAGTCCTTAACGTTCAAGTAGGAGAGAGAGAGACAATTGCAATGTCAGGTAGTGAAAACTGCTATGAAGAGAACTAAAACCTGCCATAGGATAGTGAGCAGTGTAAGTGTTGATTTGGATCTGGTGGTCAGGAAAGGCTCCTTGGCTTATTGATTCACCCTCTGTTCGTGGAACAGAACATAAATCATCCATTCAACTCCCATAGTCACCAATTGTTATAGGAGAAGATCCAGGTCTGTGGCATGTATAGGCAGGACCACCTAGCCCAGGAGAGATGAAGAAGGAAGGGTAGTACATTTTAGCTTGGACACTCAGGGGACTTTCCTTGGACACCAAAGATTACTCCTATACACAAAAGCTTCTAGAGCCCAGCCTAGCCCACAGCAGTAATGAGTTAGTGTATATTGTCTTCCTATTATGTTGTGTTCCCAGACTTGAATGAGTTTCTTCCTTGTTGTTCCTTGTGATTATTGATCATATATGTGTCTGACCAGCTCACCCCTGCTTAGGTGTAGTGGTTGAGCTTTTCTTTCTCTATCACCTGTCACTGCTGATTATAGGTTAAATAGTGTTACCTACATCACATTAATTGGACTGCAGTCAAGAAGTCTCTGTTAAGTAGGTCGTATATAGTGGTCTCTGTTAAATAGGTCATACATAGTGGTGCATGTTCTTTGTTTAGAATCTTGAGAAGTCTAGAAACTTGTCACTATTAGCCTTTGACCAGTAGGTGACTTTGGTGTATCTGCTAAGGCTGGATGTTTACAGGTGTGCCTCTCCCAGCACAGTTATAACAGGCCTGTTTTCCCCCTGGCTTATCCTGCTTAGTGATTGTTTGGCATGTATATTATTCATTTCTGCATGTATCAACTATGGCATTCTTACTGTTTTCTTTAACATTGTTCTTCTAGTGAAGATAGAGTAATCAAAGGGAAGTTAGTGACTGTTCAACTGCAGGAAAAAAAAATACACAAATACCTGTTTTGGAAAACATAGTAGCACAATGGAGGGACCTCTAGCCTAGGACTGTCAGATATGTCCTTCCAAATGTCTTCTGCCAGGCCCATACTCCAGGACTTTCCAGAAGGTGAAATAAATCTTTGTGATAGGTGCTGTCTTTTAGTGGTGGGATTCATGTTCTTGCTTGTTTTTGCCACTGTCAGTACAGTGAAAGCTTAGCAGGTTTTGGGGGTAAAGACACACCTGCTTGCAGCTGTCCCTTGGGCACTTGCCAGTACAGTGCCCTAATGGTTTTTATTGCCATCTTTAAATCTTCTACCCCTTTCCTTGAGGCTTTTTGGTGTCTTCTTATTTCTCTGTTTTTATTTTTGCTTAGTAAGGGGTTTTGTGAAACTTGTCTTCATTTTTTTCCTTCCTTTTGACCCCCCTTAAACTGTGGCTCAACTTCATACCTATCATTATTCTCTCTTCTGCATGGATATTGGAGAATTGGTCTGCTTTTAAGTTATTTAAAAATAAATGCCAGTTAAATTTCCCTCAGTTACCACATAAAAAAAGGAAAGCATGAACAAGTGAAAGACTGAAAGTGAAAAAGCTATTCAATTTAAACAGATGTCAGATATGACCTTGTCTGCCTGGATCACAAATTATTCAACTTAGATTGCAGTATTTTGTGTGTGTGCGCCCTCTGTAATAGAGTTTTGTCCCTCTCCCCTCCCCCATCTAACATTCCCTTCTATCTGTGACAGCGTTGTGTTAAGTATATGTGTATGTGTGGGGTGCCCTTGTGCCATTTAAGTGAGATGTATGGGGTTTTCTCTTCCTGAAGCATAATGGGTATTTCGCTTTCTGAGGGACAGGTAAGCATGTGAGTTCAGACAGGCAAACAACTTATAGTGTGATGAAGGAAAAAACACCTGGAATAAAGGCAATATACTGTATGCATATATTATGGTCTCCAAAAGGTTTCTTAATCTTTTTTTAATCTTTAGCCTTTTTTGTCCTTGTTCCTGGATGGATCTCCCTCTTCTTTGTAGGCCATGATAAATGGAAACTTCTGTTGAACTGACAGTGTATATAATATACTGCCAAAATAATTTACGGTAAACTGGTTTTTGTGTATAATGCCTCTTGCCAATCTTCACCCCGCCACAAAACACATCCTTGGCGAAAAAAAAGAGAGAGCGCACATAAGAAAAGAGATGCCTAAGCTCACGTTTTATCTCCTGAACAGAGAAATGTACTCTGTGGAACAAGTGGTATCATGATTGTGAAATGATTATCTGTGATGTTGGACTAATCCTAACTGCCACTAAAGTTTGGAGATGACTTTCTACCTATAATTCATTTCTCTTTTGCATTTTCAAAAACCATTTCATGGGGTGTAGGATAAGGGTTCAAGTGTATTAAAATGCCTTTGTATGGAGACTTGGCAAGCCTGAGACCTGCAGGGCTGACTTAATATGGTAAGAAGTAAGTAATGCAGGCACAGGGATGGGAGGGTCGACTCTCTGTTTTGGTGAGTGAGACTGCCTCTGTAGTAGTGAAACTGAAGGCTTTTCCGGTCCATTCATCAGCTTTCTCTGATGCTGGAGCTGGTCAGTTATTAGCTTCTAAGTGTGCTTTCGGGCTTGGTGTTGGGGCTATCTCAACCAAGCTTCTTCTCTCCCTTTCCCATATCGAAAGCTGGTTGTAGTTTAATGACTTCTCAAAACATTTTATGGTAGCTCCCAACTTTGGAATTGTCTGCTTTTTGTTTGTTTGTTAGTATGGAATATCTTGGATGTTAATGTCAAATGAATGTTGTTTTCCATAAGGCAGAAACTTCCACGGCTGCATTTTACAACAGTCTGGTTTCCTTTCAGGCCAGGATATCCCCCCTTATGAATGTAAAGCCAACTAAGAATTTGACTGACTTGGTATACTGGCTCTGATTTGATGTGGGGGATGGTTCTGTGGTGACTGCTTCATTATTAGTAGTTTTTTTTTCCCCCTGATCCTACCCCGATTCCCTCTCTTGCTATTGTACAAAAAGCTGGAATGTGCATGTCAGTGGAATATAAAGATATTCTTTATCTTAGGTTTATTAATTGGTTTTTCTGTGGCCTGCTCTGTAATAAATATGATCTCCTGCAGATACAGAGTGTAAAACAGGCTATAAAATGAGGCTGGTGCATGGCTTACTGTTGTTCTGGTAAATCAGACAAATCAGTTATGGTTCCAAGATGAGCTAAAGCCCCTGGCTCCCTAGGTTGCACCAGAGCACACTGATTTCTTCCTTCTCCTCCACCTCTCCTTTCTCTTCCATTCGTGCCTGAGCAGTATTCAGTGAGCCTTGGTGTCTGTGGAGGTGTGCTTTTGAGTTTTCCTGTGTTGCCTAGGTTGTCTCTGTTTTTTCCTTTCTAGTGCTTGAGGAGTTATGTTGTTTGTGGATGATACTGTCAGAGGCTAGTGCCTAGACCATTGTCCTCTTCAGTCATATTTCCAAAACTGCCAGCATGGGGACAGATTACCAGAATTGGGGTTGGGGGAGTCTTTCTCTGAATATCTTCTGCTTCTCATGTTATCTGGTCACAACAGCTCATCTGTTAATTCCACTGTTGTTTGCCCTCCTGTTCTCTCCTTCTTTGCTTTCACCAAATCGAGAGTTTCTTTGCCTGTCTTTTAGCTGTTTCTGTGCTCACATGGATATCTTTGGAACTTGGTTTCTAAAGACTACTTGCTGGGTCTGGGGGTGGTATAGAGGTGGGATGTCAGACTTTAGGTTCCTGTGCTTTTTAAATTACTCTATTTTAACTTGAAATGAAGCCTTGGCAGAGTTGACTAGTGAGATTCTAACTTGCAAGTATGAAAGTATTGAAATATTTCTTTAAATATACACACACACAGTAAAAGGATATGATTGTCTAAGCATCGTCTACTGACCTCTCCCTTGAAGTCCTTGTTTTTTCTGTGCCCTCTTGAACTTAAGTAGTGCGGTCTATTTCTCCTTGAGGTATTTGAAACAGTGCTCCTTTCTATAAGAGGCTTGGGGACCTTTGCAGAAATTGTCTTTCCGTAGCACCACATGGGGTTGGACTGCACTGGTAGATTTTTTTTTTTTTTAAGTAACATTCTTTTCTGCCAAAGAGAAGAAAAAAAGTGGTTTGCCCAGTGTACCAGTTTGAAAGGATGTATGTATCCTAGAAAAGCCATGTTTTAATTCTAATCCCATTTTGTAAAGGTAGCCATTTCTTCTAATCCCTATTCAGTACTATATGTTTGAAACCTTAGTTAGATCATCTCCCTGGAGATGTGACTCAATCAAGAGTGGTCATTAAGCTGGATTAGGTGGAGATGTGTCTCCACCCATTCTAGGTGGGTCTTGATTACTTTACTGGAATCCTACAAGAGAGGAAACATTTTGGAAAAAAGTAGGAGATTCTGAGAGAGCAGAAGATGACATAGCCACAAGAAGCAGCGTCCACCAGCCAGTGACCTTTGGAGATGAAGAAGGAAAACATCTGCCGGGGAGCTTCATGAAACAGGAAGCCAAGAGAGAAAGCTAGCAGATGAAGCCATGTTCACCATGTGCCTTTCCAGATGAGAGAGAAACTCTGTGTTCACCATGTGCCTTCTCACTTGAGAGAGAGACCCTGAACTTCATCAGCCTTCTTGATCCAAGATATCTTTCCCTGGATGCCTTAGATTGGACGTTTCTCTAGACTTGTTTTAATTAGGACATTTCCATGGCCTAAAAACTGTTAACTTGCGACTTATTAAATTCCCCTTTTTAAAAGCCATTCTGTTTCTGGTATATTGCATTCTGGCAGCTAGCAAATTAGAACACCCAATAAATCTGAAGAAAATAAAAGCAGTACAGTCAGCAGGGCCTTTATAAGTTAGGTGTGTGTTAAGTTGTGGTTACCCTTATGTGTCTTCTGACCCACTTAGTTTAGATTTTCTTTGTATTCTCATCTGAGAATAAAAAGTTTCCGTTTCCTTTCTGTTCCTATTGAGAATGATTAGGAATTTGATAGTTTAGTAATTTGATGACACAGAGGCTCCTTTCTTGTTTTGTTTTGTATGATTCTTACATATTCCTTCCCTCTGTTATGCTCCCCTAGCCTCACATCATACTCTGCTATCTCTTTTGTGCTTACTGCAGTGTAAGTTGGACAGGCAGCACAAAGTCCGCTTGGTAGATTTCTCTGAGCTGGAGCTCAATGCATGCCTTAGCTGCTGGACCCCACCCACTGCTGAGCTCCCCTTTTGCTGCCCTGGAAGAACCAGGAGGGAACTTTGAGAAAGTAGCCTCACTGTCTGCTAAGCTTTTTAAGTCCGATGACCTCCATTAATACGTTATCCCCTTGAGGGGAAACCATGGACAGTGGGAGTATTGAGTTCTTACCTCTCCACTGTTTGGGTAGTTGAAGTTGTTTCTAATTTAGGAGAAAGTATGGCTCTCTCTGTTCTCTTCTTCCTCTCTCCCCACCCAGAAGTTCTTGAACTACAGTTGGACTGAAAGGTGCAGCAGATTGACTTGGACTCTGACTGTACAGAAACATGTGTGCACCATCTCCCTTCTTTTCCCACCCCCTTCTTCCTCTCTCCCTACCTCTTTTTAAGCCCCACCTCTGCAAAAGATTTTTTTTGTTGTTAAGGAAACCTTGATTTTGTTATAGAGAGTAGCTTCTGCCACTTGCTCTCACCCTAGGGGTTGGGAACATTGCTTTATCATCTTTTGAGAGTGGTTCATATCAGCCACACGAATCCTATGTGTCATGTGTCCAGTTCAAACTTCCCAGAAGGGCAAGGGTAACCCCTTCTCCATCTAAAGAAATCTAAAAGGATTTGTCCTTTCCATGGGAATAAGAGAGACATTTTTCTTGACCAGATTGAACAAGTCTCTGAGTAAAAAGTGAAAAGAAATGCTGGAATATTTTCAAGATTGCATCTCAGCATTTACCACAATTAGTGGTAGTTCTTTAAGCACTCCCTTTTACATACTTTAGTCCACTGAGTTCTATTCTTTTTGTGTTCTTTGAGCCACTATAGGGCACTAAATTTAGGACATAGTCTCTCCCTCTTTTATTTAGTTGGGGGTACCAGGAGAACTTGTTAAAAGACATTGATTAAAGAAGATAAAAGATTTAAATGGGCAAGAAGATTACTAGGTATCCTTTTAATGAATTCCTGGGTACTGTCTTACAGACTCTTTGGGGTTATCTGATTCTGTACGGTTCTGCTTCTTCATTGTTGGCTTGGCTGTATTTCACCTCTATAGAGATAGAATTTAATTTGAAGGACTGGTAGTGATGCAAATGATTCTTCTTCATTGAAATGTGGTCCTGTAGAGATATAATTAATTTCTGCCCTGTAAAAGAAATTATTTCAAACTTTACACTTTTACTCTAGTTTGCTTCTTTAGCAAATTTACTTCAGCTTTCTTGGTTGCTCATACTATATCTGTTTTTCACATTCTCCATTGAATTAGATTCTGTCTTTACTTAATGAGTTAAAATAAAATTTTTGACATATTCGTTTTTTATTTGTGTAAGAGTCATGAGTTTATCTTTTTGAAAATTATCCTTTAACAGGGAAGGCAGTTGCAGAAACAAGAGAAAAAAACGAAACCAGTTACAACAGTGGGCAGTAAGAGAACACGTAATTATGTGCTTTTGAAATCTTTGTTTTATTGTCTGTATCCAGAAATGTGTAATTTGGTTGTGATAGTTCTGAGGTGAATATGTATCTTTCACCCATAGAATATCTGGTTCCATACCTGTACCTTACTTGGGCTACCATTTTGTTCACAGACAGGCTTTCCTTTGGAAATTTTAGGCACCATAGCCGATAACCTTGACGGATTGGAAATTAGACATTGAAGACAGGGTTCGGTGTGCTGCCATTGATTGGTACATGTCAGTTCTGCAGTTTATCACCTCTGAAGAAGTATTTGATCAGGTGACTGCCCTTGTGTGGAACACTGTTGGAGACAGGGCTTCTTTAGTTAATGCTTCTTAAACAAAACATCTTTCTCCCCAAAATCATCAGTACACTTGATATGTCACTGCAGAGAATTCTGCTTTCGGGGAGTTTTATGCTACATGTTTTTCTAGTTTCCTTGCTATTCCTTGTTTTTAACTATTTAACATTCATGAATGCATACAAATAAGCTCCTTAGAAACACAGTCTTAGCTTTCATTTAAGTGTACTGAGCTATAATGATTTTTTTCCTTTCTTCCTTTGTTGAAAGAAGGGAAATGAAGGAAACCAGGAGTGTTTTTTCCAAAGTGGCTTCACTTTCCAAAAGGAGTTGCCTCTAGCATAGATTCTTTTATAACTGTTTCATGCTCTTCTGTTTTCCTTCCTGTTCTCTGGGTGCATGTAGAAATTGCTCTGTGATTCTATTTCATGGACCTTAATTAGTTAAATGAACCCTTTACAGGCTTGGATAAGTGAATATAAGGGTATTTTTAAAGGCAGTTGATAAAATTCCTGATTCCCAGGTTGACATCCATGATTGCGTTGTCCAGTCAGTCCCATGACTGCTGAGTGATGTGATAAAACTGGAAACATTTCTGCCCAACCACTGCTTCACTCCCCACTTCACCATCATAAAACTGCGTAGCCCTTGATTGAACTCATTTTGTTCTGTGACTATTGCTTATGTAAACATCTCAAAGTAAGTCATTTTACTAATACAGACATTGTACCTACCTATATTTTGAGGCTTTATTTAGCATACTTCCAGCATATTCCAGACAGAATTTGTTGTACAGATTTTTGGGCACTCAATGCAGTGCTGACATCCATTTTTTAATAGGTTTTCAGGGTTGCTTTGGAATACCCTAGTAGTTTTGTGCCTGAGTATCTCAGGAAATGGTGTTCTCAGGACAAAATGATAGAATTCCTAATACAATATCAGATAAAGCTTGGATAAAGCTATTACCCGTTTCTAATTGGAGGAAAATTTATGTTGTATTGATTGTGCATTATTGCAGCATGCCTGGATACTTTACCCACAATACAGCCTATTTATTTTCTGTATATCAAATTTAGTCTGTTCTGCTATTTAAAGTTCTCAATCAACTGACTCTGACTACATAGCTAATTAGCACTTGTGGTGTGGCATTTCTTCTTCTAGGAATGTTTTCTCCTCCTTTTCCTTCAGTACACCTCTGTTCTTCCAGGCAACTTCTTCTCTTTATCCCTACTACTTTCTGATCAGTCCTGTCTTTGGCATTTACATAAGTAGTCAGTACTTTGATTTTGCATTTGTTGATGTTGGTTACTCTTCCCAAGTTGTTTGATATATATGCAGTGGTTTTCCTCACTAGTTTCTAGACTCCTAAGACAGGAGGATCATTTTGTATCAATTCACAGTGCCTAGTTTAGATTTGATTTACCAGGTAATAAACTACAGCAGGATGAAATTGTGTTTAGAAAACCATCTCCCTGGCTGATAGGTACAGATGAACTATGCTCATTAGTAACTGAAAGTGAAAAGGCTAGAATGATGCTGCAGAAAGGGTATATATTTTCTAGAAAACAGAGGCAGTATTGAATTGTGATGAGTACTCTGGATTCTACTATTGGATCACCTGAGTTCAAGTCCTGGCTCCATTGCTTGTTACTTTGTCCCCTTGAGGAAGTTACTTAACCTCCCTGTGCCTATTTTCCCATCTGTAAAATGGGTATTATAATGGTACTTAGTTCAGTAGATTGTGATGGGGATTGAATGAATTCATACATGCAAAGTATTTAGAACAGTTGATGTGATAAGAGCTCCACAGACAGCAGTCTTTTCCATGGGGTTGATTATTACTGAATGGCTTAGCATTCTACCTAGTGCACAGAACGTCCTCTATAAATGATAACTGCCATGGTCATCATCATAGTATTTATTTTCTAAACGCTTTTATCCAATTCACGTCCCCAATCATACTCCTCCCTCCCCTGAATTCTTTTATTGCATCTTTATTTCTCATTTGACATTTAACTTATGCTGTCTTTGGCTTGTCTTTTAAATAGGCCTTTGTTGAAGGAGTGGATGAATGATCAAACAATAAGTATTTATCAAGAGTTTATTATATGCCAGACATAATACTGAATATTGAGGATATTGCATTTTAAGAGAACGTATACATTTAGTTCCATAATTACAGTTGCGATAGAAGTACAGAGATCTCTGAGTGTGTGCCTAGATGATTGTAGCTTATTCTAGATTGTCAGAGAATAACATGAGGCCAAAAGGAGGAGTTGGAGAAGATCTTCCTCCATGCTGAAGAATTAAACCATATATAAGAAGTTCCTAACATAGAAAGGTGCTTGGGTTCAAAATGGAAGGCCAGCTATTGCTGGAGTATCAGTGGAGAATAGGAGATAAAATAATGCATGATCAGGGTGGGCCATGGTGGCTCAGCAGACAAACTTCTCACCTGCCATGCCAGAGACCTGGGTTCGATTCCTGGTTCCTGTGTATGCAGAATAAAAAGCGTGATCAAATCATTTGGACTTTACATTCCATGGTAAAGATTTTGAAATTTTGAATTTTGTCCTAAAAACAATGAAAAATCATTGCAATGAGAGTAGAGTAAGTTAGTATTATATATATATTTTTTACATGGAGCAATTTCATATGCAGTTTCAGCTCAAAATGTTTTCCAAATTTGTTTACAGAATTTATTACAGTGCCGAAATATTTATTTGTCTCAAAATGCACAGAACAGTTGTAAGAGCTGATTCACTCTAGAGTACGTGGATTGCTGGCTCTGAAAAAAACTAGACAGTTATCTGACCGAAATTGTAAGTTTTTCTGGGCAAAATGAAATCAACCCCGAATGTTAGTATATTATATTCTTATTTTAAAAACAGAAATATACTAATTTTCTCTTTATTTTAAAATTTTTATTGTTGATTAAGTTATTTGGGTTTTTTTTTCCCTTGTAAATAGCATTGATTCCCTTAGCCAAATCATTTAATAGTCTGTGATTCTTTTCTTTTTTAATCTATAAAACAGCAAACACAAACATTCTTACCATATGATCATTCCATTCTTGTTATATAATCAATAACTCACAATATCATCACATAGTTGTATGTTCATCATCATCAATTTAGATTCCTTAGAACATTTGCATCAATTTAGAAAAAGAAATAATAAGAAAACAGAAAAAAATTCATACATACCATCCCCCTTATCCCTCCCTTTCATTGATCACTAGCATTTTAATCTACTGAAGTTATTTTAACATTTGTTCCCCCTATTATTTATTTATTTATTTTTCTTTTTTATTGATTTTTAAAAAATATAACAGCAAACTAACACAAACATTCGTAACTTATGATCATTCTGTTCTACACACATAATCAGTAATTCACAATATCAATACATATTTGCGGATTCATCATCATCATGATCATTTCTTAGAACATTTGCATTAATTCAGAAAAAGAAATAAAAAGACAAGAGAGAAAAAGTCATAGAAACCATACCCCTTACCCTTCCCTTCCCTTTCATTGATCTCTAGCATTTCAATCTAAATTTATTTTAATATTTGTACCCCCTATTATTTATTTTTATTCCATATGTTTTACTCATCTGTTGATAAGGTAGATAAAAGGAGCATCAGGCACAAGGTTTTCACAATCACACAGTCACATTGTGAAAGCTACATTGTTATACAATCATCTTCAAGAAACATGGCTACTGGAACACAGCTCTACATTTTCAGGCAGTTCCCTCCAGCCTCTCCATTACATCTTGAGTAACAAGGTGATATCTACTTAATGCGCAAGAATAACCTCCAGGATAACCTCTCGACTCTGTTTGGAATCTCTCAGCCATTGACACTTTGTCTCATTTCACTCTTCCCCCTTTTGGTCTAGAAGGTTTTCTCAATCCCTTGATGCTGAGTCTCAGCTCATTCTAGGATTTCTATCCCATATTGCCAGGAATATTTATTTATTTTTAATCCATATGTTATACTCATGAGTCGATAAGGTAGATAAAAGGAGCATTAGACACAAGGTTTTCACAAATCACACAGTCACATTGTAAAATCTGTATCATTATACAATCATCTTCAAGAAACAAGGCTACTGGAACACAGCTCTGCAATTTCAGGTGTTTCCCTCTAGCCACACCAGTATGTCGTAAACTATAGTAGAAGGGATATCTGTATAATGCATAAGAATAACTTCCAGGATAACCTCTCGACTCTGTTTGAAAACTTTCAGCCACTGGCACTTTCTTTTTTCACATTTGTCTCTTCCCCTTTTTGGTTCAGAAACTCTTCTCAATCCCTTCAAGCTGGGCCCTGGTTCATCCCGGGATTTCTGTGGCCGGCGGCTATTTTGCATCACACACACTGACAGAAAACAACCGCCTGACACTAAATAGCCTATATCTGTTTTTCTTTGTTTTCATTCATAACTCTGACAAGGCCCCGGCTTCCACGTCCACTATTTAATGTCTATTTGCATTTCATGCAATTGCTAAAGTTGGTGATTTCCCTGCCTGAAATGGAAGGCTTCCTCAGCCCAGGGTATATATACTTTTCTTTCTGCAAAGTTTTGTTTTGCTGGTTGTAGCTGGTTGGTCATTTGTGATTCCTTCCTTCCTTCCTTCCTCCCTCCCTCCTTCCCTCCCTCTCCCTCCCTCCCTCCCTCCCTCTCTTTCTCTTTCTCTTTCTCTCCCTCTCTTACTCTCTCTGTCTCTTTCTTCCTTTCTTTCTGTCTCTCACTTTCTTTCTTTTTTTTTTAACAATGGCTTCAATTTCTCTCGCTGAGAGGAGTTTCCAGTATTTCACAATCTAGGTGTGTGTGCATGCATGCGTGCATGTTTGTGTGTGTGTGTGTGTGTCGGTTGTGACTCTTTAAACAGTGTGTGTTGATCCTCTGCAGTTGAACATTACAGGCCTAAGGATTTCAAGAGCACCCTGAATATCCCCTTGGTGTGTGCTGGCTCGGTAGAGAAGGTATCGTTTTAGGTTGTTTTTTGTTTTGTTTTTTTACTTTTTTTATTGTATAATATAAATATATACAAAGCAAAGAAATAAAAAAGCAGTAGTTTTCAAAGCACTCTTCAAACAGTAGTTACAGGACAGATCCCAGAGTTTGTCATGGGCTACCATAAGATCCTCTCATATATTTCTTTCTAGCTGCTCCAGAATATAGGAGGCTAGAGGACTTAAATGCTTTTTGGTCATCTTTTTGTTCCCTTCTTCTTTTGTGAACAATAACATATATACAAAAAAGCTATTTATTTCCAAGTACAGCACCGCAATTAGTTGTAGAAGATATTTCAGACTTTGACATGGGTTACAATTTCACAATTTTAGGTTTTTACTTTTAGCTGCTCTAAAATCCTGGAGAGTAAAAGAGTATCAGTTTTGCGATTCAGCAGTCATATTCATTTGTTAAGTCCTATCTTCTATGTATAATTCCACCATCACCTTTGATCTTTTCATACCTCTCTTTGGGGTTGTTTGGGATATGGCAATTCTAAATTTTTTATATTGGAAGGGCCTGTCACTAATATGGGGCAGGGAGATGGAACTATCTATGTTCTGGAGAGGCTGGGCTAAGTTTCAGGATTTATCTGGACCAGGTACCCATCTGAAGGTTGTAGGTTTCTGGAAAGTTACTCCCGTGCCTGGAACCCTTGTGGAATCTTATATATTACCCTAGGTGTCCTTTAGGATTGGCTAGAATGTTCCTAGTTGGGGGTTGGCAGGTTATGATAGGTAGCAAGGGCTACCTGAAGTTTGTTAAGAGATTATTTTCTTAGATCAATTCCATTAAGTAGAATGCTGGGCCAAGAGATAGGATGTATTTTTTTAATATCATCATTCTATAAATCTTTATTGAGTAAGTGATTAGGTTTGTAATTTGAAGCATTTGTTATTCTTCAAAACAATCACAAGCTTCTGTTTTAATTAAAAAGCAAATTTCTACTGGGGACAACTGAATCAATAGGCCGAGCCCTTGATCTTGGTGTTTGCCCCTATGAAACTTATCCCTGCAAAGGATAGTCTAAGCCTACTTAAAATTGCACTTAAGAGTCACCCCCAAAGAACCTCTTTTGTTACTCAGATGTGGCCTCTCTTTCTCTCTAAGCCGACAGGGCAAGCTAACTCCCTGCCCTCCCCCCCCACCCCCTATATGGGACATGACTCCCAGGAGTGTAAACCTCCCTGGAAATGTGAACAGAAATCCTGGGATGAGCTAGGACTTGGCATCAAGAGATTGAAAAACCTTCTTGACCAAAAGGGGGAAGAGAGAAATGAGAAAAAATAATGTATTAGTGGCTGAGTGATTTCAAACAGAGTCAAGAGGTTATCCTGGAGGTTATTCTTAAGCATTATATACATATCCCCTTTTGAGTTTATGGTGTATTAAAATGACTGGAGGGAAGTACCTGAAACTGTAGAGCTGTGTTCTAGTAGCCATGTTTCTTGAAGATGATTATATAACGATATAGCTTTTGCAATGTGACTGTGTAATTTTGAAAAACCTTGTGCCTGATGCTTCTTTTATCTACCATGTGAACAGACAAGTAAAAAATATAGATAAAAAAATAAACAGTAATGGGGGACAAAGGTTAAAATAAATTGAATAGATTGAAATACTAGTGGTCAGTGAGAGGGAGGAGTAAGGGTATGGCGTGTATGAGTTTTTTCTATTTTGTTTCTTTTGCTGTAGAGATGCAAGTGTTCAAAAAATGATGAATATACAACTGTATGATGATATTGTGAGCCATTGATGTACACCATGTATAGAATGTTTGTATGACAAGAATGTTTGTTTAAAAAATAAAAATATTTTAAAAAAAAGAAATTTCTACTATAATAGTTGACATGCTTCTTTGGGCTGAAAACCTGGAACTTTCTCTTTTTGAATTTTGTAATTTTCTATTTTTATTAGCTCTCTTTTTAATAACTTAGGGCTTTAGGCCACGTGACATTAGGCAGGGAGGCAAACCAAGGAATCCCAAGAAGTACTGGCAGCCAGGGTGTTTAAAACTTTGGGGAGAAAGCATTGCCTTGCTGATGCTTTAATTTTAGACTCTTGTCACCTCAAAACAATGAGGACACTGAGGTTTCTTGAAGAATGTGACTCAACAAATATCTCATGGCCAGTAGAAGGCAATGGGTGTATGACTCCAGAGTCAACGCTTAATATTTCTAAACAGTCATCCCATGGACCATATTTAGATACCCTCCTTACTCCAAGACAAGGAAGCATAAGAAAAGAAGAAAAGAGATGGCAGAATGAGATGTTTTGAGCTCTGTCCCCCTACAGACACCTTGAACAATCAGCAGGAATTGGTAGAAACATCTTTCTCAAAGTTCCAGACAAGAGTAAAAGAATTACTGTAAGAGGGCAAGTACTGAATCAAGATAAAGGCCACTTAAAAGTGGTAGGATCTCATGGCACATTGGTTGGCCCTTATCCCTACCTCTCATGTGCTTGGTGTAGAACCAGCCCATGCTCCCAGTGCCACTCTCTGGTCTCAGCTCCAAAGGGAGCAGAGTATCACTCATGCACATATTGGGAGCATGTCTGTCAGGTAGTGCCATGAGGGACTAGCCATCCCAGAACTTGCCCCATGTGTAGAAGGCAGCTCACAAAGCTTTCCTGCAGAACGCTCAAAGAAAGTAGTCAAGTGACTCCCTGAGCAAGGGACTGCTGCCTATAGCACATACGTTGCAGTGCCTTGGACTGTGAGGAAACTGTTTCCTAAGAAAGAGGAGGTATTTCTATCTGTGTATCGGGACAGTTCCTAGGGCCATGTGTACATGCCCAAGATGAGAGAACAGGAATGAATAAACTAGATCAGGGAGGTCCCTATGCTTCGGCCTGGAGTTAATCTCTAACTCATTATATGGATAAGTGCTCAAGGAGAACATTTGCATAGGTCAATCTTTTATTTTATTTTATTTTTGTTTTACCTCCTGGCATTGAGGGAAAGCTCTGTCATAACACTAGCTGGATGCAAGGTTAAGGAACAGAGGCTTGGAGCCTAACTTCCAGCAGTAACTATTAAAATAACAAAATATCCAGGTTTCAAAAGAAAGATTACAGAACTATGAAAAAACAGGCCAAGACAAAGGAGAACATTAATGCATCAGAAACCATCAGTGAATAGGATCAAACCTGGAGTTCCAAAGACTTTTGAAAAACTATCGTAAATATATTTATAGAGCTAAGGGAAAATAATGGGCAAAGAACTAAAGGAAATCAGGAAAACAACACATGAACTCAAAGAGAGTATCAATAGAGAGATGGAAGTGATGGAAAGGAACCAAACAGAGCTGAAGACCATAGTTAACAGAACTTAAAAATTATCTTGTAGATTGGAGCTGGTAGAAGAAAACATCCATGAGTTTGAAGATAGGGCAATTAAAATCATCCAGTCTGAGAAGCAGAAAGAGGGAAAAATGAACAGAGCCTGAGGAACCTGTAGAACACTATCAAGCATACAATATACACTTTGTAGAAGCCCCAGAAGGAAAAGAGAGGAACAAAGGGAATATTCAAAGAAAGAATGTCTGAAAATTTCCCAAACTTAGCAAAAGACATGAATATACACATCCAAGGTGGTCAACAAATTCTAAACAATATTAACTCAAACCCACTCTGCACGATGTAATTAAACTGTGAATGCCAGAGATAGAGATTTCTGAAAGATACAAGGGAGTCTTAATAAGATTAATTGCCAGTGTCTCAAGAAAGAAAGAGGCACTAAAGAAATAACAATTCAGTGCAGTGCATGATATTGAATGAAATCTGAGAGTGGAGGAGAAAAGGTTCAAAAAACATTACTGGAGCATTAGAAAAAATGAGACTATAGAATGTAAGTTTTGTATCAGTATTAAATTTCTTGAACTTGACAACTGCACTTGTACGTAAATAACCTTGTTCATATGTTGTGTACATGGATGTGTTATATGTTCAAGGAGTATGATGCATATACCCATCTCAAATATTCAGAAAAGGTTGATGACATAATTATACAGCAAAAATGGCAAAATGTTAAAATTGGTGGGTTTGAGAATCTGGTAGAGTGGAGGTAGGATATATGGAAGTTCTCTGTTATGGGGTTTGTATTATTTTTGCAACTGTCCTGTAAGTTTGAAATTATTTCAAAATAAAAAGTTTAAAAAAAATGTAGGCCTTTAAAAACACCAACTAGACCCAATAAGAAAGCTTTTATGTGATTTTATTGGGCGTAAATTGGTATATCTGCACAAATGAATGTTCAGATACTTTTAGGAGCTGTTGGAAGCTCTTTTAGCCATCTAACCTTTATTAACATTTATTTTGAGTCTCTATTTTATATCATAGGCTGCCTGTTCTCTTCCCCCCACCCACCCCACCCCCAACCTTTTCTGAAGTTACGTTCTTGTTTTAGGTGGGGCAGAGTTTAGCATGACATCAGTTTTCTTGCCCCTAAATCCTTACTTTGCCCATGAAATGAACTTATGCTTCCTCAGCCTGTCTTAAATGCTTTACTCTGCACATATTATTTTAATTATATCTCCAGCCATTTTCTGACTCTATAATAAATTCTTACCTCTTGCTTATAGAGGTATTGGAAGTGATAATAATTGATTGTAAAGTTTTAAAGCAAAATAGTATTTCAAGCTTGTATATTACTTTTTTTAACTTTATTAATTAAAAAAAATTAACAAAACATTTAGATATCATTCTATTCTACATATTCAATCAGTAATTCTTTTTTTTTTTTTTTTTTTTTTTATTAACGGAAAGAAAAAAAAGAAATTAACACAACATTTAGAAATCATACCATTCTACATATGCACTCAGTAATTCTTAACATCATCACATAGATGCATGATCATTGTTTCTTAGTACATTTGCATCAGTTTAGAGGAACTAGCAACACAACAGAAAAAGATATAAAATGTTAATATAAAGAAAAGAAATAAAAGTAGTAGTAATAGTAAAAAACAACAACAACAAACAAACCAACAAGCAAACAAAAACAAAAAAAAAACCCTATAGCTCAGATGCAGCTTCATTCAGTATTTTAACATGATTACTTTACAATTAGGTATTATTGTGCTGTCCATTTTTGAGTTTTTGTATCTAGTCCTGTTGCACAATCTGTATCCCTTCAGCTTCAATTACCCATTGTCTTACCCTGTTTCTAACTCCTGCTGAACTCTGTTACCAATGACATATTTCTAGTTTATTTCAATCAGTAATTCTTAATATCATCACATAGTTGCATATTCATCATTTCTTAGTACATTTGCATCGATTTAGAAAAAGAAATAAAAAGACAACAGAAAAAGAAATAAAATGATAATAGAGAAAAAAAGGCTATACATACCATACTCCTTACCCCTCGCTTTCATTTACCACTAGCATTTCAAACTGAATTTATTTTAACATTTGTTCCCCCTATTATTTATTTTTATTCCACATGTTCTACTCTTCTGTTGATATAGTAGCTAAAAGGAGCATCAGACATAAGGTTTTCACATTCACAGAGTCTCATTGTGAAAGCTATATCATTGTTCAGTCATCATCAAGAAACATGGCTACTGGAACACAGCACTACATTTTCAGACAGTTCCCTCCAGCCTCTCCACTACATCTTGAACAACAAGGTGATATCTACTTAATGCTTAAGAATGACCTCCAGGATAACCTCTCAACTCTGTTTGGAATCTCTCAGCCGTTGACATTTTGTCTCATTTTACTCTTCCCCCTTTTGGCCAAGAAGTTTCTCTCAATCCCTTGATGTTAATTCTCAGCTCATTCTAGGGTTTTTCTCAGTCCCTTGATGCTGAGTCTCAGCTCATTCCAGGATCTCTGTCCCACGTTGCCAGGAAGGTCCACACCCCTGGGAGTCATGTCCCACGCAGAGAGGGGGAGGGTGGTGAGACTGCTCATCATGTTGGCTGGAGAGAGAGGCCACATCTGAGCAACAAAAGAGGCTCTCTTGGGGGTGACTCTTAGGCCTAAATTTTAAGTAGACTTGACCTATCCCTTGTGGGGTTAAGTTTCATGTGAACAAACCCCAAGCCTGGGAGCTCAGCCTATAGCTTTGGTTGTCCACACTGCTTGTGAGAATATCAAGCATTCAACTTGGGGAAGTTGAATTTCTCCCCACTCTCACCATTCCCCGAAGGGGGCTTGCAAATACTTTTCCAGTCATTGATCAAATCATTCTGGGATTCATCGGGGGATCACTCTGGACAAACCAACAAAATCTCATGTGCTATCTGAGATTCCAAGTACTTATGACATTCAATCAAATTATCTACATGAGTTATATTAGGAAATGCTCTAGTCAAAATCTAAATTTTGTAACAAATAAACATTTTTTGCTTTAGTCTCACACATAAGGTGAGAGTTTAAAATATTAATTACCATCTATTTTCAGCACCCTGCAATAATGACATTCCTTTGTTCTTCCTCATGCAAAAACATTTTTAAAATTTGTACATTGTACATTTCACTATTATTATACACTCTAGGCATTCCTAGATTATACCATCTCGATCTTTAACATCTATCTTTCTTTCTGATTTCATTTATGTCCCCAGCCCTCCTCCCTCTATCATTCTCACATACAGCTTTATTCAGTGTTTTAACATAATTACATTACAGTTAGGTAGTATTGTGCTGTCCATTTCTGAGTTTTTGTATCCAGTTCTGTTGCACAGTCTATATCCCTTCAGCGCCAATTACCCACTATCTCACCCTATTTCTATCTCCTGAAGGTCTCTGTTACCAAGGAAATATTCCAAGTTTATTCACTAATGTCAGTTCATATCAGTGAGACCATACAGTATTTGTCCTTTAGTTTTTGGCTAGTCTCACTCAGCATAATGTTCTCAAGGTCCATCCATGTTGTTACAGCTGTACATTACTTTTTGATCCCAGCCTTGTAATTGATATCCACAATTTGAAGACTCTGGTTAATGTGCTTTATTCCATATTCTCACTGCAATATATCATGTATGAGCATATTTTTAGACCAATGTCATGTCCCATTTCAGAAATGTCCAAGGTATTTATTGTGATATTCTTATTAAAAATTCATTATCATTTGATTCATAGGAAAACAAGTTATTAAATGTCTAAATAGATTTTAACTATTTTCTTACCAAATTAATAGTTTATTCAGTAGAAATTAGATGCTCATAGTTTAAATAAATTGCATGTTTTTAGAAAAATATTTAACCCCAAAATAATTATGTTTACCTCCCAGAGCTTTAAGCTTTATTGCAGCTTCCTTATAAATATTTTTTCCTTTCAGATTTCTGAACCGCTATCTCTTACGTCTATTTTTTAACTATATTATTGAACTATATTATAGTTCATTTAAATTTCATAATAAAACAAGATTTCCTCACGTCATTACTTAAGTAGCTAATGGTATTAGAATATATAGTTTATTGCTATGCTGACAGATAATTAAAGTAATTCATCTTCTGATTCAAAGTACTTGTGTATAGAATAGTCTTTCTCCTGAATAAACTTCAAAAGCAATCTTGTTTACTTACTGACCTCAAACAGGACATTGCCTCCATGAAATAATAGTATGCTTTTTAAAAAGGAAAGGGAGTAAACCAAGAAAGAGACAGCCATGGATCCAAGAAGAGAGATGAAGGGAAATTTCAGATTCTGGTGAAGGGGTGGTCCAGGACATCTGTTGTGCAGTAAGCTACCTAGTAATTGTGCAGAAGTTAGCAGGAGGATGGAAGAGCTCCAAGAGAGGCTCATTCTGGAAGGTTGAGGGTGATGAGGGAGAGGAAGCTCTCTTAGAACTGATGAATTACCTGATGTTTTTGACAGTGTGAAGGAGAATTGTGGGTTGAGTGAGTGATCGGTTTGTAGAAAACTAAGCAAACAACAAAATGGAATTTTTTTATTTTAATTTTTAATTTTTTAAAATTCACAAACCAAAATAACATACAAACACAAGTATTCTTAACATACAAACATTCCATACATGTTGTACAATCAGTGGGTCACAGTATCATCACGTAGTTATATATTCATCACCATGATTTTTTTTCTTTTCTTTTTTTTTTTAACTTTCTTTATTGTATAGTATAACATATATACAAATCAAAGAAATAAGCACTAGTTTTCAAAGCACTCTTCAACAGATAGTTACAGGACAGATCCTAGAGTTTGTCGTGGGCTACCATACAATCCTCTCATGTATTTCCTTCTAGCTGCTCCAGAATATAGGGAGGCTAGAGGGCTTATTTTTTAATCATAAAAATCGACTTTTTTTCCTTCTTTTTTGTGAAAAATAACATGTATACAAAACAGCTATAAATTTCAAAGCACAGTACCACAATTACTTGTAGAACATATTTCAGACTTTGATATGAGTTACAATTTCACAATTTATATTTTTACTTCTAGCTGCTCTAAAATACTGAAGACTAAAAGAAATATTGATTTAATGATTCAGCATTCATATTCATTTGTTAAATCCTTTCTTCTCTGTATAACTCCACCATCACCTTTGATCTTTCCATCACTCTCTTTAGGAGAGTTTAGGCTATGGCAGTTCTAAATTTTCCATGTTGGAAGAGTCTGCCACTAATATGGGGTAGGGAGATGGAACTGTCTGATGTTCTGGAGAGGCTAGGGTAGGTTTCAGGACTTATTTGGACCAGAGACCCATCTGGAGGTTTGTAGGTTTCTGAAAGGTTACTCTAGTGCATGGAATCCTTGTGGAATCTTATATATTGCCCTAGGCATTCTTTAGGATTGGCTGGAATGGTCCTGATTGGGGGTTGGCAGGTTATGATAGGTAAGAGCAACCTCCAGAGTAGCCTCTTGACTCTATTTGAATGCTCTCTGCCACCAATACTTTTTAAATTACACTTCTTTTCCCCTTTTGGTCAGGATGGAATTGTTGATCCCACAGTGCCAGGTCTGAATTCATCCCTGGATGTCATGTCCCACGTAGTGGGGAGGGTAGTGATTTTACTTGCAAAGTTGGGCTTAGAGAGACTGAGGCCACAACCATGATCATTTTTTTAGAATATTTGCATCACTCCAGAAAAAGAAATAAAAAGAAAAAACTCGTATATACATACCATACTCCTTACCCCTCCCTCTCATTGACCACTAGTATTTCCATCTACCCAATGTATATTAACCTTTGTTCCACCTATGTTTTTTCTATACCCCTTACCACTCCCTTTCATTGATCACTAGTAGTTCAATCTACTCAATTTGTTTTAACATAACAAAATGGATTTTAACTCAAGGAAACTAAAATTGTGCAAAAAAGACATATTATGGTCTGTTCTGTCCTTCAGTAGTTATAATATTATATAGTAGTTAGAATATTATAAATTCTGAATATTGATTTAACCAAAAATTATAATGATAATCTGTTAGGAGATTAGAATGTGAGGAAAGGGGCAGTTTTAGGTGACAGAGGGGGTTGGGAAGAAGGTGGGGTTTATTTGTGGATACTTTTCTGGACAACACAAATTACCAGCATAACTTTTAGGTAGTACTGGGCATTAACAGGCCTGAGGAGGGACACTGCTTGGCACTTCTGGCGTTGATAGGTTATATCTCATCCTCATTAGAAGGGGGGGGGGACGAAAGGGTAGAAGAGAGGAATCTTATATAGTCGAGACTTTCATATTATTGTAACTAGTTATATACTTATTTCTATCTTTTCTGTAAGAGGAGCAGGTAGAAATAATCTGCACTTTCTATGCTAAATTTATACAAAAAAATGTATCGTAGTTTAAGCCAAGGACCTTTTATTTCCTGTGGATAATAAAATGCTGATTTTTTCCACTAAAAGGTGTAATGACTTCATTTTGAAATGTTAAAGTGAATAGTTCTCACAACAAAATTTCAACTGATAAAATTTGGGGAACTGAAAGTCATTCAATAAAAGAATGATCTCTGAGCCTGTGTAGAATTTTCATTTGATTGAAAACTGGTTATTATTTTATTCATGTTAAGCCATATTACATGATTTTGTTTCATGGAAGAGAAATGTCAATAGGAGTGTGGACTCAGTAGTCTATCTTTATTTGAATAAAACAGTTTCTCTCTATGGCCTGTCTAGAATGGCTATACAGAAGAATTCTTTTAGCTATTGGTTAAGAATTGATACTTTCTTATGTTTCTTATGGGAAACTGATAGATTTTTTTCTTAATTTTTCCTAAACCCTTTCTTTCTCTAAGCCATTTTCTGCTCGAAAGTTTTAAGGTACTTTAATGTATTGAGTAGATAATTACATTAAAACAGTTTAATACAGAATTACCCAGTGCTTAGTTTTGAACTTATTTTCTCTGTGCTACTTATAAACTAGTTGACTAGAAAATGGTTTTTTGAGTCAAAATTTGAATTATTGCATATTCTGTCTACTCCGGCCTTTTTTTTATTTTAAAATTAAGCTATAAATCATATATAGTAAAATATATAACTTTTAGTGTATGGTTCTACAAGATTTGGCAAACACATGTTTTAACAAAAATTTACTTCTGTAACCATTGCCATAGTCAGAAGTACAACTGATTCATCATCTCAAAACATTCCTCCAGCCCCTTTGGTGTCACCCCCTAGCCCTACCCCCAGTCCCTGACAACCACTGATCTGTGTTTTGTCCCTACAGTTTAAACTTCCAAAAACGTTATATAAATGGTATCTGGCATTTGAGAATAATCCGTGTTGTTGCCTATATCCTTTTCTTTTTCCACAACAGTATTCCATTATTCCATTGTGTGACTATACTATAGTTTTGTTTTGTTTTATCCATTCCCCAGTTGAGGGATATTTGGGTTGTTTCCAATTTCTGATGATCGTGAATGGTACCCAGGCCATACTTTGGAGGTACCTAATCTATTCCTACAACATGATTTTATTTTATTTTAGTCAGACTGCCTTGATTATCAGTCAGAATGCTACTTTGCATATTTTCATTCTAAACACGAGAATGTTTCTTTTCTTAGTATTTGCCATGGCCTGATTTCTTTTCTGAGCATTGTACATTATAGAAAGGAGGTAGACAGAAATATCTATAACCTGTATAGATGACTGTCCTTCACAATGTTCCTAAAGGCAGTCAAATCCTTAAAGTTGTGAGAGATAGTTTCTTATATGTCTGATTGCTGAGTAATTTTTTTTCCTTCATATTTGGGAGCTGAAGCTATATACTAACATTCTCTGCAGCTTCCTACTTCCAGTTGGTAAGCATACCATTCCGGGTCCTTCTACCCTTCAATCTGCCTGTATCTAGCAAGTTCCCTTTTGCAAACTTTTCTTAGCCGACTGTCTTCCCCTAATATTTGGTAATGAACTAGAGTGAGAGAAGAAGCAGAAAGTTGTACCCTCTTTTGAGGGAACCACCAATTAGAAGGTCAGTCTCTCAAGTTCAGGGCTTTCTTCCAGCTTGGTACTGCTATAAATGGCATCTTGGTTCTTGCTCCCAGTAGTACAGCCCAGACCTTTAACTGTTGTTTCTTCTATATGTGACATGTTGAAGGCCTGAGTGAGGCCTAAGTAAACAATGGAAGTATCTGTAAACTACAGATGATGCTTAATGAAAGCTTATTGATGGCCCAGTTTCAGCACTTTTTTTTTCCTGTTTCTTTTCACTTTTTTTTTTAAACGAGAGTTTTTCTCTAGAGTTCTCCCCTTTGTCCACTTCATGCCTATTAAACTTGCAACTCATGGAAGTTTATTGCTTCCCCCACTTCCATCCTTCCCTCCTCACACTCTGCACCCTGAAACACTGATAACCAGCCAGGGAAGTTTGGGTTAAAAACTTTGAGTGCTTTGTGGTAAAACTGGAGCTGGAGGGCATTCTCAAGTATCTCCTTCCGGGGTCCCATTTATTTCAGAAAATTATCTTCCTGTATAGGCTGGCTCCTCACAGAGAGTCATAAGCCCATTCTGTGAATTAAAATGCCACTTCGGGCATAGAGCCTGGAAGTGGGAAAAGAAGAAGAATGTAGAGTAATGGATGACTTTTTTGTCTTCCCAGTAGGCGGTGTCATTAGGGTATGCCTTCCCTGTAGCTTGCAGAAGTAATTTTTCTGGTGTACATGGCCCTAAAAAGGTAGATAACTATGGTGATGAATTATCACAAAGTGGCTTGAAATGTGAAAGTACCTTTGCTTCAGTATCCTGAGCAATTAGTTCTGAACCCTAGACTCTGATCTGTATCTATTTTGTTTGTTCGCAAGGATTTGTAACTTCAGTTTCAAGTGTGGTTGGACCAGTCACCATTGTTCTATGGAGTTCTTTCACTCAGGTTGGCTCTGTAGGCCTGGGCTATAGATCTCATGGTTGAATCTCCAGGAAGGTTCATCAGTTCGAAGGTCCTCCACTGAGTTCATTTTCTCAAGTACTGGTGGATTATTCTCAAGATAGCATAATAAGCTCTGCATGTATTTGTTTTTAGTTCTTCTTTCATGATGTTAATTAAAGGGTGATTGTGATGATGAGAACTAATTAATGAGCTTCATCATTAACAGTTCCCATTTGAGACTTGCACATGATAATCCTGAGTGGTTAATTGTTAACTAATAGATTTACTCTCATTCCCATTTCCCTATGCTATTTTGTGTGCAGTGATGTTTGCTTCTCACTAGCCCTGGCTATTTTAATACCTACTGTATGAGGATTTTCAGTGGAAAGTTCATAGAATTTATTTTACCTAATATCTAGTACAAACTGACAACCTTCCCAGAATTTACAGAACTTTGCTATACATAAGCTCTGTTCTACTCTAGGATGTATATAACCTCACTGTCTAAATAGTGTTATCTCAGATAACTTCTCCCAGTGTTGTCTCAGATAACTTCTCCCGTGCCTGCTATGTAAGAATTCTGTCACCTCCCTATCCCCGAACATTCCCACTCTTCCATACCTGGTGATTAATTGTACTAAATTATTTCTGACATAACCAGTAATATTCTTTGTAAGAGTGAGTTGCAATCTGACTGCTGAAGGGGATTTCTTATAGGCAGAGACAGATAGACCCACATTTGAAAGAATTTTGGCCTAACCAGCCAGAAGTAGGGACAAAGCAGGAATGTTTATAACATTTGCCTTTCTCTAAGGATCATCCTGCATTTCTTCAGGGTCATTTAAAGCCCTGTTCCTATGATTTTGAGGTACAGATTTCAAGATCTTTTGAAATGAAGTCACCCGGGCACATTTGTTGCATCACTGCTCTCTCAATTTTAGGGTGCACTGAGGAGGCAGAAACATTCCTTGAAGAGCTACCATCTACAATAGCAGGTTCAGTGTAGCTAATGCAATCTTAAATTAGCTTTTCCAAGAGTACAGGAAAATACTTATGTATGGCTTGTTTTGGAGCGCAGGTAATGTGGTAACTGGCAGTGCAACAACAACAAGACTTCTCTGATCAGAAATAACAGTTGCTTCTTGATTATTTACCCCAATGGAGGGGAATATTGGTACAGATTATAGTAAAACATTACTAATTTATCTACTTGGAACTTTAAAGCCTTGAACCAATGAGGTACCAGAAAACTATGGCAAATAGATTATGAGTTTTCATGTAAATAAGCCACAACATAGAAATCCTCAGGATAAGAATGTCTACATATAGACTTATAAGCAGAAATATTTGATATTTAATAGTCTGTCCTAGAAATGAAGCATTCTAGTCACACATCCAAATGCTATTTCTTTAAATCCGGGGTCCTTAATCTTTACTTTCCTTTCTTTTTTTTTTTTACATGGGCAGGCACCGGGAATCGAACCCAGGTCGGGCATCTTAGTCTTTACTTTTAAAAATACTTCTTGGTGTGAAAAAATTCTAAAAAAAGATTTAATTTTACTAACTCTCTATGCACTTTGTGCCAGGATTATTGGAGGATGTCATGTAAATTATATCTTTGACCTTTATCATTTTATTATATGTGTTGGTTTGAAGCTATTATGTACCCCAGAAAAGTCATGTCCTTTACTTCTCATTCAGTATTGCTGGGTGGGATCTTTTTTATTGTTTCCATGAAGATATGACCCACCCAATTGTGGGTGGTAACTTTTGATTAGATGGTTTCCATGGAGGTGCGTCTCCAGCCATTCAAGGTGGGGTTGCTTACTGGAGCTCTTTAAGAGGAAACTATTTTGGAAAAAAATTAATGCCAATAGAACTCATACAGCCAGAGACCTTTGGAGATATGAAGCAAAATGCCCCCGGAAGAGCCTTATGAAGCAAGAAGCTGGGAGAGAAAGCTAGCAAATAGATGTCCCCATGCACCTTCCCAGCTGAGAGAAAGCCCAGACATCGTCAGTCCCTTTGTTTGGATTTAAGGTAATTTTCTCTGGGTGCCTTAATTTGGACATTTTCACAGCCTTAAAAACGTAAACTTGCAAATCAGTAAATTCCCATTTTAAAAGCCATTCCATTTCTGGTATATTGAATTCCGGCAGCTTTTGCAAATTAAAACATTATCCTTAAGATCCACTTGGCATCTTAACTCCTTGGTAGAGTCTGAGTTGACCTCTATTATACTCTGTCTCTTATGAGTCCTTTATGCTCATTTCTTTAACTGTAGAAATGAGTGTGAAAGACTGAAGTACATTGCTGTACTTTCTCAGACTCTTTGGAAGACAAATCATTTAACCACCTTCAGTCAAATTTATAGTAATATGATCAGAATTCCTAAAATAAATACTTTCCATAACTGAATTTGCTGGGCATGATTTGTGGCTACATCTCTGTCGACTTGAAGGAATTTTTTAATCTCTCTTACCTGGAACAGATTCTAGAAGTTTCAAGAATTACTGAGTGATTGAATTGAAAAGGAACATGCCAAGCAAAGCAGACACTTGGACTGGATGTGAGATGACTAGAAAGACAGACACTGTTGTGTTGCCGTGACTGAGATTTGAAAGAGATGACACTTTTTATTCATTCAGTTTAATTGACATTATAAGAAATTTTCATTCCTAAAACCTATCAACTTGGATGGAAAGTCTTTTCTTTTCTCTCAAGCAGAGCTGTCCATGGACATCCCATCTCATCATAGCCTCTGGAACACTTGCCTCAAAGAAGATGGGGGTTTCCATGTTTTATCTTACACTTTTGCCTCTGAAAGTAAACATGGCCATTTCTTATAGATTTTTAAACTTATTTTTATACCTTCAGTCATGTTGGCATGCAGCTCTAATCTTTGCTGTAATAAATGGCATGTCATATTCTTTTTGGTGTCTTTCTATGTCCTTCCTGGAATAGGGCTGCTGAGTTTTAGATTGAGACTCAGGGGAATCAGGAACATCTATTGATTTACAAAAAACGTTTTTTATTGTAAAATATAATATATATACAAAGCAAAGAAAGATAAAAAGCAATTTTCAGAGCACACTTCAACAAGTAGAGAACGAATCCCAGAGTTTGTCATGGACTACCAGTCTACCATTTCGTATTTTTCCTTCTAGCTGCTCCAAAATACTGAAGGCTAGAAGGAATATTAATATAGTGATTCAGCAGCCATACTTGTTTGTTAAATCCCATTTTCTCTGTTACATCTATTGATTTTTATTACATAGATAATGGTGAGCTCCCTTTGTTTTTCTTAGTTCTCAGTCTGAGTAGGTGCTCTCTTGATGAAGTAAGTAGTAGTTTAGCAAAAAAGAAGAAAGAGTCTGCTAAAGCAAGTTGATCCATTCTTTATAGTGTATTTTTCTGCTGCAATGAAGACTTTGTTGTTGGTATTAACTTTAAAGACATGGCTTTGCGTGTCTGCATACATTCATGAATGTATTGTTACTCCAGTAAACATCTCTTTTTTTAGATAAATACATCCAAAAGACAATGCTGAGTAAAAGTCTACTTCTGAAAATTATAGATTACTCCAGTCTTGGAGAAGGCCTTCTCTTTATAGACATTAGGTTGTCTCATGATTTGTGATAATCAATTTGATTATTGTTGTTGACTTACTGGCTCAGCCCATGAATATTGTCCCAGATTTAGACTAGTATGGCAAAAGGATTTTAATCAGGTAATGCGTTCTTTCCCATGGAGTATTTGTCTTGCTTGACTGTTCTGGACTTCAGCCAAGTACCAAAGAGGCATTTTCCTACTGTGTATATACATAGTAGAATGTGTTCCTTAAGTATTCCATTGGAGGAATTTCTAACCCATTAAATCTCATTGTTATCTTACCATTTACCACGTGCCGTTAGCGATGCTAAGAATGGATGTCTGTCTCTCTTTCTTTGATTCTGTTTGATAGAAAGGATGAATCGCATTACTATAAATATTGTTTTCATCCCAGCTTACCTTCTTCTGAATGAGAGGAGCCCCCTTGACTGCTGAAAAAACTCTCAAATACTTGATAACTTGTTAAATTTTCATTATTTAATGTGTATTAATTTAGATACAATAGCTCTGTTGCTAAGAACAGAGTTAGAAAAGAAGAGCTCATGGGAATACAGACTGCTTGTGTCACAAGAGTCAGGAAAGCATGCAGAATTTGCTGTCTTTGGGAGTGTGCATTCTGCTGGCTGGGCTGAAAACCTGGAATCCTAACATCCAGCAACTATTCTCTCAACACATATGATGTAATATTTTGATGCTTTCTTACCTTATCATCTGTTTAATTAGCTTGAGAGAGTGAAAGGACTTGAAGGCTCTTAGTCCCTATGTTACTGAGAGCTCTAAGGTTCAAAATGTCCACAGTTTGGTACTCTTGAGGGGAGAGTGCATGGACTTTGTGTTGATGCATGAGAAAAATTTTAAAAGTGCTATGCAGTTTTATGTATTTTTATTGTTTCTATAATTATTCGTACTGACATAATATGGTATTTACCTCCATGAGGCACATCCTGCTGTTACAGATTTCCCTGGATGGGAACTGGAACAGAATGCCTTAGGTAGGGGCTCATCTCTGAAATGCACATAGAGCAAGAGTTGCTGTACTAGTGCCCAAATAAGGCTAGGTTGTTCTTATAAAGTTAAGAAACAGTGCGACCTGAATCTCACATAACCGATTTAAGGTTGAAAATGATCTACTTTTGGTTCCGTGGGAAAGGGTTTTTAGGGACTGTATGACACAGCCTGGTAGCCACTTTTTTTTTTTCTAATAAAGTTAAAGGTTAAATTAACCTTCATAGACGGTTAGTATTGGTCTTCTGATCTCAATTTTATGTTGAAGGAGAGCTCTTCTGTCGGGTCCCAGAGAAAGAATGAAACTCTCATTTTCAAAGCACCTTCCTAATGCATGTGCCCACTGAGTGCTTAGTTACTGTGAATAGAGAGGAGCACAGAATTAATGAGAATGTTCAGGTAGCTAGATTAACAATATTTCTTCTAATGAGTTCACATGACTATCATGTCTATGTCATGGTTTTAGAGAAGTTTGGTTTTATAGGGTTGTCTGCCTAATTATTTCTAGGTCAGAGAGAAAAAAATATTTATCTCAGGTCCATTACTTATTTGATGATTCTTTTCTTATTTTCCATACCAGGATACCCAAAAAGCAAAGCAGTTCCTGCCGTTTCTTCAAAGGGCAGGTCGTTCTGAAGCTGTGGTGGAATATGTCTTCAGTGGTTCTCGCCTCAAACTCTATTTGCCAAAGGAAACCTGCCTTATCACCTTCTTGCTTGCAGGTAAGTCTTTGTGTTTCATCTTACTCTGAAAATTCTTCCTGAAGGTCAGAAGCCAATCCTGGAACCCACCTGCCCTCTGTGTTTTAGATAGGACTTGGAGCCAACTTAGGTTCTTTAATCTCTAGTTGGGATGTGAATTAAAATTTCTAGATTTGGTTTACCTGTCACTGCAGACCCAGCAATGTGTCTTCTTCCTGTTTCTCACTTCTGCCAACCACAGGATGTCAGAGTGAAGTAGCTTGAAGGACGGTACATAACTTCAGACAGATTGAGTGACAAGAGTTCCAAACATAGAAAAGTGTTGATGAAATTCTTGTTGTTGGTACTACCCTTTTGAGATAGACCGCTTTGCCGTCTTTGTCATGAGCAGGCCTCACAGGAGTGAGACACCCTGCCCTCATAGCTCCCCACACAGTGACATTTGTCTCTCTTTTATCCTTTTCAAATATCATTAGGATCCTAATCCTTTTTTAAACCCCAGACATGACATTACCTTCATAGTCTCCTGCATCTACAGCGTTTCTCTGTTGCACTAAGGTTAACATGCTAGCGCAGGCCTTCCTCCTTTCTTTGCTTGCTTAGTGTACATCTTTCCTATCCTACTTTTTGTAGCTTAATATGTCACAAGCCAGCAAGACTATATATGAACTGTGCTCTTTGAGCAATTTACATTTATGCATTCAAGGCGCAAACTGCTTTGTCCCTTCCCTACTGGCACATATTAAAGTGATTTATTCATAATCAATTCTTCTCAAGAGGCTGTAGTCTTTAAGAGAAAGCTGTCATTTTACTTCAACCTACCCTACCCCTGCACACACATTGACTCACTGGCAAAGGACACATTCCTTTGTTTCCTCTGAAGCACATTGCCTTTTTTGTTGCTGTTCTGTTGCTTCAGCAGTTCTGTTGAGTTCTTGAATAGAATTTGTTAATGGGGAAAAGAAATAGTCACGCTTGCTGTCCCCTATCAGATTGCCTCTGCCCTTTTTCCTGAAAGGCACAGATGGTTTCTTCTCCAGGTAAGGGCCTTCCTCAGGCCCCAACTAAGTGGATTGAGTTATGTGAGATAAAGAAGTCACTGACGGGTTTGATTTCCGGTGCCTGCCCATGCAAAAAAAAAAGTCATTGAACACATGACTGTGACACTCGCTACTGCTTAGTCATTAATTGTAGTTGAAGCTGTCTTGCATACTTTTAAGAAGTTAATGATCACTGCATGACTCGACAGGCTTTCCGAGAGATTAATTGAAGCAACATCAAGTTCAGGGACAGCAGTAGAAAGGATGGCTGTAACAAAGCCATGTCTTACGGGGGGGCTACACTTTGGTTTCTGCACATATAAGTTGTAGTAAACTGAGGAGCAGCAGTGTGTAAGAGAGGCCTTGCATGGAGCCATTTGTACCTTTTTCTTAAGACTTCTGTCCTAAAGAAGTTTCTTAGAGAATTCTTGTTGTTACAGAGTTTGAGGTATATATCCAACTCATACTTGGCTCTATATCTAAAAAACAAAAGCATCCTTTTAGCTGTGTAGAGCTTTATACCACAGATGTAAATAAGGAAACAATATTTTTCTTCCTGGACAGCTTGGCCTCAGATCTATAGGGGAAAGAAGACATTGAAGCTCTGGTTCTAAACTCAAAACTCCCTGAATGGGGCGGGTGATGGTAATCCAGTGGCACAGTTCTCACCTGCCATGCCGGAGACCCAGGTTCGTTTCCCAGTGCCTGCCCATGCAAAAAAACAAAATAAAACAAAACAAAAACAAAAACTTCCTGAATGGAGCTAGCTCAGAGCATAGACCTATCTTGGCTTCAGTATTTTTTGTGGAATCTTTCTAGTTTTTCTTTGCTTAGGGATGATCAGTTTGATCACTAGACTCTGCATCAGCATTCTTCTAAACTTGGCAATTCAAAAGGCATACCCTGAGTTAACTTACATTCTGAAAGATAGAATGATTAGAAGCACAAATATGTGATAAAAAAAATAAAAGCATTTTTCTCCTGTGTTCTAATTTGCTGGCTGCCAGAATGCAATATACCAGAAACAGAATGGTTTTTAAAAAGGGGAATTTAATAAGCTGCTAGTTTATAGTTCTAAGGCCGAGAAAATGTCCCAACTAAAACAAGTCTATAGAAATGTCCAATTTAAGGCATCCGGGGAAAGATACCTTGGTTCAAGAAGACCGATGAAGTTCAACGTTTCTCTGTCAGCTGCAAGGGTACATGGCGAACATGGCAGCATCTGCTGGCTTTCTCGTGGCTCTGCCAAAAGGGACTCTCTCTAAAATGTTTCCTCTTTTAAAGGATTCCAGTAAGCAACTCCACCTTCAGTGGGTAAGAGACACACCTCCATGGAAATCATCTAATCAAAAGTTACCACCCACAATTGGGTGGGTCACATCTTCATGGAAACAATCAAAATGCTCCCACCCAGAAATATTGAATGAGGATTAAAGGGCATGGCTTTTCTGGGGTCCACCACAGATTCAGACCAGCACATCCTGCTGTACTATACACTGTTATATTATGCATCTTTTGGTGTCTTTCAAAACCCAGCAAGGATACAGGACATGAAAGCATCTTAGGAGAAAGAAGATTGATATTTCAGTCCTAGCTCTACAACATGCCAGCAGATGACTTTGGGGACACTATTTACCCTCTTCACGTCTTGCTTTACCTGTCAGTTAACTGGCTGTTATATCTTGCCTCTGAGGATTGTGGTTGGGGTTTAATGAGATGAGCAAAAAGTCTAGAACAAGCCTGACATAAAGTAGTTAATCAACACATATTTATTTCCCTCCTCGCACAAAGAGCTAGTGATTTTCTCACTAGAGCTTGCCTTAATTCTTGTATGAATGGTATGGTTGTGCACTGTGTTTACACAGAACTATGGCTCTACCATGAAGATTTTGAATTATCCTATAATGGAAATAAGTCAAGAAAAAGAGCATTTTTGGCCCCTTTCTGACTAACAGGCTCACTGTGTAGAAGGCTACTGGCTTTTCCCTTTGAGAATTTGGAGCAAGGGACTCTGTATTGTTCTGAAACCTTATCACAGAGAGTCCAGAGATAGGTAAGACATGGTCCTATCCCATAAAGGAAAGAGTGATATGTAAACATTCGGCAGTCTTGGGCACTGATGAGATAATAGAAATATCTACAAGGTGTAGAAATAGCAGAGAGGAGAGAATGATTAGCTATTTAGGTGGAAATCAGAGAGTGTTTCCCTGAGGAGCTGATATCCAAGCTGGGTTTTGAAGGACAAATATGAGTTTGCTATGGTGGGAAAGGAAGGAGGAGCAGGGGAACAGTCTAGGTAGAGGTAACAACATGCACAAAGTTGTAGTGGTATGATATATCCTGCTATGTCTAAACCACTATGCATCTTTTGGTATAGGTGGGAAATAAAGAGCAAGGAGGGATGGAAGGTAAGATGAGGCTGGAAACCGAGATAGGAGCTAGTGTTCCTCCTTTGGAATATACTGTGAGCTCTCAGAGATGCTGAAAGGTATTAAGCAAAAGAGTAAAATGCTCAGAAGTAGGTTAAGAACGTTTATTTTGGTGGAGATATTGGAATAAATGAAGCTGAATGCTGGGAGTGCAGTTAAGAGGCATAAAGGAGGCCTGAAATCTAGCAGTGGAGAGAAGAGGAGAGGTGGAAGAGTAGTTAAGAGATAGACTTGACAGAATTTTGGAAATGACTGAAATATTTTGGTTAGAGGTGGGGGACATTATTGAGTGTAGGAGAAAAAGTAAAGCTTCTTGAGCAATTAGGGGGTAGATTATATTCTGCAGTCAGGGGCAACACTGGAGTAAGAATAGGTTTTTGGAGCAGATAATTGGTTTGGTCTTGGACTTATAGGATTTAAGATATCCATGTGGGATATCCAAGTAAAAATATCCCAGGCTCAAGCTCAGCTGAGGTGTCTATACAAAATATTCAGGCACATAGGCAGTAGTTAAAACTGTTGTAGTGCCTAGAAAACAGGTTTAGCAGGAACAGACAAAAGCCCTGGAAAACAAAATAACCTTTGTTTTTGTTTGGGCAGAGAAGACTAGTCAGATGGTTAGAAGTAGAATCACAAGAGAGTGGTCTTCTGGAAACCAAGGGAGGACAGAATTTCAAGGAGTCAGCACTGTAATGTTTTATGTACAAGATAAAGTAGGTAAGTAGTATGAAGTGGTTATATACTATTTGTCAGTAAGTCATGGTTGACCTTTGTCAGTGATATTTCATTAGAGTTGAGTCAGCTTCAGGCAGATTACGTGGGATTGGGGAGTGTGGTAGTTAGGTTCAGGTGTCAACGTGGCCAGGTGAAGGTGCCTAGTTTTGTTGCTGTGGACATGAGCCAATGGCATGTGAAGCTCATCTGTTGTCGATTACATCTGCAGTCAGCTAGGAGGCGTGCCTGCTGCAATGAATGATGTTTGATTTAATTAGCTGGAAGCTTAAATGAGAGAGCTCAACATAGCACAGCCCAAGCAGCTCAGCATACCTCATCTCAGAACTCGCAGCTCAGCCCAGGCCTTTGGAGATGTAGAAAGGAATTACCCCAGGGAAAGTTATTGGAACCCAGAGGTCTGGAGAAAATGCCAGCAGAGAAAGTTAGCTACCTTTCCTCTGAAGAACTGTACGTTTTTAACTAAATAAATCCCCTTTTATTAAAAGCCAATCCATCTCTGGTGTGTTGTATTCTGGCAGCTAGCAAACTAACAGGGAGTAAATGTGGGAGGTAAGGAACAGAATTATCTAATCTAAGGGAGCATTCCATTGAAAAAGAGAGGAGAAAAGTGAAAGCCAAAGGGTCAGGGTAACATTCTAAGGATGTTAACATCTTGAGTACTTTAATAACCTTAATTCTTATTCAAGATTGAAGCAGAAAGTGGCATGTATAGTTGGAAAAGCTATTCAATATATCTTTTTTTTTTCATAATACCAATTACAGGATATTAACCTCAACAAGATCTTCTTGGCAAATGAGAATTTAAAAAGATGGAGGGGATGCTGCAAGGGTAGTTCAGTGGTAGAATTCTTGCCTGCCATGTGGAAGACCCAGGTTCGATTCTTGGCCCATGCACTCCCCACCCCCCTACACCCCAAAAACAAATGTTTTTTTCAATGAATGGTGCTGTAATAACAGGATAGGCATATGGAAAATGAATGAAATACGACCCCCACTATGACTTAAAAAAGAAAAGATGGAGTGAGAAATACTATAGGGTACATGGGTTGCAAAATTTTGAGACACTGAAGAGAAACTACAAAAGGAGGCAGACCAAGAGGAGATGGAATGAATGGGTGGATGAAGAACATGGGTGGAGAGAGTATCCTTAGAGGTAGAAGGACCCCTTATTCCTCTGATACCAGCTACAAAGCTGCAAGTGAGTGTAGGTACAGACACACTATCTTTGACTTATTACTTTGATTTTCACTGTGAAGATCAAGGGGTAAGGACTGATGGTTTGAGAATAATGACAAAGGTTGGAATAGCTGCCAGGAGCTAGGTATAGGAACTGGCCTAAAACCAGTAAAAGAACTGACAGGCTGAAAAGAATACTGAGATTAGAAATTTTGATTCTTGCACCATAAATTACCAACAGTGTGTATTTGTTCTCAGTCCTCTGCCACTTAAGTGTTGGAGTTAGGAAGATGGATCCACTTTGAAGAAGGTTGGCAGATCACAAATACCAAAGAGAGCTGTTGAGTCATCAGTACACACAGAAATGAGAAATGAGGCCAGAGAAGGAAATGATAAACAGGGATGGATGAGAGGAGCCAGGTGACAGGAGAAACATATCTGGTAGGAGCATGGACCACAAGGTATTGGCAGGATAGAAGCTTTAGTTAGAGCTTACTGTTTCACCATGGAACAGTTCCCAGGTTTTCAGTCTTTCTGCATCACAGTTCATTCATCTATGAAATGGGAATAATGATACACATCTTGCTAAGGATATTGAGATTATAATACTGTAATCAAGATTATAATACAGAGTGCCCAATACATTGGAGATGCTCAAAAAATGATAGCTGTTATTATTACTGCTTTAAATTTGACTGAATTTGCCACATGGATCTTGAAATATCCTGATTCGACTAGAAAGGTGAAGATTGTTTCTAGTAGAAAGGAGGGACCTAAGGGATGACAGATGAACAAACAAGCAAAAAAAGAAAAGAAAACCAGGGACAAGAAGGAAGAGAGTATAATAAGAGTATAATAAAACTAGGTGATAGGACTTCTAAGATGTTGTTGGAGTTTTGACACAAACAGGAGGTTAACATTTAAAATGAGCCAGGAGATATTGAAAGTCACCTCTACAGTCCTTGTGATTTAGGATATATGAGGAGAAATTAGCTTCTAATAGGGTTGTTAAATGGAGGAAGTTTTCTGTGGAGAGGTTAGGATATACTGGGAGTTTGGTGTCTCCTGGCCACAGTGGGACAAGGAGTCAAAAATGAGGTTAGTATTCTCTCTTAGGCATTAGTAGGCCTGGGAGCAGGCTTCTATCCATCATTTCCTCACTGTTAGTGTAAAGACTAGTCTGAACTCTTTCTTAAGGCGTGTGCTGGTTTGAAAGGAAGTATGCCCCCTAAGAAAAGCCATGTTTTGATATAAATCCCATTTCTAAAAGGTAGAATAATCCTTATTCAATACTGTATATTTGAAACTGTAATGAGATCATCTCCCTGGTTGATGTGATTTAGTTAAGAATGGTTGTTAAACTGGATTAGGGGATGACATGTCTCCACCCATTTGAGTGGGTCTTGATTAGTTTCTGAAGTCCTATAAAAGGAGAATGAGAGACTCAGAGAGAGCAGAGAATGCTGCAGCACCACAATGCAGAGTCCACGAGCCAGCAACCTTTGGAGTTGAAGAAGGAAAGTGCCTCCCGGGGAGCTTCATGAAATAGGAAGCCAGGAGAGAAAGCTAGCAGATGATGCTGTATTTGCCATGTGCCCTTCCAGATGAGAGAGGAACCCTGACCGTGTTCACCATGTGCCTTTCCAGATGAGAGAGAAACCCTGAACTTCATTGGCCTTCTTGAACCAAGGTATCTTTCCCTGGATGCCTTTGATTGGACATTACTATAGACTTGTTGTAATGGGGACATTTTCTCGGCCTTAGAACTGTAAGCTAGGAACTCATTAAATTTCCCTTTTAAAAAGCCATTCCACTTCTGGTATATTGCATTCCAGCAGCTAGCAAACTAGAACAAGGCGTCATTCTTAAGGTTTAACTCTTGAAGCTTACTCTTGTTGTTCTTCACTAAACCTGAAGATGACTTTTCATCCAAATAAGATAAATTTAAAGGGCAAATGAGATTCTTATGGAACACTCATATGTATGTAGGACCATGGGGGTCTCCATTTCTTGTTGGGCATTTATGTCTGGGTATGTCCTGTAAAGAGCTGCTGAGTAGCTGGGCAAATTTGCTCCTTTGGGGCATGGCCTCCACTACAAAATTGTAGTTTTTTTTTTTTTAACAAAGCTTTCCTTTCCAGCAGTAACTCGGCACCACTGGGCCAAGAGGACAGAAGTTGACAGCAGGTACATGGGTTTCTTTACCCAGTTTTCCTTCCTCAGTCTCCTTCATGGACTGCATCCTAAGCTCACAGGGCTCCTACTTGGAAATTAGTTTTCATTCTTGATCATTTTGTGTTTGAAAAGTTTAAAAAGTTAAAGAGAATTTTCAAAAATCTTGGCACTCATTCTTCTGAAAAAGAGCTGGGTGATTGGCTGATTTAGATAAGTTTTCCTAGTCTCCCGTAGTTAACAAAACCCAAATATTCACATCGCAGTTTGTTCACCTGCACAGTGATCCTCATGGAACAGCTTTGCGTGTATCTGTGGGATGCACTGTGCATTGTATCAAAATGGCATTCTGTTGGAAAATGTCTCTGCAAGAAGGAATGAGTTGAGGTTGTGATTCTCAAGGGGAAAGTCAAAATAACTGTTGAGAACAGTCCCTTGTGTGCTGCTTTCATTAATCCCAGCCTTTTGGAGAGCCTCTGGACTTCAAGGTGGGGTAGACACTTCATTTTTATGTGGACTCTTGGGCAGACGGTCCCACAGCTTGACAGGGAGTGGCATTTGGCCGGTGCCAGCTGGCCTCTTTGTCACGGTTCCTGCACCCCTGTATGTGGAATGATTGTGTGGTCAGATGGGTTAGCAGGTGGGGCTGGGAAAAGTCAGCTGAAGCTAACAAGTCAGTACCTCTTGAAGGCTCTTGCCCTGTAGTCCTTTGAGCACCTGGCTTGGGTTTGCTCAGTGAACAGGTGACCTTATACCATCAGAATTGAAACTGTTCAAGGTCTCTCTACCTGCTCCTGTGGCCTTCTCCTATACAGAATTATTTCAGTCTTGGAGGCAGTCACAGTCAGTTCTTGTCCTGAGTTAGTAGGGAAGCCAGGATCCCCAGCAGACTGCATTTGTTTAAAAGCATCCTTTCTCTTCATCTAGTACTTACTGAGCCCTATACATATGCTCTCAATAGAACAGAAGCCCTTTACTTGTACCCTTTACATTTAGTTCATTATCACTGGTCATATGTCTCACATTTTACTTTTGTCACCTGTGTAAAAGGAAACTGAGGCACATATTTGTAATTGACATGGCCCTTAAGTCACATTTTTATTTACTAGCACCAGTGAGCACAAGTGTGTGTCCTATTACTGTGACCTTTGTATTATGTTTCCTTATTTTGAATTACTTTCTTAGCTTTTGTGTATCAGGGTCATGCTGATGGCAGAGTTCAGGAAGTTGCCCTGTTGGCTAAGAATAGTAGATATCAAATTAGTGCCTGTAAGCCAAATGCTTTGTTTTGAATTGGAAGAGCATATAATTTGAGGTTTCAATGCGAGGTAATCTAAGGAGTCTTATGTCAGATATTTTGAGTCTTCTGCCAATACACTGAGTCGCCCCCCACCGCCCCCCCCCCCCCATTGCATATCCTCATTCTTAAAGGTGGTATAGCAAAATGTATGATGACCAGGACCTGTGGGGGTCTGGGGAGAATGAATGTCAGTCACCTTTAAATGTAACCCATAGTACTCCTTAGAAAGCAGCAGCCACCCACAGGGAGTTCCCATGTGGATTACAGCAGGAGACTTATAATTAACCAGTTTCCTAGTCATATGAAGCAGGACTAGAGAATGAGACTTCCCTTTGCCAACCCTTGGCAGTTTTCAATTTTTTTTTTTCTCTGTCTTTGATTATAGTACTGTTCTGGAGCTGTGTGATGGAGAAAGGGGCAATGAGAAAAGCTTCTAGCTGTTTGGGTTTTGATAAATGTTGTTGGGTGTTTACATGGTACCCTAAAGATTTAGGGTGTCCTTCCGCCCTGAATGCCTTTGGATAAAGTGTCTCATTTCCTTCTTTGTCTTTAATGTCTCTTCTCCAGCCAGTCTTAATAGGAATATCAACTGCCATTTCAGTAGACCAAAAACTTCTAATGAGAGAATGGGAGGGGAGGGAAGGTGAACAGGAATATCCTCCCCATCTCCTGGCCCTAGAAGTGGTGGATCCCCATTGATTACCAGTGCCTAACCAAATTACACAATTAAAACCAATGCATGTTTAAGTGAGAAATTCTATTCTATCACAGAGGTGCTAATGAATCAGGCAGTTATTGTGGTTGTGTTTGTTGGGCTTTCTACCTTAATTAAGCAATTATAGGGTCTGCTGATACTTATGAATTTCTTTCAGATGCTTTAATTGAATTGCAACTTAATGGATATTTGTGAAGTGGGAGACTCTTTCTCTTGGGACCTCCCAGTTTGATTCTTCCTCCACTGCCTACTTGCTTTTAGTTGTGCCTTATTATTGGAAATGGGTAGCTTGACCTGAGACGGCTCTAGCTCTTCACTTTTACAGATATTCATTATATAATTGAATTATGATCATGTCAGGAAGTACTGGAGCATCCTTGCCTGCTGAGCCACTGTGGCCCGCCCTAGGGAGCATTTTTTAATGTGGCCAGCATATTTGCATGCCCACTGTAAAAAAGACAATCTTTAAAGATAAATTGTGAATGATACATAAATTAATAACCTCCAATCCTGAGGTTCTTTTAACCTTGTAGTAAGAGACAACCATATGAACAACTTAAGCAAGGGAAACTAACATAGGAGTTATCAAAAGTATAGGCAACCAAAAATAAACAAACAAAAAAAACTAGGCAACATACCATGAAAGTGCAGAGGAAAGAACGATTAATTGTGAAATGGAAAAAACGCTTCCCAGGTGAGATGACATTTGAGCATCCAAAAAGATCTGTTAACATTTTCTTTTGGCTGAAGGTAAAACAGGTTTGCCTATATTAGTAGTTCTCAGTAACTTTTAGTTGCCTAAAAGAAATGAATGGACTCATCCATCATTTTTCTCTCTACTTTTGTATTTGTGTGTATGCATCCTTCTCAGCTTTCCTGCCACTGAGCTTTCAGTGTTCTGCCCTCAGCTCCCAGCCTCTTTAGGCATACTGTCACCCACTGGTCCTGTTGGAAGTGCAAGCCTGCGATTATAGCCTGATTATCTCCCATGTTTAGATCATGAATCATCCCCAGGATGAGCCTCATCATAGTTCTTGGTTATTTAACAATTTGTTTTATATCTACCAGGCATTATGCTAGGGATATAGAAATACGTAAGACATTTCTGTATAATATGCATAAGACAGTTCCTGTCTTCAAGCAAAGTAACTGTCTGCTAAAGTAAAGAATGTATAGACATGACAAGAAAAATACTTTTAAAAAAGAATAAGGGTATGAGAAACATACTTTCCTCGTCCAAAACCCAGAAGGTTAGGAAGCAAAGTCGCCAGAAGCCTAGTAACTGGCTCAGCCCAGGTCAATGTAGAACTGAAGTAGATGTTCTATATGAGGACCCACCCCCCTTTAAGAAGGACATCAGTAAAACTACAAGAGGACCAAAGAGAATGACCAGGAAGGTGAGAGAGCTAAAAATGTCAATACCTGAGGACTAGTGTAGTAAGAATTAGAGGAGAGACTTCCAGGACATATAGGAATATTCCAGGGTGAAAGAGATTGGATTAGATTTGTCAGTAGCCATTTCATGTATTTTTTTTATTGAGGCAGAATAATAAATGAGGCCATCAATAAAAAATAAAATATGGTCAGCATGGTTTAATGGTAGTCACAGACCTTGGAGCTAGTACACTTGAAGACAAGTCCTTGCTCTCCTACTTCCTAGTTAATTATTTCCATCAGCCTGGTTTGCTTTATCTTGGTATGATGCTGGTGACCTGGAAGTGTGGGAGACAGCAGTACACACTGGCAGTTCTGTGCCAGCGTGTCTAGGGGCTCCTGAAACTGAAGAAAAGATAGTCCTAGCAGTGCCACCTTCTGTCAGTCAGACTGTTGAGGTTGGTAAAGCCTCTTAATTGGGGTATGCAACCCTCACCATCTATGCTGGTTTGAAAGGATGTATGTCCCCTAGAAAAACCATGTTTTAATCAAAATCCCATTTTATAAAGGTAGAATAATCCCTATTCAGTACTGTATGTTTGAAACTGTAATCAGATCATCTCCCTGGATGATGTGATTTAGTCAAGAGTGGTTGTTAAGCTGGATTAGGTGATGACATGTCTCCTCCCATTTGGGTGGGTCTTGATTGGTTTGCTGGAGTCCTGTAAGAGAGGAAACGTTTTGGAGAATGAGAGATTCGGGGAGAGCAGAGAATGCTACAGCACCACAAGGCAGAGTCCACAAGCCAGTGACTTTTGGAAATGAAGAAGGAAAACACCTCCCGGGGAGCTTCATGAAACAGGAAGCCAGGAGAGAAAGCTAGCAGATGACGCCATGTTCACCATGTGTCCTTTCAGCTGAGAGAGGAACCCTGACCGTGTTTTCATGTGCCTTTCCACTTGAGAAAGAAACCCTGAACTTCATTGGACTTCTTGAACCAAGGTATCTTTTCCTGGATGCCTTAAATTGAACATTTCTATAGACTTGTTTTAATTGGGACACTTTCTCAGCCTTAGAACTGTAAACGAGCAACTTATTAAACTCCCCTTTTGAAAAGCCATTCTGTTTCTGGTACATTGCATTCTGGCAGTTAGCAAACTAGAACAGATTTTGGTACCGGAGAAGTGGGGTGCTGCTGCAGTTTGCAAATACCAGACATGTTGGAGCGGCTTTTTAAATGAATAAGGGGAAGACTCTGGAAGAGTTGTGAGAAGCTTGATAGAGAAGGCCTGGAATGCTTTGAAGAGACTGTTGGTAGAAATGTGGATTCTAAAGATACCTCTGACCAGGCTTTAGATAGAAATGAGGCAGGTGTAATTACAAACTGGAAGGAAGGCAATCCTTATTTTAAAATAGCAGATAATCTGGCAAAATTGATGATTGGCTTTGGCTGGAAGGCTGATTTTAAAAGCCATCAACTTGGATATTTAACAGAAGAAATCTCCAAATTTAATGTGGAAAGTGCAGCCTGATTTCTCCTCACAGCTTATAGTGAAATGCGACAGGAAAGAGATAAGCTGAGAACTGAACCCTTGGATACAAAGAAACCAAAAATTGATATCCTGGAAAATCCTGGACCTTCAGAAAGGGAGATTGTAGAGAATAGTGCCCTGTGTGAGGATTTAACCAAATGTGGAACCAGTCAATCATTTCAGAAAAAGCCAGGATCAGACATGGAGTTATCTAGGAAGGACTTGTGGAAACTCCTTATGTCTGATGGACATGATCCAAGGCTACTGCACAGAAAGCCAATGAGAGTGCTGTCGGACCTGTACAAACAGAGCCACTGCCAGTTTGGACTGGAGGGTTCAGAGAAGGGACACATTGGAGGAAAAATAACTTCAGAGGCAAAACCATGGAGGCTGAGGTCTAAAGTCAAGGAGCCTTGGGCCAGGAAAGTGGACCCGCCCAAGCCCAAGGAGAGAGCAAGTTTGCCCCAAAGGCAGAGGATGGGCCTTCCATCTTGTTGCAGTGGAAGAGTCATGCCGCCTCAGGCCTTGGAGAGGGTGAAGCACATTCCTTGGGGTTTGGGGAGAGCCTGGCTGCCACCACATGGAGGGGTTGAGTGTGTGCCCTGAAGATGGAAGAGAGCCCGGATGCAGCCCCAATGCTTGGAGAGGGTGGAGCTGAGAAAAAGGTAGTCTCCCAAAGTCCCCCAAGGTTGCGTTTGAAGAGAGGCAGGCCTCTGCATAGGCCCTTGGAAAGGGTGAGACTGCCACTTTCAGAAGCCCCAAAGATAAATGATTCTCAGACTTTGAAATCTAATGAACTTTGCCCTGTGGGTTTGCGAAACTATATGGGTCCAGTGACCCCTGTGTTCTTTCCTCCCTATGGAAATGCATATATGTATCCCATGACTTCCTCCTTTGTATGTTAGCAGCAAATAACTTGTTATGAGTTTTCAAAGGTCCAGAGCCAGAGGGAGAACTTTGCCTTAGAACAGACCTTCCCTGTAACTAACTTTGATAGGAGTTTGTACTGTTTCTAATGTTGTATTTCATTTGTATTGCTACTGAAATGGTTAAAGGATTTCTGATATGGTTATGAAATTAATGTATTTTGTATATGGGAAAAATAAGTCTTTTTTAGGTACCAGAGTGTGGAATGTGCTGGTTTGAAAGGATGTATCCCCCCTAGAAAAGCCATGTTTTAATCAAAATCCCATTTTATAAAGGTAGAATAATCCCTATTCAATACTGTATGTTTGAAACTGTAATCAGATCATCTCCCTGGATGATGTGATTTAGTCAAGAGTGGTTGTTAAGCTGGATTAGGTGATGACATGTCTCCTCCCATTTGGGTGGGTCTTGATTGGTTTACTGGAGTCCTATAAAAGAGGAAACATTTTGGGGAGTGAGAGATTCAGAGAGAGCAGAGAATGCTGCAGCACCACGAGGCAGAGAGTCCACAAGCCAGCGACTTTTGGAGAAGAAGAAGAAAAATGCCTCCCAGGGAGCTTCATGAAACTGGAACCCAGGAGAGAAAGCTAGCAGATGATGCCGTACTCACCATGTGCCCTTCCAGCTGATAGAGAAACCCTGACTGGGTTTACCATGTGCATTTCCACTTGAGAGAGAAAACCTGAACTTCATTGGCCTTCTTGAACCAAGGTATCTTTTCCTGGATGCCTTAAATGAACATTTCTATAGACTTGTTTTAATTGGGACACTTTCTCAGCCTTAGAACTGTAAACTAGCAACTTATTAAATTCCCCCTTTTAAAAGCTGTTCTGTTTCTGGTATATTGCATTCCAGCAGCTAGCAAACTAGGACACCATCTCAATTGGATTTTGCGTGCCAAAAAAAGAAAGGTATTGATTTATCCTATTCTATGATAGGCCTATTGATTGCATCTGGATAGGTCAAAAGGGAGTGAAAAGAAGCCTTTCCTCTTGAATCTTCGGACTTCTTCCTTCTACTAGTGCTTTTATAGTCTTACTACTTTTGAGATTTAATATATATAAAACAAGGACAGAATTTTTCTTTGCTTGTGCCTTTTGGGCAATGAAAAAATACCTACCTAGACTGGGTTAAGGCCTATCATATGCAGAACTAATAAGAACCAACAGAGTAAGTACAAAAAGGTCAGCCCTGTGAGCTTTTCCCCAAGGGTTCCTTTGTACTTCCTTCACCTCCTCTACTTCAAGGTTTTTCTGAGTCTGTTATGGATGTGTAGGCTGCCTTCCCCTTAGTGGGCATGGGGGAAGGAATGAGAATCAAACAGAAATCTGATGGTTTTTCTCTGCTGGAGTGTTTCCAACACAAGCACCTGTCTCTTTGGTTGTACCCACATGTCTTGGTTTTAATTCTATTCTGTGGCTTTCCCAGAAGAATAAATTTCAGTGTGGTTTTTTTCAACTCCATCTTGTCAACCTGTTAGCATTTCCCTCAACCATTTAGTAGTCATGGTGGCAAGCAGCAGCATCAGGAACTGGGCTACACACCACCTTTCCCTGCCCTGGTGGAGCATGGTGAGGAGGTCTCATTTACTCAGTGTAATAGTAGAGAATGGCAGGATCTGGATGCAGGAGAAGAAAGTGTAAATGGTTTCATAATTTGAAATTAAAGAAAAATACTTCAAAATCTGGTGATGGGCAGCCCCAGGGTGAACAGTATAAACTACCTGAAAGACTCAGTCCTGGTTGCTATGGGAACCACCTCTCACATCCCCCTTTCAAATAGATTTGACTTGGTTTTAAAAAACATATATTCAAAAGAGTTCCTTATCATTGAAAAAGTATTCTTGCCCCCTCACCAAAAATCTCCAGGCCATTGTTCATCTTGGATTCCTTTTAGAAAGTTTTCCTGAGGCCTTGGCTCTGCCAGCTTGTGCCTGATCCTTTGTATAAAATGTGTATGAATGGAACTAACATGGTAGTTAGGATACTCCAATGTGTCCAGTTTGGGCATCCAGCCCAAACATACCTCCCTGTTGACCTTAAGGGGACCCCACAGGTTTTCACTTAAGGAGCTAGAGAGAACCACTGACCATGTAGTGTACTTCCTCATATCCCATGCATGGGGGTTTCTGAGAATGCCCAAGGAACTGCTCTCAGTTTCAGTGCCATGGGGTTAGTCCCAGATTCTGAGGCAGGGCTGCCAGGTACATACCTTGTAGGAGCAAGAACAATTCACAGAAGTTCCTTTCATATTGGAAGGGATCTGAGACATAGCCCCATTCTCTCAGTCACATTCTTTCATCATTAAATTTTTTCCCATTTATTAAATCACCCACTTAATCCACATCTTCTAAGTTTTGTTTTTTTTTAAGCCAGTGCTTCATCACCCTTTGCCTATGACAAAAAAAAGTAAGATCTGTTTCTCTCTTCACTGGTCTGTGATTTCTGGAAATATGACTCCCTGCAAAGTTGGCTTATAGGCTTCTAAGTGGGCTTTAGAGAACACTCTCTGTTCAAGCTTTCTCAATTTCCAGTCATTTTTCCTTGCTATCCTTATGTTTTACAATAGCATTCCTGTATAAACCCTAGTGGTTGATATGCTTACCTTTACTATTATGTAGGAAAATATTTAAATCAACTGGTTACGCTGTGCCTGGTGGAGAAGTTCCCATTCCCTGCCCTTGTGTGCCTCCTTTTCTTGAGCTTGTGCATCTGCTAGTGATTTTTCCAGGGTTAATTTGGGTGTTTTTTATTTTTAAATTGGAACATGGTGTCTGTCTCTTCTCTGTGTGTGTTTTGGATGCAGCCCCTGTGCTAGGCATGCGGTTATTAACTCTACTGATATACCAGTTCACTCATTAGCATTTGCATTTTAAATTACAAGCTAGAGCAGACAACATTTATGCTATATTTGTACCATTGCCTTCTTCATGAATGATGTCGTATGTGCAGAGAATGCAGAAATAACTCTTCTAAGGCCCTGAAGTATTTTAGTCTCTTTTTCAGCAAATTATTTCTTTTTTTTTTTTTTTATTTTGACTCTTGATTCTCATTGTTTGATAGGGAATTATTTTTTGTTCTTTTCCAAGTTTAAACCTATTTGTGGCTGCTGCTGATGGGGAGGTGCTAACAACAGACCAACCCGTCATACCAAAATAGACATATTGCGTAGAGTGGCCATCTTTCCCTTTTCACGTGGTGCTCCTTGTAAGCAGCCTGCTTTGATTAGACAGGAAGGAGTTTTCTCCTCCCTCCTCCAGTTTGGTGAGTGGGAAGACATGGTAACGGATACTTGCTCTTGCTTGTATTCTTGCTCACATCCTTTTTTATAGTTGATTGGTCAGTGCTTATTTATTAATGCCTCTTCTTGCTTGACACTGCAAGGGGAAAAAAAGGAAATAGTGTTTGCCTTCAAGGAACTTATTTTTCTCATGAAGCATTTAGATTGCATACAATACAGCATATAATTAATATTAGATTATGAAATACCAGATAAGAGGTAGGTTCCTTAAATGAGAGTTGTCAATAGTTAAGTCCTCTCTGGAGAACTATTGCACCTGGCAGATGGTAACTTCAGCACTTAGATCATAAGGACCAGATTAGAAATGATCCATCATGAATCATGGACCTGTGAATGGAACCCTCCAGTGGCTTACGCAATGTTGCTTACCCTTGTCTTTGGCAGGTGTCTGGCAGCAGTTTGGAGGCGAAAGCAGAGCTCTGATAGGTTGGTCTGCATTCCTGCCATTGTGTGTGTCTCTGTACAATCTCTAATTTTCGTTCTCTGTGTTCTGTCTCAGGGACCCTTCCTACTGGTGAATTCTAGCTTTTGAAATGTGAAAAATCCAGGGAAGTCACACTGAAAGTAGCAGAAGTGTATTCTGGATAGGAAAACAGTAACCCTACAATTGATATAAAGAGTTTATTTCCCTACCTTCTTACCAAAGGTCTTCTCCCATGTAGTCTTTTTATTTATTTATTTATTTAATTTTTTTTATTTTTGCATGGGCAGGCACCAGAAATTGAACCCAGGTCCTCTGGCATGGTGGGCAAGCGTTCTTGCCTGCTGAGCCTCTGTGGCCCGCCCCCATGTAGTCTTAATTCTACTATTAGTTGTGAGAATATCCAAGACATAAAGAGTTGCCTTTGAGGTTGATGATTTGTTAGTTCAGAACCAGATCCCTTTAAGGCATCTCATTGCCGCCCAGAGAATTTCATAAGAAATAACAAAATAATTACATGACATGGGTAATAGCATTCCAAGCCTACTCACATTGACTCATTTCATATAGAATGACCTCACAGTCAACACTGCCATATCACACTCATTCCTTATTCTCTTCGAGAACAGGCCTTCCCGTAGTATCATTGAATGCATGCTAGAGAATTGGTTCCTTGTGAGCAGTTCCAACATAGTAGCACTTGAGCAGTTCTAAATTCTACTTCACATTTGCTACAACTCTGCATATTTCCTTTGTATTAATTATTCCTTTTTGCTTTTTACCCTGAAATTTTTTACCCTGAAATCTGTACAGAGTTAGAGTTCTGTAAGAAACACAAGCATCATTTGGAGTCAGATTTCCAGTTGGGGTCCAAAGTCACGTGAGGGGCATTTCCTCTTAAACATCTAAGAGTTCAGGGCTACCTCCCATCTCACTTCCTCCCAGTAGTTCATTTTCCATAAGCCAAAATACTTGTGAAAGAAGTTCTTTTTAAATGTTGATGGTCAAGACAGTTCATTAAGAATTGTAACCTACCTCCTCTATTTCTTCTCATCCATAGAGATGATCCCAGTTTTTGGCACACTCAGTGTTTGCCATGCAGTTTGTGGTTTCCATGAACTCCAAGCCCCAAACATGGACCTTTGGACTTCAGTCATTTCTTCTAGTCTGTAGCTTTTTTGGATCTCTGTGCCTGCCTTCCCAAAACTACACCATGCCTAACAAGGCAAGCCTGGAGAGTGTGGAGGAAATGAGTGGGTCCCTAAGAGACTTTGGAGTGGCAAGGCAGAGTAGGAGATAGAGTTGGCTGGCATCACCCGTGCAGTTAGACGAAGGTTCATTTAGGTTGCGTGGTGTCAGGCATCTAGACGGCACTCTGATTTTTCATTCAGTAACATTTATAAATGCTACTTAACTATGCTGATGAAAGCAGTTGAGACAAACAGCTCACTGAAGACCTCAGAAAACCCAGGGACTGTATTTCATTTTTTCATTTCATTTCTTACCCAGGTGAAGGGGTGATTGCTGCCAGTCACTCCTTATCCTGCTGTGCTGGGGCTCCAGAGGAGGTGGGATGAGGCTTTCCTGCATTCCCCGAGCTGCCAAGCCATCCAGCCCTCTCACAGCTCTCTGTGCCTTCCTCCACTATGTCGTTGGCTTCTGACAGACACCTTGAATTAAGTGGGTTAGGAATAAACTGCTTGAATGTATTTGCGCAGATAGCTTCTCTCACCAGATATCTGAAGTGCTTTTTGAAATACACGGGAGCCCTTTGTAAGCTGCTTTATAACCTATGAAGTCCATTGTTGCTGCTCTCTGCAGCCAGCGAGTTTCTAACCTAAGTAATATCTCCTTGGCTCTGGGCCAGGGCTTGGTATTAGAAACTCGCGTGAACAGCAAAGCCGCCCACCAGAGTCACTAGCAGCTGTTGCAGGTTGGAGGATTTGCAGAAATTGAGATTGCTGTTCCCAGATATTGGCAATTGCCTGTGATGAATGACCGAGTCTGTGCAAGGGGACTCTGTATGCTTTCCTGTGGCCTTTTATTCTCAGCCCTCTATTGTAGCGCCTGCTCAATGGCCCTGTTGTAGTGGAGGGCGGCTGAATGGAGGGGTGAGTAGCCTGCTTCTCCCGCCATTCCCTCCCTCAGTTGGCCTAAACTGAGACATTAATAATAGCTCTTTGATCCCCTGAGCTGTCCCTTGGGGCAGGAATTTGGTGGCACATGGCACAGATGCTAAGGGCTAAGAATCCAACCTTGAGAGGGCAGAGCAAATGCTGGTTCAATTACGCTGATGCCTTAATTCACCCATCTGCACCAGAATACCTAGGGAGGCAAGGTCAAAGATCCAAAAAGATCTGTAATAGTCATTCATGGCTCATGTGTTAATTTCAGATATGATTGCCCAAGAGTGAAAATTTTAGAGTATGAAGCCATTTTATATAATTTCTTATCACATTTATCCATGCATATTTATATATGCATATGCTGAAAACAGCATTACCATGCCATCTTTCTAGAGATAAAACTGAAAAGAAATGGGAATGAACCACCTCTATGAAGAGACTTCTACTCTCCCCACTCCAGCTCTCTCCATAGTACTTTCCACTGTATGAAAATAGCTACTTTCTTTGATTTATTTATCGACTCTCTCCATCACCAGAGCATGCAATGCTGGAGGATTGGGACCTTGTCTGTTTTGTCACTGCTGAACCCACTGTGGCATTACCTAGAATAGAACCTGGCCAAGAAATGGCACTCAGTGGATAGTTCTGGAATGAATGAATGAGCATTGATGTTTCTACACTAACATTTAGGTTATCTTAAAATTCAGAAAACAAAATAACCTCACTCTTCCCACAGAGAATGAAAGCAAGAGCCACAGCAGCCCTGAAATCACAAATGAAGCACTAATCTATCTGATTGTCTTATCAGGAGACCTGGATTATGGCTTGGATCTGACCTTAAAGCCACTTAGCCTTGCACAAATTACATAACTTATCTAGGCCTCAGGTTTTTTCATAGAGTGAGGATGGGGGTTGGATTACAGTCTCTAGGGTTCATTCCAGGTTTGAATTTAAAATAATAATAGCTGGTGCTTAGTATTTAGTATATGTTATGCATTAACTCATTTCGTCCTTACCATAACCCTGTGAGGTAGGTACCATTCTGTCGATGAGAAACCGAAGCTTAGGATGTTGACTTGCCAAATAAAAGAAGAGCACATGCTCTTGGCCCTACCATCTGTGCATATTTCATTTAGAATACAGTGCCCTTCTTAACACTGAACATGTTTTTTCCAATGTCTTAACTGCTCACTTTTCTCCACATAACATTGGAGCTTTCTGGTCTCCCCTTAGTTCACTCCATCTGCCTGTGCCCTCTTGCTCACAAGGAATGAATCTGACACTGCCTTTCTCTTGGATGACCAAAACTAAATCTTAAAGAAGGAGATAGTGGTAGTGGCCCTCTTTAGGAAATATAGTATTGGGTGAGGGTGAGGGTTTGCTTGAGGTTTTGGATTTGGTTTTTGGTCCTAGAGCTTACACCATAGGGACACATCTAAGGTGAGAACGTGGCTAACACATGTGATTGTGGAGCAGAGAGCAGGTCAGACCTGTGGGATGAGTTTATGAGCAAGGGCATTTATGGACAATTAAACTTTAGCCCTGAGTAAGCAAAGTCCTAAGCCAGTTATTACTGCTCTGGCACTTCTGATGGGCCCTATGCAACCCTTATAAATTATTCAGCTCCTTTACTAATAAAAGGCCAAGGAATTTGCGTAGTCCTGGTGATACTTAAGTATATAGCTTAGAGAGAGCAGGTTAGAGGGACAGAATATTTGCTGACCACCAAGGAACCCTCTCTTCTTATTTGGAGAGAAAGCATTAAACTGTGACTAGCTTTTGAGTAGCAGACTTTTGAAAGATAATACAAAAAACTAGTATTGAAAAGTTAACAATAATTAAATGTCCCAGGGGATCCAACATTTAACCATCCAATGTTGTTCTCTTTTAATTTTTAAAGCTTTCTTATAACTTTTTATTTTGATATAATTTCAAATTGACAGAAAAGTTGCTAGAATATTACAAACCTCTTCCATTTAACCCTTTTAAAATTGCTAATATACCTCCCTATTTGCTTTATCTCTTGTCTGTAAACAGCATAAATTATTTTTTCTTTTTTTTTCATTTTTTTTAAAGAACATGCTTTGAAAGTTCATGTGGTCACTATGCTTTTTCTGTGGTAGAAACCATGGCATTGCTACAATTGGGAAGGTAAGCCATGGCACTCAAACATCCTGGCTTTTCCGGGGAAACTCCTCCTGTCAAGTCCTCCACTTGAATTGCAGGTCAAGTATCAGACCAATGAGTCTCTCAAGATAGAATTCTAGCAGCTGTGGGGCTTCTCCCAGGCCTAGATGTTTCCAGGCGTGAGAGATCCTGGAAGTAGCACCTAAGTGAAGTAGTTTACAGTGAAGTGGTTTCAGTACTGTCTGGAAACTGCTGGGAATGCATGCATCCTAGTATAACTGCATATTTTCTGTTTGCAATTTTCATGCTGCCCCTAAAAATGATAAGGGCTTTAAAATCCTGTTATGTTTCAGATTTCAGTAAATAATGGGGTCAGTAAATAATAGCAAAACTATTCGTTCATAAATACCTCTAAGCATGTATGAGTTCTGTTATTTAAGAGTTCTCTGGAAGTTAGTTCTTGTGAACCACATCCCAACCTGCTGAAAGCTGTGGGACCCCAACGAAAGAGGAAGATTCTCAAAGCTGATGCTTTCCACCATGACAGCTAGTTTCCAAGGACCTTGGCTCTTTGTCTCACATTTCATGGCACAGTATTTTTAGAGAAAGACTCTTCTTTTTTCTTTAAACTTTATATACTGTTAATATCATATTTGCTCTTGCTTGTTCATTCCCTGTCTTGTGTCTCCCTGAGTTTTCACTAAAATGATTATTCTATTGGTATGTGTACTTGTCCTCAATTGATTTATCTCTTTCAACTTTCAACTCCTTTTTCTTACTCATTGGTGAATGGTCTTGACTTTATAACAGCCAAAAATTGTCACAATGAGGATGCTACCATTATTAGCATTTGTACCTCTTGATCTCAGCCTTTGTCACCATTGCTTTCCGTGATCTTGTAGAGGACTGTAAGGAGATTGTTACCAGTCAGTAGCAAGATATATTCAGTTAAGCAGAACTGAAACAGAAAGCCTCATTCTAGGATAGTAAAATAGGTGAAAGATGAGTTTGAAATATTTGAAAGGAAAGTTGACAATAGAAACTACACTGGACAAGAAGTGGAAGACTTATCCTGACTCTGCTACTTATTGGATGACCTTAAGCAAGGCCTACACTGGTGTCTGCTACCATTTCTCTGACTCTGTCTGTACTCTTTCTTTTAGGTTCTCCTTCCAGATCATTAATTCTGGGTTATATTGTGACCTTGGATTGTAAGTGGTAACTGACGTTCTTTTAACTCTGAAATGCATGACCTTATGAACTCTTTACCCTTACTTTTATATTTGGAGTTTGAATTCAAGTCACCTGATCAGCAAACTGTGTTGATTAAAATTTCACCCTAACATAAATGTAATCTGTATGAGCAGGAGATGACAATTTACAAAGCAGCCTGTGTTTTCCATCAGTTCATCAGATAAATGCTCTAATTAGCTGATTGAACTCAGTTTTTAAGTATCCTGAGCTCAAAGGTGAGCTGGTCAAGGGCTAATGCTAATGTCATCGATCCAGTTCTCAAAAGAGCAATTAGAGCCCTAATGAGATTGAGGACCGTGGGCTTCTAGGATGCTCTAGAAGAAGTTAAGAACCTGGCTTGAACCATCCTATCAGTTTCTTTGAAACAAGCTAATTGTTTGGAGAGACTCTTCTCCCAAATGTTCCTTCAGGATCTGGGCCCCTACATACTCCAGAGTTCTTCATTCCCTTTTTGGGTGGGATTAAAGATTCACTGTGCTAGGCGTTAGCTTTATTTGGGATTTGTTTTTCTTTTTCATGGGCCCACTTTTAAGACCACAGATTTAAACACATAAGCTGAGAAAGACGTAAATTTAAAGTTCTGTTAGAATACTGGCTCGCCCACTTCACACATGAGGTATATTAAGGGTTCACCTTTAGCAACAGCCCAATTAAGTAATTGCCATTACTGCTTCTGTATGGTGTGGGATTGTTAACAGTTGCTATGAGAACCTCAACTTTTGCATTCCCTGACTCATTTTACATGAACAATGCAAATGTGAAGAGATTTGAAGGGGAGGGATGAGAAGACAGAGAGCTGGTATATAAGTGAAACCCTCCTCTCTCGAACCACTTTGATGGTAAATTTTCAATACTCATTCATTTCTTCTACCTCATGCCTTCCTGGAAGTTGTTTTCCCTAAATCCTTAAGAAAAAATAAAATAGCTTGAGCTTTATTTGCATAAAGCCTAAAAGAAGTTCAAGTTCAATACTTAGCAGAAAGATTGCCCTTAATGAGCCAAGTTTGGAGGAGGTGGATTTTAATCTCTTAATGTTTGGAAGGAAATGAGATGTACATACACAGTGAGAAAGTGAGTGTACAGCTTTAACTACTATATTCAAAACTGAATCACTCTCCCAGCATTTAAGAACAAAAAACTGCCTGGATTTCTTTTATTTTTATTGTTTTGTTTTTGGGGGAAAAGAGCATCTCATCTGCAACATGTGCCTCTGTGTGGAATCTTGAATTTTTTTAAAAAATATCTTTTACTCAGTAGCTGGGAAGTCATCTTTACTTGTTTTGTACTTTATCTGAGAAAGAAATTCCAATTCCTGTTCCAACCACACTCGTTCCCCTTCTTCCTTGCTCCCTCCCTGTCAGAGATTTGGCCCCTGCACATGGTTAAGTGTGGGTTAGACTCTCTAAAGAAGGAAAAGGTGCTTCCCTCAGCCTTTGTCAGCACTAATCACCAGCTGTATTTAATGCTCTTTCCCTTGTTAATTTGGTGGGCCTGATTTTATGCTGAATAAAAGATAAAGAGTGCTTATGGGTACACACACGCAAACACACACATCCCTCTCATTCCTCCTTCCTACAATTGAAAGAAAATTGTAATACTGGGTCAGAAATTCTTGCTTTGCAGAATTGAAGTTTTAGAGAGACTGTAAACCAGGACATGTAGACCAGGAGTACCATGTGAGCTATATTATGGGACTGCTTGTTGGTCCGGGCAGTACATCCTTAGACTCCTTAGAAATGTTAACATTTCTAGATGGTTCTCCCCAGAAAGTTCATCACCTTCAGTGAGTTCTAGGGTAGTTCTCTCATACTTGTTTAGTTGGTTTAGAATAGGGTCAAGAGATTTTGTGTTTTTATCAAGTTTTTAGGTATAACCAATGTTGCTGATCTGCCAGTCACATTTTTGAGTAGAAAGAGTCTAGATTTCATTTCCTCCCTTCTTTTTCTTCTTTTCCATAGACTTGGAAATTAGGAAATATACACTTATTTTAGTTTCCTTGGCAGCTCAATGAAATGCCATACAATAGGTCGGCTTAAACAACAGGAATGTATTAACTTGCAGTTTTTTGTTTGTTTTTTATTCAACATAATATACAAACACAAACATTCCTACCCATATGATCATTCCATTCTTGATATATAATCAATGACTCAATATCATCACATGCATGTATATTCATCATCATGATCATTGCTTAGAACAGTTGCGTCAATTCAGAAAAAGAAATAAAAAGAAAACAAAAAAATTCATACATACCATACCCCTTACCCCTCCCTTTCATTGATCACTAGCATTTCAATCTACTAAATTTATTTTAACATTTGTTCCCCCTATTATTTATTTATTTTTGATCTATATGTTTTACTCATCTGTTGATAAGGTAGATAAAAGAAGCATCAGACACATGGTTTTCACAATCACACAGTCAAATTGCAAAATCTATATCAAGGTCAGTAGCCGTGTTTCTTGAAGATGATTGTATAATGATATAGCTTTTGCAGTGTGACAAAAAATTCTATATCCAGCAAAATTGTCCTTCAAAAATGAGGGGGGGGGGACTTCCTGGAAGATGGCGGCTTAGTAAGACGCGCGGATCTTAGTTTCTTCTTCAGGACACCTACTAGGGGAGTAGAAACGATACAGAAAGCGCCCAAAGCCACAACAGAGATAAAAAAGACAGCGTACCCCATCCTGGAACGGCTGGCTGGCTGAGAGAAGCAGCTCGGGTGAGATTCCCGAGGCGCGCGGGCCTTATCGGGCGGGGTGGCAAGCGGCCGGAGTTACTCCCTTCCCCCTTCCCGGGCCGGCTGGGAGAATTGGAGAGGTGGTCCCCTGAAACCAAGGCGACTGGCGCCCACACCACGCGCAGCCCCCGGACCAACTGAGAGAATTGGATCGGAAACCCCCAGGCCGCGGAGAACGGTGACCCCGTGACTCCCGGGGAACGTGCACTCTCTCGGGCGGGCCGCTGCCGCTGGCGCCCTCCCGCCACGCTTGTTGCCCAGGGCCGACTAGGAAATTCGGACGGGCTCTTTCCCTGGCTGCGGCGACCAGCAACCCTCCCTGCCTTCGGACACCCTCCCTGCGTTCGGACCCCGGGCCGGCTCAAGCCGCTTCGGCTAGCGAAGCCCCAGGACGGCGAGAGTTTTCCAAAGTTTAAGGTCCCACAGCACCTTTTACTGGTGGGACCCGCAGACAAACGGGTGCCACGAGCGCCACCTACTGGGCAGGATAAGAAAAACAGAACCCAGAGATTTCACAGAAAAATATTACAACCTTGCTGGGTCCAACACCAAGAGAAATCTGAATAAATGCCCAGACGCCAGCAGCAGAAGATAACTGTCCACGCTCAAAAGATTGAGAATATGGCTCAGTCAAAGGAACAAACCAATAGCTCAAATGAGACACAAGAGCTGAGACAACTAATCCTGAATATACGAACAGAAATGGAAAACCTCTTCAAAAATGAAATCGATAAATTGAGGGAGGACATGAAGAGGACATGGGCTGAACATAAAGAAGAAATAGAAAAACTGAAAAAACAAATCGCAGAACTTATGGAAGTGAAGGATAAAGTAGCAAACATAGAAAAAATAATGGATAGCTACAATGATAGATTTAAAGAGACAGAAGATAGAATTAGTGATTTGGAGGATGGAACATCTGAATTCCAAAAAAAAACAGAAACTATAGGGAAAAGAATGGAAAAATTTGAACAGGGTATCAGGGAACTCAAGGACAATATGAACCGCACAAATATACGTGTTGTGGGTGTCCCAGAAGGAGAAGAGAAGGGAAAAGGAGGAGAAAAACTAATGGAAGAAATTATCACTGAAAATTTCCCAACTCTTATGAAAGACCTAAAATTACAGATCCAAGAAGTGCAGCGCACCCCAAAGAGATTAGACCCAAATAGGCATTCTCCAAGACACTTACTAGTTAGAATGTCAGAGGTCAAAGAGAAAGAGAAGATCTTGAAAGCAGCAAGAGAAAAACAATCCATTACATACAAGGGAAACCCAATAAGACTTTGTGTAGATTTCTCAGCAGAAACCATGGAAGCTAGAAGACAGTGGGATGATATATTTAAAATACTAAAAGAGAAAAACTGCCAACCAAGACTCCTATATCCAGCAAAATTATCCTTCAAAAATGAGGGAGAAATTAAAACATTCTCAGACAAAAAGTCACTGAAAGAATTTGTGACCAAGAGACCAGCTCTGCAAGAAATACTAAAGGGAGCACTAGAGTCAGATACAAAAAGACAGAAGAGAGAGATATGGAAAAGAGTGTAGAAAGAAGGAAAATCAGATATGATATATATAATACAAAAGGCAAAATGTTAGAGGAAAATATTATCCAAACAGTAATAACACTAAATGTCAATGGACTGAATTCCCCAATCAAAAGACATAGATTGGCAGAATGGATTAAAAAACAGGATCCTTCGATATGCTGTCTACAGGAAACACATCTTAGACCCAAAGATAAACATAGGTTGAAAGTGAAAGGTTGGGAAAAGATATTTCATGCAAATAACAACCAGAAAAGAGCAGGAGTGGCTATACTAATATCCAACAAATTAGACTTCAAATGTAAAACAGTTAAAAGAGACAAAGAAGGACACTATATACTAATAAAAGGAACAATTAAACAAGAAGACATAACAATCATAAATATTTACGCACCGAATCAGAATGCCCCAAAATACGTGAGGAATATACTGCAAACACTGAAAAGGGAAATAGACACATCTACCATAATAGTTGGAGACTTCAACTCACCACTCTCATCAAGGGACAGAACATCTAGACAGAGGATCAACAAAGAAATAGAGAATCTGAATATTACTATAAATGAACTAGACTTAATAGACATTTATAGGACATTACATCCCACAACAGCAGGATACACCTTTTTCTCAAGTGCTCATGGATCATTCTCAAAGATAGACCATATGCTGGGTCACAAAGCAAGTCTTAACAAATTTAAAAAGATTGAAATCTTACACAACACTTTCTCGGACCATAAAGGAATGATGTTGGAAATCAATAATAGGCAGAGTGCCAGAAAATTCACAAATACGTGGAGGCTCAACAACACACTCCTAAACAACGACTGGGTCAAAGAAGAAATTGCAAGAGAAATTAGCAAATACCTCGAGGCGAATGAAAATGAAAACACAACATATCAAAACTTATGGGACGCAGCAAAGGCAGTGCTAAGAGGGAAATTTATTGCTCTAAATGCCTATATCAGAAAAGAAGAAAAGGCAAAAATTCAGAAATTAACTATCCATTTGGAAGAACTGGAGAAAGAACAGCAAGCTAACCCCAAAGCAAGCAAAAGGAAAGAAATAACAAAGATTAGAGCACAAATAAATGAAATTGAAAACATGAAAACAATAGAGAAAATCAATAAGGCCAGAAGTTGGTTCTATGAGAAAATCAATAAGATTGATGGGCCCTTAGCAAGATTGACAAAAAGAAGAAGAGAGAGGATGCAAATAAATAAGATCAGAAATGGAAGAGGAGACATAACTACTGACCTCACAGAAATAAAGGAGGTAATAACAGGATACTATGAACAACTTTACGCTAATAAATACAACAATTTAGAGGAAATGGACGGGTTCCTGGAAAGACATGAACAACCAACTTTGACTCAAGAAGACATAGATGACCTCAACAAACCAATCACAAGTAAAGAAATTGAATTAGTCATTCAAAAGCTTCCTAAAAAGAAAAGTCCAGGACCAGATGGCTTCACATGTGAATTCTACCAAACGTTCCAGAAAGAATTAGTACCAATTCTCTTCAAACTCTTCAAAAAAATCGAAGTGGAGGGAAAACTACCTAATTCATTCTATGAAGCCAACATCACCCTCATACCAAAACCAGGCAAAGATATTACAAAAAAAGAAAACTACAGACCAATCTCTCTAATGAATACAGATGCAAAAATCCTCAATAAAATTCTAGCAAATCGTATCCAACAACACATTAAAAGAATTATACATCATGACCAAGTAGGATTCATCCCAGGTATGCAAGGATGGTTCAACATAAGAAAATCAATTAATGTAATACACCATATCAACAAATCAAAGCAGAAAAATCACATGATCATCTCAATTGATGCAGAGAAGGCATTCGACAAGATTCAACATCCTTTCCTGTTGAAAACACTTCAAAAGATAGGAATACAAGGGAACTTCCTTAAAATGATAGAGGGAATATATGAAAAACCCACAGCTAATATCATCCTCAATGGGGAAAAATTGAAAACGTTCCCCCTAAGATCAGGAACAAGACAAGGATGTCCACTATCACCACTATTATTCAACATTGTGTTGGAGGTTCTAGCCAGAGCAATTAGACAAGAAAAAGAAATACAAGGCATCAAAATTGGAAAGGAAGAAGTAAAACTATCACTGTTTGCAGACGATATGATACTATATGTCGAAAACCCGGAAAAATCCACAACAAAACTACTAGAGCTAATAAATGAGTACAGCAAAGTAGCAGGTTACAAGATCAACATTCAAAAATCTGTAGCATTTCTATACACTAGCAATGAACAAGCTGAGGGGGAAATCAAGAAACGAATCCCATTTACAATTGCAACTAAAAGAATAAAATACCTAGGAATAAATTTAACTAAAGAGACAAAAAACCTATATAAAGAAAACTACAAAAAACTGCTAAAAGAAATCACAGAAGACCTAAATAGATGGAAGGGCATACCGTGTTCATGGATTGGAAGACTAAATATAGTTAAGATGTCAATCCTACCTAAATTGATTTACAGATTCAATGCAATACCAATCAAAATCCCAACAACTTATTTTTCAGAAATAGAAAAACCAATAAGCAAATTTATCTGGAAGGGCAGGGTGCCCCGAATTGCTAAAAACATCTTGAGGAAAAAAAACGAAGCTGGAGGTCTTGCACTGCCTGACTTTAAGGCATATTATGAAGCCACAGTGGTCAAAACAGCATGGTATTGGCATAAAGATAGATATATCGACCAATGGAATCGAATAGAGTGCTCAGATATAGACCCTCTCATCTATGGACATTTGATCTTTGATAAGGCAGTCAAGCCAACTCACCTGGGACAGAGCAGTCTCTTCAATAAATGGTGCCTAGAGAACTGGATATCCATATGCAAAAGAATGAAAGAAGACCCATCTCTCACACCCTATACAAAAGTTAACTCAAAATGGATCAAAGATCTAAACATTAGGTCTAAGACCATAAAACAGTTAGAGGAAAATGTTGGGAGATATCTTATGGATCTTACAACTGGAGGCGGTTTTATGGACCTTAAACCTAAAGCAAGAGCACTGAAGAAGGAAATAAATAAATGGGAACTCCTCAAAATTAAACACTTTTGTGCATCAAAGAATTTCATCAAGAAAGTAGAAAGACAGCCTTCACAATGGGAGACAATATTTGGAAACGACATATCAGATAAAGGTCTAGTATCCAGAATTTATAAAGAGATTGTTCATCTCAACAACAAAAAGACAGCCAACCCAATTACAAAATGGGAAAAAGACTTGAACAGACACCTCTCAGAAAAGGAAATACGGATGGCCAAGAGGCACATGAAGAGATGCTCAATGTCCCTGGCCATTAGAGAAATGCAAATCAAAACCACAATGAGATATCATCTCACACCCACCAGAATGGCCATTATCAACAAAACAGAAAATGACAAGTGCTGGAGAGGATGCGGAGAAAGAGGCACACTTATCCACTGTTGGTGGGAATGTCAAAGGGTGCAACCACTGTGGAAGGCAGTTTGGCGGTTCCTCAAAAAGCTGAATATAGAATTGCCATACGACCCAGCAATACCATTGCTAGGTATCTACTCAGAGGACTTAAGGGCAAAGACACAAACAGACATTTGCACACCAATGTTTATAGCAGCATTATTTACAATTGCAAAGAGATGGAAACAGCCAAAATCTCCATCAACAGAAGAGTGGCTAAACAAACTGTGGTATATACATACGATGGAATATTATGCAGCTTTAAGACAAGATAAACTTATGAACCATGTAATAACATGGATGGACCTAGAGAATATTATGCTGAGTGAATCCAGCCAAAAACTAAAGGACAAATACTGTATGGTCCCACTGATGTGAACGGACATTCGAGAATAAACTTGAAATATGTCATTGGTAACAGAGTTCAGCAGGAGTTAGAAACAGGGTAAGACAATGGGTAATTGAAGCTGAAGGGATACAGACTGTGCAACAGGACTAGATACAAAAACTCAAAAATGGACAGCACAATAATACCTAATTGTAAAGTAATCATGTTAAAACACTGAATGAAGCTGCATCTGAGCTATAGGTTTTTGTTTTGTTTTGTTTTGTTTTGTTTTGTTTTGATTTTACTATTATTACTTTTATTTTTTTCTCTATATTAACATTCTATATCTTTTTCGGTTATGTTGCTAGTTCTTCTAAACCAATGCAAATGTACTAAGAAATGATGATCATGCATCTATGTGATGATGTTAAGAATTAATGATTGCATGTGTAGAATGGTATGATCTCTAAATGTTGGGTTAATTTCTTTTTTTCCGTTAATTAAAAAAAAAAAAAAAGAGAAGGGATAATTGGAGATGAAGGGATACAGACTGTACAACGGGACTGGATATAAAAACTCAGAAATGGACAGCACAATACTACCCAATTGTAATGCAATTATGTTAAAACACTGAATGAAGCTGCATGTGAGGTATAGGTTTTTTGTTTTTGTTTTTTTTGTTTTTTTTTCTTTCTATTATTGTTTTAATTCTTATTCTGTTGTCTTTTTATTTCTTTTTCTAAATCGATTCAAATGTACTAAGAAATGATGAATATGCAACTATGTGATGTTATTAAGAATTACTGATTGTACATGTAGATTGGAATGATTTCTAATTGTTTTGTTAATTCTTTTTTTAATTAATAAAAAAAATGAGGGGGAAATTAAAATATTTTCAGACAAAAAAATCACTGAGAGAATATGTGACGAAGAGACTGGCTCTGCAAGAAATACTAAAGGGAGCACTAAAGACAGATAGGAAAAGACAGTAGAGAGAGGTGTGGAGAAGAGTGTAGAAATGAAGACTATCAGTAAACATAAAAAGAAGAAAAATTAGATATGTATAGGGTGAGAAATATGGATCCTCTTTCATTCTTTTGCATGTGGATATCCAGTTCTCTAGGCACCATTTATTGAAGAGACTCTTCTGTCCCAGGTGATTTGGCTTGACCGCCTTATCAAAGATCAATTGTCCATAGATGAGAGATACTGTTTTATTTCCTTGGTCAGTATATCTATCTTTATGCCAGTACCATGCTGTTTTGACCACTGTAGCTTCATAATATGCCTTAAAATCAGGTAGCATGAGGCCTCTGACTTCATTTTTCTTTCTCAGGATATTTTTAGCTATTCAGGGCACCCTGCCTTTCCAGATAAATTTGATTATTGGTTTTTCTATTTCTGAAAAGTAAGTTTTTGGGATTTTAATTGGTATTGCATTGAATCTGTAAATCAATTTAGGTAGAATTAACATCTTAACTATATTTAGTCTTCCAATCCATGAACCTGGTGTGCTCTTCCATTTATTTAGGTCTTCTGTGATTTCTTTTAACGATTTCTTATAGTTTTCTTTGTATAGGTCTTTTGTGTCTTTAGTTTATTCCTAAATATTTTATTCTTTTGGTTGCAATTGTAAATGGAATTTTTTTCTTGATTTCCCCCCCAGATTGTTCATTTCTACTGTACAGAAGCACTACAGATTTTTGAGTCTTGATCTTGTAACCTGCCACTTTGCTGTACTCATTTATTAGCTCAGGATTCTTCAGGATTTTCAACATATAGTATCATATCATCTGCAAACAATGAGAGTTTTACTTCTTCCTTTCTAATTTTGATGCCTTGTATTTCTTTTTCTTGTCTAATTGCTCTGGCTAGAACTTTCAACGCAATGTTGAATAACAGTGGTGATAGTGGATTTCCTTGTCTTGTTCCTGATTTTGGCGGGAATGTTTTCAGTTTTTTTTTCCCATTGAGGATGATGTTAGCTGTGGGTTTTTCATATATTCCCTTTATCATGTTGAAGAAGTTCCTTTCTATTCCTATCCTTTAAAGTGTTTTCAACAAGAAAGAGTGTTGAATTTTGTTAAATGCCTCTTCTACATTGTATTAGTTAGGGTTCTCTAGAGAAACAGAATCAACAGGGAACACTTGCAAATATAAAATTTATAGAAGTGTCTCACATGACTGTGGGAACGCAGGGTCCAAAATCCACAGGGCAGTCTGTGAAGCCAGCGATTCTGAAGGAGGGTCTGAACGAACTCCATAGGAGAGGCTCGCCAGCCGAAGCAGGAAGAGAGCCTGTCTCTTCTGAATCCTCCTTAAAAGGCTTCCAGTGATTAGATTAAGCATCACTCATTGCAGAAGACACTCCCCTTTGGCTGATTACAAATGGAATCAGCTTTGGATGCAGCTGACATGATCATGATTTAATTCTATGAAATGTCCTCATCGCAACAGACAGGTCAGCATTTGCCCAACAAGACAAACAGGTACCACCACTTGGCCAAGTTGACACATGAACCTGACCATGACGTACATCAATCGAGATGATCATGTGGTTTTTCTGCTTTGATTTGTTCATATGGTGTATTACATTAATTGATTTTCTTATGTCGAACCATGCTTGCATACCTGGGATGAATCCTACTTGGTCATGATGTATAATTCTTTTAATGTTGCACTGGATTCAATTTGCAAGAATTTTGTTGAGGAATTTTGTATCTATATTCATTAGAGAGATTGGTCTGTAATTTTCTTTTCTTGTAATATCTTTGTCTGGCTTTGGTATGAGGGTGATGTTAGCTTCATAGAATGAGTTAGGTAGCCTTTCCTCCTTATCAATTTTTTTGAAGAGTTTGAGAAGGATTGGTACTAATTCTTTCTTGAATATTTGGTAGAATTCACATGTGAAGCCATCTGGTCCTGGACTTTTCTTTTTGGGGAGCTTCTTTTAATGACTGATTCAATTTCTTTACATGTGATTGGTTTGTTGCAGTCATCTATTTCTTCTCAAGTCAATGTTGGTTGTTCATGCCTTTCTAGGAAGTTGTCCATTTCATCTACATTGTTGAGTTTATTAGCATAAAGTTGTTCATAATATCCTCTCCTTACTTCCTTTATTTCTTCAGGGTCAGTGGGTTATGTCTCCTCTTCCATTTCTGATTTTATTTGTTTGCATCCTCTCTCTTCTTTTTGTCAACCTCACTAAGGTTCCTTCATTCTTACTGATTTTCTCATAGAACCAACTTCTGGTTTTGTTGATTCTCTTGATTGTTTTCATTTATTTCTGCTCTAATCTTCATTATTTCTTTCCTTTTGCTTGCTCTGGGGTTAGTTTGCTGTTCTTTCTCTATTCTTCCAACTGGACAGTTTTAATTCCTCAATTTTTGCTGTTTCTTCTTTTTTGATATAGGCATATAGGACAATAGATTTCCCTCTTAGCACTGCCTTTGCTGCATCTCGTAAATTTTGATACATTGTGTTTTCATTTTCATTTGCCTTGAGATATTTATTGATTTCTCTTGTAATTTCTTCCTTGACCCACTGGTTTTTTAAGAGTGTGTTGTTGAGCTTCCATATATTTGAGAATTTTCTGACACTCTGCCTATTATTGATTTCCAACTTCATTCCTTTATGATCTGAGAAAGTGTTTTGTATGATTTCAATCTTTTTAAATTTGTTGATACTTCCTTTGTGACCCAGCATATGGTCTATCCTTGAGAATGATCCATAAGCTCTTTAGAAAAAGGTATATCTTGCTGTTGTAGGTTGTAATGTTCTATAAATGTCTGTTAAATCTAGCTCATTTATTGTATTATTCAAATTCTCTGTTTCTTTATTGATCTTCTGTCTAGATCTTCTGTCCATTGATGAGAGTGGGGAATTGAAGTCTCCAACTATCATGGTAGATGTGTCTATTTCTCTTCTCAGTGTTTGCCTCATGTATTTTGGAGGATTCTGGCTTGGTGCATAAATATTTATGATTGTTATATCTTCTTGTTAAATTGTTCCTTTTATTAATATGTAGTGTCCTTCTTTTAACTGTTTTACATTTGAAATCTGATTTGTTGGATATTATTATAGCTACTCCTGTTCTTTTCTGATTGTTATTTGCATGGAATATCTTTTCCCAACCTTTCACTTTCAACCTATATTTATCCTTGGGTCTAAGATGCATTTCTGGTAGACAGCATATAGATGGGTCCTTTTTTTTTTATTTATTAATTAACGGAAAAAAAGAAATTAACCCAACATTTAGAAATCATAGCATTCTACATATGCAATCAGTAATTCTTAACATCATCACATAGATGCATGATCATCGTTTCTTAGTACATTTGCATCGGTTTAGAAGAACTAGCAACACAACCGAAAAGGATATAGAATGTTAATATAGAGAAAAAAATAAAAGTAATAATAGTAAAACAAAACAAAACAAAACAAAAACCTATAGCTCGGATGCAGCTTCATTCAGTGTTTTAACATGATTACTTTACAATTAGGTATTATTGTGCTGTCCATTTTTGAGTTTTTATATCTAGTCCTGTTGCACAGTCTGTATCCCTTCAGCTCCAATTACCCATTATCTTACCCTGTTTCTAACTCCTGCTGGACTCTGTTACCAATGACATATTCCAAGTTTATTCTCGAATGTCGATTCACATCAATGGGACCATACAGTATTTGTCTTTTAGTTTTTGGCTAGACTCACTCAGCATAATGTTCTCTAGGTCCATCCATGTTATTACATGCTTCATAAGTTTATCCTGTCTTAAAGCTGCATAAAATTCCATCGTATGTATATACCACAGTTTGTTTAGCCACTCGTCTGTTGATGGACATTTTGGCTGTTTCCACCCTTTTTTTAAAAATCCATTCTGCCAGTCTATGTCTTTTGATTGGGGAGTTTAATCCATTAACATTTAGTGCTATCACTGTAAGGGCAGTGCTTTCTTCTACCGTTTTACCTTTTGGATTTTATATATCATATCTAATTTTTCTTCTTTTTACATTTACTCATAGTCTTCATTTCTATACTGTTCTCCACACTTCTCTCTCCTGTCTTTTCCTGTCTGTCTCTGTTGCTCCTTTTAATGTTTCTTGCAGAGCTGGTCTCTTGGTCACAAATTCTCTCAGTAATTTTTTGTTTGAAAATATTTTAATTTCCCCCTCATTTTTGAAGGACAGTTTTACTGGATGTTTTCTTACAGAGCCTGTCTCTTGGTCACAAATTCCCTCAGTGATTTTTTGTTTGAAAATATTATAATTTCTCTGTCATTTTTGAAGGACAATTTTGCTGGATAAGGAATTCTTGATAGAAGTTTTTCTCTTCTAGTAACTTAAATATATTATCCCACTATCTTCTCACCTCCATGGTTGCTGCTGAGAAATCTACACATAGTTTTATTGGGCTTTCCTGTGTGTGATGGATTGCTCTTCTCTTGCTGCTTTAAAGATTCTCTCTTTCTCTTTGACATCTGACATTCTGATTAGTAAGTGCATTGGAGTACATCTGTTTGGATCTCTTCTGTTTGGGGTACACTGCACTTCTTGGATCTATAATTTTAAGTCTTTCGTAGGAGTTGGGAAATTTTCAGTGGCAATTTCCTCCATTAGTTTTTCTTCTCCTTTTGCCTACTCTTCTCCTTCTGGGACACCTCCAACATGTATATTTGTGCGCTTCATGTTGTCATTCAATTCCCTGAGTCCCTGCTCATATTTTTCCATTCATTTCCCTACATGTTCTTTTGCTTGTCAGATTTCAGATTTCCCGTCCTCTAGTTCAACAATCCTATCTTCTGCTTCTTGAAATCTGACATTGTAGGTTTCCTTTTTTTTTTTCATCTCTCTCTTGTGCCTTTCATTCCCATAAGTTCTGTGATTTGTTTTTTCAGACTTTCAGTTGCTTCTTTTTGTTCATTCCTTGCCTTCTTTATATATCCTCCCTCAATTCATTGATTTGACTTTTGACGAGGTTTTCTATGTTTCTTTGAACATTTTGAATTGTTTCAACTCCTGTATCTCATTTGAATTGTTGGTTTATTCCTTTGACTGGGCCATATCTTCAATTTTCCTAGTATATTTGTTATTTTTTGCTGGTGTCTAGGCATTTAATTACCTTAATTAGTTTATTCTGGAGATTTTCACTTTTTTTGCCTAGGATTTTCTTGCTGGATGACTTTGTTGTCTGCCTGTTCTTTGACAATCAGTTCAATTTATTCTAGATCTCTAGCTTAGGTTTTGTTTAACAGATCAGGATTTTTCAGTTCTTGTTTTCTTGTTTCTTGCCCTGCCTGTATGGTGCCTTGACCCTCACCCCCACCCCCACCCCCACTCCCACCCCCGCACTTAGGAGAGTCTGTGTAGGTATTGTAGACCCCAGCCAGATTTTCCTAGACCAAATTGGCCTCCTCTCAGGAGGAAAGACTCACCTGCGTCAGTTTTCCCTGGGGGTGAGACCCAGCAGGTTGAAAGAAAGACTTTCCTATGAAGCCTCTGGATTCTGTGTTTTTCTTGCTCAGTATATGGTACTTTTCTGCCTGTGGGTCCCACCAGCATAAGGTAATGTGGTACCTTTAACTTCAGCAGATTCTTCCTGTTTGGGGTTGAGACAGAGGAGAGATTATAGGCTGGCTTTAATTGCTTCAGTTTTCCAGATCCTGGGGTCTGAATTCCTTAAGGGAGGGGATTCTTTGTGAGCTGGGTCCCACCCCTCTCCTGGGGAAGTCACAGGCTCCAGACATCTCTCAGACGAGCTTATTTCTGCCTATGTCTGGGGCAGTTGGAGCCAGAGAAGCTTTGCAGCTGTATCCAAAGAGTAGTCAAGCCGTAGAAACACAGCCACAAAAAAGAAAAAGAAAAATCCTTTTCTGAGCAGGGCCCCCTTTCCTCATGTTTGCCAATGAAGAGCTTAAGTTGGTATGTTGCTTTGTGTATCTGCAGGTCCTGTGTGCCCCCTACTTTCCTTCAGGCCCAGACCCTTTCAAGTATTTTGTGCTGTCCAATCCGAAAAACCTCTGGGGTTTTTTTTGTTGTTTTTTTTTTTTTCCTTTTTTCTTTCTCCATCAGTCCTGCCCCATCTGCACAGGGGCAAAACCAGCAACCTCAGCTTTTACTCAGGTTCAGCTGGGCTAGGGGCCTGTTTTTAGTAGTCAGAATTTGTTAATTAATTCCACAATTGGAGCTTGGTTGTGCTCAGCCCCTGCTGCTAGTAAAGTCCCTTTCCTTTCCCTTCTGGGAAGCAGCCTCTAGGGGAGGGGTGCTGCCCACCGCACTTGGGGAACTCACATTTCTGGGTGGGCTCACAGCCAGTCCAGCTTGTCCAGACTGGGGTACACAGTGTGTCCAGTCACTGACGTTACCCCAGCAGCTGTTCTATACTGTTCCTGGCTATTTACTAGCTGCTCTGGAGGACAAACTAAATCCCACACCTCACTAAGCTGCCATCTTGGCGCTTCCTCCTAACTTGCAGTTTTGAGGCTAAGAGAAAGCTCAGGTCAAGATGCTTTCTTCCTTAAGACAAACATTCTGGGGCTGGCTGCTGGTGATCCTTGGTCCTTGGTTCCACTCTCATATGGCAATGCTCATGACAGCCTCTTCTGACCTGTCTGTTCTCTTTCAAGTTCCACAGATTTTCAGGTTTTTGCTTCCTGTGGCTTTCTCTTCCTCCATCTGAATTTCATTCTGCTTATGAAAGACTCCAATAATAGGAAAGACCTATCCAGATTCAGGTGAACCACACCTTATTTGAAGAAGCTTCATCAAAAAGTCCATTTCATGTAGGCCTTTTCAAGTACACTCTACACTCTCTGTGGTTAGGGTCTTAGTAGTTCTAATCTCTTTTTTTTTTTTTATCCCCAAGTGCCTTTTGCAGTCCAGGGCACATAAGAAGCACTCAAATTGACAGAACAAGCTCAGGGAACATGAGAAATCCAACTTCACTGAGAAACTATTAGCTCTAGACTGGAAATTAAGAATGCTTAGCTTTCCTATATCTTTTCAGACCCCAGTGGCCTTAGCAGCCCCTGGAGATTTCTGGGTAGATCCATCAGCCACTGAGGAAAGCAGGTAGTGTTAGATTTTATGGCTGTTTGCTCTTGTTTTCTTTCTAGTAACTCATTTTCAACATGACAGTCTACAACAATCTAGGTTTTTTCTGAAGTTGCTTATCAAAATTGAAAGTGTCAGAAACCCAATATTTTGAACCAGTATTAACTGGACCATTTTTACTTATGCAAATGCCATAAAACATCTTTTCATTATCAAGATACTCTTGGACCTTTTTCCCTAATAGGGATGACTGTAGAAGAAGTAAGGAAAACATTCTGTGATCATATGTGTGACAGGCTTAAGCATTCCCTCACCCCTCTACTCCTGACGTCTGCAAACAGTGAGCCATATGCTGGAATTTTCTCTTCCCTGGAGCTGAACTTTTTCTCCCCCTACTTGCTTCTCATTTGGAGATTCATCTTCCAATCCTTTTTAGTTTCAATCCCCTTTTCCTGCCCCTATTTTTTTTTCTCTCTTTCCCTGTTCTCCATAACAGGAGAGGAGGACAGGCAGGAAGAAGACATTTATTGTGTATGGACTGTGAACCATTCAGTATGTTCAGTGCTTTGACATGGATTACTCTTCTAATTTCCCTTAACTCTGGCAATCTACTGCTTATTTAATTTGTGGTTGTAGTGGTACTGCTTAGACAGTAAAAGCAATATCAAGTAAAAGGGAAAGTTTTAAATGCTTTTGATAAAATAAATTTTTACCTTATCTCATCTATGCATCCTCATCAGTGAATCTTTTTTAGATTTGAAGCTGTTGGAAAATAAGTCTTGTCAATTTTCAGTTATTCAGGGGCTACTTAACCAATTTGGCAATTATCACTTCCTTGTCTGCTCTTCCCTGCTGCTCCTCTCATCTTAGCCTTTTCACTGTTCTTCCTGCACCATGGGAAAGGGAGAGAGGAAAAGAAACTGTTTCAACAGTAAATGTTGGTACTTATTCTTTAATTTCATAAGAAGATTATTATGATGCAATATGTAAAAACTCACAACAGATGGGTTTGGGAAAGTGGATTGACTTTTTTAAAAAATTCATTATATTCTTATTAAAACTGTCAGTGGTTTATTATCACTAGGGCTATCATACAAGCACCTTCTGATATTTAAGAAATACTTGATATGGGCAAAGGAGTGGCTGATTGATACCTGCCAGAAAGTACATAGGGTGAGCAGGTGAGTACCTCACAGTGAAATTGGCCTGGCCAAAACTGTCTTCCCATCTTCTTTCCTTCCTTCCTTTCCTTCAGCAAATCTTTATTGAACATATACTTTGTTCTGAGAATTACAGCATTGAAAAACAAAAACCCACCTTCATGGAGGTAACATCAGGTTTTGTTTTGTTTTGTTTTTTTTGCATGGGTAGGCACTGGGAATCGAACCAGAATCTCCAGCATGGCAGGCAAGAATTCTGCCACTGAGCCACCGTCACACCACCCAACATTAGGTTTTTGTATAGAGATGTTGTACTGACGCTCTTACCTATAGAAATGTGTCTCTTCCTTTCTCCCAAAATGCAGAATATACACCTCCATGAGGGCAGGAGCCTTTGTTATTACCCACTCAGATAAGATATCCCATACCTCCCCCATTTCTGCTTGGTTTTTTCTTGTCCATAATTAAATAGTGACTCTCTGATCTCTCGAACTAAGGATTGAAGGAAATTCTGGGGAGATTAATCTTTTCCTGTATTCTCTACTGCCTCCAGTTTGTGTGTAGCAGCCATCTCTCTTTTCCCCTGGAAACTCAGTCTCCATCCACGTGATCACTCTCTAAGCTTTGTGTTTGTGTTGGCAGAAGTTAGGGTTTGGAGAGCCGTACTTCTTGTGGATTAATTGCCAAAGTAATTATATTGTAAAATAATACACATGATTGATACTTAATCTGTCCCTCTCCAGGGAGCTGGAAAGCTTCTTTGCTTTGGAAAGATGAGCCCATTGGTTGTTTAGGAGCAGAGCTGTTTCTGAAAAGACAAACTGATGGCTGGACTTAAAGGCCAGGAGCAGGTGATGGGAGGTAGCTAAAATGTACCATCATAATTATGGAGAGCATTGCACCAAGAAACGTCCCACCAGTCACACCTCAAGAAATCATAGATCTCTAGAAGGTAACAGGCAGGAAGGTACGAAAACAGTCAATGTGTTCTCTTGCTCAGACTCACAACTGTTCAGAGTGAGTATCCCTCAAACCTGCAGTAGCACAGTGCTGATAAAGCCTCTCCTCCCTTGCCCTCTTCGGCCACAGCTGGCACGGGCTGGAAGGAAGCTAGATGAAGAACAGCAGCTCTGTAAAACCTTTCCCTTTCCTTCCTTGTTGAGCAGGACACATGCAGCCTCTCTGTGTGGGTGATGTCCACATAAGGAGAATGCCTCATTTATTTTGGGTCCATGAGCTTGCGTAATGTGCCTATTTAACTTCCTCCTAAAAGTGCTTTTCAGCACATGATCAAGTAATGAAGCCCTCTAAATCCTGCCTCTTCTGGGCACAGTAGAGGGTTTAAGGTTGTTCCTACTGCTGTGTATTTATGGACAGAGGCTGGAGTTATGACATTTATCTCTGTTGGTTAGGGCAGTGGTATATATCTGCCTGTTTCTCCCATGGAGAGCTACACCTTATCCTAAGGACAGAGATGAGAGCATGCCCATAATTCATCTTGCCTAGGCACTGGGACTTCACCCCTAACCAGGGGCTGGAGGTCTCATGATTATACATATGAGGGAGCCTCGTGTTAAAATCGTCTAAAAATTTAAAACAAGAAAGAGAAAAATGCAACTCTTAATAAGCTTTCCTCAGGGGGGCATGTTTTGACCTTCCTTTTTTTAACTGTATAAATTTCTTCTTAAAATAAAAGTTTGAGTGCTTTTTTTTCCTTTACTTTCTGTTTCTTCTTTTAAAGGACTACACATTCTAAAGAATATTTGGAATATCCAAAAAGACAAAAAATGAATAATCATCATGTAGACAAACTCCATCAATTTTAGTGTTATTTCTTTCCTATTGTGTTCTCAACTGATACCCTACCTCCTCTGAGAGCCTGGAAAGACTTGGTTCAGTCTCCAAATCTTATGCAGTGGCCTTCATAATGGATTAACTGGAATGTTTCTCTGCCTTTAACTATAGGACTGGCGAGTTTAAAGGAGATAGAAAAACAGAAAGTTGAATTGAGGGTGGAGAGCTAGATAAAAGGTTGAGTTCTAATATTGTCCTTGGTACTGGCCCTTGGAATCATAGGTTATTAAAATTTAGAGCTCCTTTGGAACTTCTGAAACCTGGCCTTTTAGGGTCTAACATGCAGCTCATTTCTTGGGCATATCGTCAGGGCTCTATAAGGGTTTACAACATCAGTTTATTCTAATCTTCCTTCCAGGATGGGATTCCATTCTCCTAACTCATCTTCCTGCTTCTGTTCTCATGGCCCTTTCTGTCTACCATTAGAATACCAGAGGCATATTCCGAAAATGCACATTTGCTCATGTCATTCCCTGCTTGTAACTTGTCGGCCATTCCTTTACCTTCATAATAAGGCATTCAAGACTCCTCATGATCTGGGGGCACTGTTCATCGCCTCTCTATGTCACCCCCCAAGCCCTCCTTCTTGGAAGAGGCACTTGAAGTGTCCAGAACCATCCATGCTACCCTCAGAACTTTTATACATTCTGCTTTTTCAACCTAGAGTGGCCTGCCCCTCTTTCTCCTTCCACACAACTCCTTCATCCCCAGGACCCTGATTTAGTAATCCCATGTGTGCTCTTAAAGAAACCTGTTTAGCATACTAATTATCTGTTTACATGTCTGCCTGTCCCACTAAACTGTGTTTATCTCTATATGCCCAATCTTTCACATGTGGCTTGTGTGTAGCAGGCTGCAAGCCATGTATGCCAAATGATTGGCGCAATGTACACAGATTTTCCCTGGTAATCGTTTTTCTAGTCTCTGCCACCATCTTATGCTTTGATCCATGTGTGCTTCTGAAATCCAGAATCTGGGTACCCCACTCACTGAGTACAGTAGGACTGTGGCGGATATGGCAGTTGGAAAGGTGAATGGATATCTCATCTCCAGGGCACTGTAAAAACCTTGGGGAGTGGGGGAGCATGGTGTACTTGTTTAATCACATTAAATGGTTAAGGCAATGAGTGTCCAAATAAAGATGAGGATGCAGAAGGTCTGTGGAAGTTCACATGAGAAAGCAATGACAATGGAGTGTTGAGGATAGGCTGTATGGAGAACCTGGTCTACCAACAATTGTTACTCCCCTCCTGCTTGAGTTCCAGGGACAAGAGCAAACAATTTGAGACTGGCCATCTCCTCATTATCCTAGGCCTCAGCACTCCAGGTCAGGTAGTCTGATGGCATAGGAGTATGTGCATGCATCCTTTTTTTGCTACCTTCTCCCTTTCTCTTTGTCTTTTTTATTTTACTCCATATCACTCATCACCTGCTGTCACACTATATAATTTATTTCATTATCCTTTTCCCCTCCTCAGAATATAAGGTCCCCAAGGGCAGGGTCTTGTCTCTTTCATTTGCTGCCATATCTTGGGGCTTTAGGGCATTGCCCTAGTATCTAGTGGGCATTTAATTGATAATGGCCATTTCCCTAAACAAGGAAATCCTGAGAGGTCATGCAGAAACCTAGCATTTACCATTCTGTGCTGTTCATTCCTCTGTAGCCAGGGGACTAGCAAATTATTGAAATCCTGTGGTTCTATCCCCAGTTCCCCAAGAAAGAAAGCACCATATAGTTTTTGCTTCAAAAGCATCTTGCCATGTTGTCCCTGCTGCTTCTGAGCCAAGGGAATAGAAAGGGGACAGTGTAGGACCACATCAGTACAGTTTTTGTAGCTGGTGAAGCAGCCAGGTTGGTAAGACATTGACTGGTGTCCTCTGCTGCTGAGGCTCTCAGCATCCTGAGTAAAACCTTGCCTGGGTGATACTCATTCCTTCTGAGGCGCAGGACCTCTGTTTCTGACCACCATGTTCCTAGGAAAAACTCTAATTTCTGTTCCAGCTGGTATGTATCTTTTAAACAGCAATAAGATAGTAAGATTTGCTGCATCTGAGCTATAGGTTTTTGTTTTGTTTTGTGTTGTTTTGTTTTGATTTTACTATTATTACTTTTATTTTTTTCTCTATATTAACATTCTATATCTTTTTCGGTTATGTTGCTAGTTCTTCTAAACCAATGCAAATGTACTAAGAAATGATGATCATGCATCTATGTGATGATGTTAAGAATTAATGATTGCATGTGTAGAATGGTATGATCTCTAAATGTTGGGTTAATTTCTTTTTTTCCGTTAATTAAAAAAAAAAAAAAAGAGAAGGGATAATTGAAGATGAAGGGATACAGACTGTACAACGGGACTGGATATAAAAACTCAGAAATGGACAGCACAATACTACCCAATTGTAATGCAATTATGTTAAAACACTGAATGAAGCTGCATGTGAGGTATAGGTTTTTTGTTTTTGTTTTTTTTGTTTTTTTTCTTTCTATTATTGTTTTAATTCTTATTCTGTTGTCTTTTTATTTCTTTTTCTAAATCGATGCAAATGTACTAAGAAATGATGAATATGCAACTATGTGATGTTATTAAGAATTACTGATTGTACATGTAGATTGGAATGATTTCTAATTGTTTTGTTAATTCTTTTTTTAATTAATAAAAAAAAAAAAAGATAGTAAGATTTGTCTTTGCCAATGATGGCTATACAATAGAAGTTCTAGATCTTGCAGAGCAGAATGTCTCAGGATTCTTAGACCAAGAACTGTGTGATAATAATAATAATGGCTGCAGTTAATCGGGTTGTGAACAGCAAGTATTCAGTTGCTTCTTCAGCTCATGCAGTGATCTGTGTTGAAGGCTAGGAGGCACTGAGAATAGATACCAAAAGACCCCAATGTGACCCTGCTGGAAGCCCAATAGTATAGGCCAGCACAGAATCAGGGTTCAGGTCTCCTATTGGAAATGTCCTTCCCTGTCCTTGTTACCCAGGGATTAAGGAAGAAATGGTTAACTATTCTGAACTATTTTAAGAAAATAACAAAATAATCACCCTCATACTACCAAGCCTTTTCTTCATCCCCTTTCTGTCTTTCTTTGTTTTTCTGTATTGCACTCCTTTGCAGAAGGTACTGAACACTAGAGCCAAGAAACAGCCTGTCTTGAGTACACCTTAATAGAACTCTGTTCCTTCTCATCTGCTTTCTGGAATGAGAGGTCTATTTCCCCTTTTTCTGTAAACCTGTCAGGGAGACCACAGGAGCTCTGAGAGTTTTGGAGCCCCCATATTGCTTAGGGTTGGCACCACCCATCTCAGAAAGCAGAGTTTTCCTTTGACACATTATTTTCATCTTCATTAATGTCTAGCATCAGTACAAACCTGTTCATTTACAGCATTTATCCTATTTTGTTTTGCTACCCCCTCGTGCATAGTCTGACCATGAACTCTTGCTTTAGGGTCCTTTGGTCTGAAAAAAGAAGGGGAAAGAGGAAGAGAGGGGAGGAAGCCCAAATGAGCTTGATGTTAGATTAAAAAGTTACATCTCCTCTCCCTCCCCCCACCCCCCATTTCACTTAATCTAATCAATCATGGTGTGGAAATGTCTGGTGGAAGAAACCCTTTTGGGGCCTGAGCTTCAGCACGGTGGGCATAATATATGAGGAGGACTATTTGTATAGCCTGGTCTTGTTGATTTTCTTTCAAAACTCTCCCACCCTCTACTCCATCTTCATTTGCTATCCCAGAATTAAAAGTTTATAATACCAGACAATGTTTATGATGTTATTACTGTTCAGCAATGTTGTGTTACCTCCTTTATAGTAAATTATCTGATTTAATGTATGCAATAACCCTACGAGGCATTTTAATTTTTATCCCCATTTTACAAGTGAGAAAACTAAGACCAGTTGTCTGTGTAAATGGCACCCTTGGAATAGTTCAGGGTGCATACTGCACAGTCATAAATAGTGACCTTGAGAGGCAGAAGTAGGACTAACCATGGACCAATTTACTGTTGAGTGTCAGGGTTAACACTAATGTTAATAATAGGGTCCTGTAAGGCCAAAGTTCAGGTACCTCATAGATGTTGAAGAGAATATGTGAAACCACCAGGTATGTAGCATATCTTCTTAGGTTCACAATTTTTACCTGAAGATTTCTGGAGGAGAGAATTTACATTGCCACAAATAGCATCAAATTCAAATAGGTAAAATATTGTTTAATTTTTAAGATAAAATCCTAGACTCCACAGTAAATTTGACTGGCTTAAGCCTGCTTCCCTGTGGGCATACACTTGGTTCACCTATACCTGTCTGTCCCGTGTGCCTGTTTCTTCTCTGTGGATTTCTGTGTTTTCCATTTTGAAAGACACCATGTGGGTCTTTATCCATATCAGGAGTTGTCGGCCCTGCCTTCCCTCAGCCACTGCAGAATACACAGATTTGTGGAGGAGTAAACCACTGGACAACATCTTCAAGGCATTTGGTGTGAATATTATAATAAATCAGTGACTTCTCTGCACACACAGAAACTGTGACCTGAGATGAAAGTCGGGGGCATAGCAATGACAAGAGAACACACAGCACACAGGCATGTTTACTGAAAACCACTCTTATTACAACTCTAAGGCAGTGTTAAATAAGCCAGTTAATAAAAATGAATATTCTATTAGAAGCTACACTTGTGTGGGGTTTTTTGTTGTTGTTAAATTGGCTAATTTAACACCACCCTAGAATAGTAGAGATCATTATAGCAGCAGCCCAGGGTTCAAGAGAAGGTGGGATGATTCCCTTCAGAGCTTCCCTCAACATTGTTGCATGCCCTGTGTCTTTACCCTATAAGAAAATGGGATAAATAATTTTCAAATATCAGCTGGTAATGTTTCCTGGGATTCTGCATCTTGCTGATCAGATCTGCATAGATCATGGGGATACCACTTAGGAGTTTTTCCCTGGTAGACTATATTGCGATCATTTTTATATACATATTCCTACATGTGTAGCTGTCTACTATATATTTATTCATCTCTGAATGCCCTTCTAACAGTGGCTTTTCAGTTCACTCAAAGTAAAAGCTGGAACTCTTCCTGTGGCGTACAAGTATGGCTTATCTACCCCCATCCATTTTTTCTTTCTTGATCTCATTTCCATTCCTCCTACTTCATTATTTCTCCTCCTGTCTTGGGACTTTTACACTCTCTTCTCCCAGATAACCTCATGACTCAATCCTTCAGCTCCTTTCTTTCTCTCATCTATTATTTCTTCTCACTCAGATGGGAGAGAAGTAGAAATAAGTCTGCACTCATAACTGCTGCCCGTTTGTCCTCTGAAACTGATATGGTGGGAAGATGAGAGAAAACAACGCCTCTGCTTCTATTACTTTGTCCTTTCCCAGTCTTATATGACATCTAGACCATATCACAGTTGCTAGCAGAGACCCTGGTTTCTTCTGACTTCTAGCTTCCATTAGGGTTGTATTATTTTTTCCCAATGTTTTATTTTCTCAGGTATCTAGGATGGTTCCTTATTATTGATTCCTAGGCAGTACCTAGACAGATAGTGAGTTCATTTTATGCGATGGTCCACATTAGCATTATTGGTACTTGCTCACTAAATGCCAGTAGTAACACACGCACACATCAGTCATTGTAGCAACCAAAAATGCTCCCACGTATTTTTGCACATTCTTTGGGGTTGATATCACGGCTAGACACATCCAAGAAGCTCACTGAACTCCAAACCTAATTCACCCACACCATGGTATATTATAATCAAACTGTTGAATGCCAACAATAAAAAGAAAATTCTGAAAGCTGCAAGAAGGAATGTGTCACGTACATGGAAGGCTCAATAAGATTAAGTACTGCTCTCTCATTGGAAACCATGGAGGCAAGAAAGCCATGAGTTGACATAATTAAAGTGCTAAATGTAAAAAGTTGCCAATTGAGAATTCTGTATCTGGCAAAACTTTCTTTCACAAATGAAGGAGAGAGTGCATGGGTGGTTCAGTGGTAAAATGCTTGCTTTCCATGTAGGAGACCTGAATTCAATTCCTGGACCTTGCACCCCCCACCAAAAAAAAAAGTAAAATGAGGGAGAGATTAAGATAGTCCCAGAAAAACAAAAGCTGAGGGAGTTTGTCACCAATAGACTGGACCTATAAGAAATACCAATGGTACAAAATTTATATTTTAACTAATGCATTTCCTAATATAATTTATGGACAGTTTAATTGAACACCATTAAGTACATGGAACCTTTAATAGGGCATGAGATTTTTGTAGATTTGTCCAGAGGGATGCCCCAATAAATGCCAAAGTGATTTGAACAATGAATAAAAAAGTATTTGCAAAGTCCCCTTGGGGGAATGTCAAGAAAAGGGGAAAATTCAACTTCCCCATGTGGAGAACTCCTGATATTCTCAGAAGCAGTGGGGACAACCAAAGCTATAAGCTGAGCCCTCAATCTGAGGGGTTGTTCATATGAAAACCCCGCAAAGGATAAGCTAAGCCTACTTCAAATTAGGGCTGAGTCACCCCCAGAGAACCTCTTTTGTTGCTCACATGTGGCCTCTCTCTCTCTCAGCCAACAACAACAAGCAAACTCACCACCCTTCCCCTCTTTACGTGAGACATGATTCCCAGGGGCGTGGACCTTCCTGGCAACATAGAACAGAAACCCTAGAATGAACTGGGAATCAGCATCAAGAGATTGAGAAAACCTTCTCAAGTGAAAAGGGGAAGAGAGAAATGAGACAAAATAAAGTGTCAGTGGCTGAGAGATTTCAAACAGAGTCGAGAGGTTATCCTGTAGGTTATTCTTACGCATTATATAGATAAATCACCTTTTTAGTTAAGGTATAATGAAGAGGCTATAGGGAAGTGCCTGAAAATGTAGAGCTGTGTCCCAGTAGCCATGTTTCTTGAAGATGATTGTATAATGATAGAGCTTTCGCAATATGATTGTGTGATTGTGAAAACCTTGTGTGTGATGCTCCTTTTATCTATGGTATGGACAGATGAGTAAAGCATACGGATTAAAAATATATAAATAATAGGGGGAACAAATATTAAAATTAATAAATATATATATTGGGTAGATGGAAATACTAGTGGTCAAATGAGAGGGAGGGTTAAGAGGTATGGTATGTATGAGTTTCTTTTTTCTTTTTATTTCTTTTTCTAAATTGATACATTCTAAAAAATGATTATGGTGATGAATATACAACTGTGTGTTGATACTGTGAGCCATTGATTGTACACCGTGTGTGCAATGTTTGTATGTTAAGAATGTATGTGCTTGTATGTTGTATCAATAAAAATTAAAAAAAAAATACCAACGGGAGTTGTAAGGAAAGACACTGGACAATTGACTAAAGCCACATGAAATAAAGATCTCTTGATATTGCTGCTGGTTGAGAACTACTAATCTCTAGTTAGAAGAAAGAAAAAGTTTTGGAATAGTCATCTAGAAAAAGGGATGGGGTGCAGAAGTTTTTTGACCAGCAATGAAGCTCCAACTGGGTTTAAGTAAAGATGAGTTAATAATGAAGTCAAATCCACCTTGAGGCCTAGGTGGAATCTCCGGGGAGGTTAGGACTCGGGAGAGGAGTTTCTAGTGTCAAATATGTCCTTACTTCCTAGGTGGACTTGGGAATCATAGGCAGGTTGCTGGTAGAGGGTACCCCCAAACTATAAAAAAAGAGTCAGCTTCTTTCTCCTGGCATCCCTATTGTCTCAAATTATGTAAACTCACATATGGGCCCTCTGTAGGTTTTTTCACAACCATAAACTGTTATCTACATAGTTAATTAATTTGTGGACCATGTAAAATATAAACGTATCTGCTTTACAGAATTAAAGCCTCTTGTTACTTTAGGTTCATAAAGTTTTAATATATTAACTAAGTTTATTTCTAAAATAATCATACTAAAATCAATCATTGGCAGCTTTTTTCACACAGTAACTACAATTTTTTTTTTCCTTTTTACAAATGGGCTTACATGATAGTGTGATTCAGGTATCTTCTGTTTGAACTGCTTGAAAAACAAGCCAAACCTGAAATTAGAAGAAACTTTGAGATGATAGCAAAACAAATAAAATTAAATTCTTTGAGTGTTTGCCACTGTACCAAACATGTGCAAAATATATTCATTTTTAAGAAAGGAGGAAAGAAAACAGAACTTAAAACCAAAACAACCAAAATCTGAATACCATTTCTGCCGTGTGAAACTGTCTAATCAGCCTCATTTTCTTCTATTGCCATCATCAGCTTCTATTTGTTCTGATGCTTCATTTTTAGTATCCTTATGGACTTATGAAAGCAGAAAGAATGTCTGGGTTGGAACAAGTTTCTCTACCATTTTCTGTGTGTCCATTCTCAACGAAAATAAATCAGCGCAAATGCCAGTGTCCTCTCCCTAGCTGGGCCTATGAGACCTACTTGGAGGAAGAAAAGTGTAGCTTATCAATCTAGACCTAAAATCAATGAAGAGACACCTTCCTGCAACAACAATGTTTGCCCTTTGAGAGCTATTTGGCCTGACCATTTTCAGTACCAGTAAGATACCATGCTCTGATCTGATATATTAAGAACGTATTGCGTAACTCTTAAAAATTAAGACAATATTAAGTTACGATAACTTCATTTGTGCACGTATTTTTTCATTATTAAAAAAATAGTAATAATTACAGAGTTCTAGTGTAAAGCTGAAATACTCTGCATGAAGGAGTAGGGTAGATTCTCTCACTGCTTGAAATTGCTGTACTGAACGGAAGATGGGGAAGGGGAATGAAAATAGCCAAATAAATTAAGCCTTGAAACCCAAATTGTGCGTGTAAGCAAGCTGACTACAAATCAAACAGAGACGTATTTGCTAAAGATTACGTGCTCTTAGTTGAGCTGAACAAAACCAGCCTCTTTGCCCATATGTATATGTTTCTTTTGATATATGCAAAGAGTTGTTGCATTTCCACTCCCTCAGTCTCAGACTTCTTTGGCAAAAAGTATCATCCATCCATGAAGATGAAAACTCAAGAGCAGATTTCTCCAAATGGCCAAGGGTAATTTTTCCCAAATGCAGACAGGTCTTTTGGCAACTAGAGGGTGGACATGTGTGGCTTTTCTGGCTTTTAGGATCCACATATTTCCTGATTTTTATTTTAATAGTTAACTTTTGTTTACTAACGTTATTTTGGCTAGCATACATAAATCCTGGAAGATTAGGTTTTGGTGTGGGTCATAACAATCAAGTTCAGTCTATTATCCAGCCTCACCCTTGTAGTAGATTCTGACAGCCTTCCTGGAGCAAGCATTGAAAATATTCAACTTTCTGATCTTACACTTGAGGAAACAGGCTGAAAGAAGTTGAGTGGCATTGTCATGGCCACAAGTTGTGGCTTCCTCCTGTGGTCTTAAAACTCTCCATCATGTACTCTAGCATATACATGTTCTTCATTTAGAGTCTTGCATTTTTTGAAAAGATTGCTTCCAACTCAGTGCCAGAGCTACTTTAAGTATCAGTTCAGTTCACACTATGATCTATTAGAGTCTGTAGAAAACTTTGTATTTGAGTAAAGCGTATTTTCTTTCTTAGAACCATAAATCAAATCTATAGTTTATAGTTTATTCTGATAAACTTTATAGTTTATTCTGATGATTTCATTCTATTTATTCTGCTTTGCTCTTGGCCTTTCAACCTTAGGCCAAAATCATTATGTTCTGACCTTAATGAGGAGAATGGGTCGATTGTATTCTAAGTTCTGTGAAAATGCAAGGCAAGTATAGGATGCTGCAATTGTTGTTCCCTTTGGATGGGGTGTAGGTGACCGATGGGAGAGTGCTGGGAGAGGTGGGATTGAAGTTTCAGTATTTCTTAGCAGAAGCTAGTATTGACTTCAGGGTGCAAAATTTCCTCCTTGTGCAGGTTTTTCCCATGGATTGCAGGATGTTAAGCACCTTAGCTCCCCTCCTGAATGCCATGGCACCCTTCTGCCATTATAACATTCAGAAACATTGGCATACCACCCCCACAATTTTCCATACATTCCCGAGGATACTTGTTACAATCTCAAGTGAGAACCCTTAAAGATGATAGTTGGTAGTAGTGTTAGAGAAGGATGAAGGGGAAAACTGAGGAAATACTGAAAATGGTTTTCCTGGTTTAAGAATCTGTAATCTCCTTTTTAGTAGGATCAGCCTTTATTCACTGTCACATCCAGAGAGAAAACGCTCCCATCCCACCCTGATGCCTCATGCACAAGTTAGTGGCAGGAATGGGGATGGCAAATACAGATTTGTTTTTGCTGAAATCACAATGGAAGAAATCAGCAAGGAATGTAATTTCTGTTTTCATGTAACCACTACTTGTTGCCAACCATGTTGTATCTTTTTGAGACCTTGAATAACAACAGCTTGATTTACTCCCTTCCTGATTTCCTAGCTGTTGTCTATTCTTCAAGCTTCACAAACCTCAATCAGAAACAAGTCCTGGACTTTAGAAGATCCAGGTTCTTTCTTTCTACTCAGCACCCTAGCCTTCCTGTCTTACTCTTACCATGCTCATAAGAATCAAAAGTGTTCTCTAATTTTATTGTATTTACTCATACTAAATTTTCTTTTAGTAAAAGTAGTGCCCTACTTTTACATCATGGTGTGCTTTCTCTCCATTTGCCCAGACATTACGGTTCCTTAAAATACTTCTGAAGGATCCAAGGGTATCTTAGGCATTAGTGGGTCTGTTGGATCTCCCATCACCAGTGTGGCCATTTTCAAGCAGTTGCTTGTGGTTTGGCTCAATATGTTTGAAAAGGACGGTTATCATCTTAAAGTTTTATAATGACACATTATACTTTTCAGGGCATTTGTACATACATCTTTCCCCCAGATCCTTATAACACTATAAGGTAGGGGGGACTATTACCATTATTTAACAACTGAAAACACTGAGCTCAGAAAAGTTGTCACTTGGCCAAATGTCACCCGCTTTATTAGGGATGGAACTGACACTGCCTCACCATTTGCTCCCTCTTCTTTCAGGGACTGAGGGAAGAGACCAATTTCGTTTGTTCTCTTTGGATGTCAATACAGTGTTTCTCTTTTTAAAACAGTATTTTAAGCTTTTCAATTCTGATCTTCTATTGAGACAAGTTCTTTATTCTTCTGCCAGAGAATTGTGACCGTCTGTCAATCAAAATATCTCTGTCCCCTTCAACCCACTTTGCTCTTGACTTTGAAAATTGTCTCAGTAACACAGGAGACCTGAAGTCCATATTGTCTGATACATGTATGTAATGTTGGGAAAAAACATTTCCTTGGTAGAAGGAAGTGAAAGATTTTTGTAAAGTGGGGGGAATTTTTAAAAACAGTCCATTTTTTCATTCTTTCAATCCCATTTGAATTTCTGTGCAGAAGGTTGATTAAACACTAACAGAAGGGAGACGAAAGCTATGGTAATGATTCTCAAATAGAGCACACTTTTAATTAAAACTAACTCTGATTGATAACATGAAAAACTGTGTTCAGATAGTAGTTCTATATACAGAGTTTGAATAATTAATTGCCTTTTTTGATGTCTACAAAATTATAACAAACTCTGTGGGAAAAGAGAATGCATGGGAAGCAGTTGTGTTCAACTCAACCAATTCCTTTTCTGACTGTAGTGACAACTTAGTGAGAGATTTGGTATCTTGGTCTCACATGGGTAACATGTCAGCTATCATGTGTCCTGAACTAGACTGTGGTTCTCAGAAGGATCTCAAACTGCTCTGCCAGGGCATGTCTATGCCTTGCTTAATTAAGTCCTTCTCTACCTCCTCTGTGCTCCCACGGCATACTCCACTGCCTGTAAGATTGCTTGATCCCACTGCTCTGGAACCGTTTCTTTGCCTGGAGTTTTGACACTTGACATGTCAAAAAAACTTGATAAATAATCAGTGGATGGCTGGTCTGTTGACTAACCTATCTACTACCAAGTCCTGAGGAGGAGTGTCTTAGTAGTCTCCATTTCTTTAGTAGGTCATGTGGGTTGCTTAGTCCAAAGAAGGGAAAAAAGGTGTGTTGAGTTTGTTCGTCTTCTTCCATCCCACATCCAGACAGACCCTGCTGGCTTGCTTTGTGTCCCTCTTGAGAAGTTGTGGCGTAGTGTGATATATAAGAAAAAGAAATGACTAAAGAGACTGAATGCTCTTTTTTTGATGTCGACTCCACTTTCTCATATATATAAAATGAGAAAGTTGGGCAAAGATAATCTCCAAGTTCTCTTATAACTCCAGCTTTGGAGATTCTGTGATATGTCCCCCTTTTTAACCTATCTTTACCTTAATTTTCTCATCTGAAAAGTATGGTTACTTTCAAGTGGTACAATGGTGGCTCAGTGGCAGAATTCTCGCCTGCCATGCCAGAGACCTGGGTTCAATTCCTGGTACTTACCCATGCAAAAAATACATATATATATATATATATAGTTGCTTTAAGTATTAAGTAGCATGATGCAAGTGCCTAGCACAATAGTAGTGGCTGTTGTTATTTCTTTTATATATATATAAAACACAGGTACTATGTGTTGAATCTGTAGATCAATTTGGGAAGAATTGACATCTTAACTATATTTATTTTCTCGTGTTAAACCATTCTTCTATTCCTGGTATAAACTCCACTTGGTCATGGTATATAATTCTTTTAATGTGTTGTTGGATTATTTGAATGCTAATATTTTATTGAGAATTTTTATATCTATGTTCAGTAGGGAGATTTATACATTATCTTCATCTACATAAATAAACTTTGACTTATTTGTAAGCCTAGCTTTGATAATACCAGTTATTTCTTACATGTTTAAAAATAGCCCAGCATACAGTCCTCTCATATTTTTCATTCTAGCTGCTCTAGGATATAGGAGGCCAGAGGTATTAAATATTTTTTATCATCAAAATCAACTTTTTTTCCTTCTTTTTTTGTGAAAAATAGCATATATACAAAAGCTGTAATTTTCAAAGCATAGCACCACAATTAGTACTCGATTCCATTGGTCAATGCTTCTATCGTTGTACCAGTACCATGCTGTTTTGACCACTGTGGCTTTATAATAGGTTTTAAAGTCAGGGAGTGTTAATCCTTCCACTTCGTCCTTCTTTTTCAGGATGCTTTTAGCTATTCAGCGTCTCTTTCCCTTCCTGATGAATTTGGTAATTAACTTTCCAAATCTTCAAAGTAGTTTTTGGAATTTTGATTGGTACTGTGTTGAATCTGTAAATCAATTTGGGGAGAATTGACATCTTAACTATATTTATTTTCTTGTGTTAAACCATTCTTGTATTCCTGGTCTAAACTCCACTTGGTCATGGTGTATAATTCTTTTAATGTGTTGTTGGATTTGATTTACTAATATTTGACTGAGAATTTTTGCATCTATGTTCAGTAGGGAGATTGGCCTATAGTTTCCCTTTCTTATAGCATATTTACCTGGTTTTGGTATTAAAATATTAGCCTCATAAAATGAGTTAGGTAGAGTTCCTTTCTCCTCAATTTTTTGGAAAAGTTTAAGCAGAACTGGTGTTAGTTCTTTTTGGAATGTTTGAAAAAATTCCTCTGTGAAACCATCTGGCCCTGGGCTTTTCCGTGTAGAAAGAGCTTTGATGTCTGATTGAATCTATTTACTTGTGATTGGTTTATTTAGATCTTTTATTTCTTCCTGAGTCAGTGTAGCTTGTTGTGTGTCTCAGTGAATTTGTCCATTTCATCTGAGTTTCTAGTTTGCTAGCATATAGTTGTTCATAGTATCCTCTTATGATTTCTTTTATTTCTTCGGGGTCTGTGGTAATATACCCCTTCTCATTTCTGATTTTGCTTATTTGCATCCTCTCTCTTATTTTCTTTGTCAGTCTTGCTAGTGGCCCATCAAATTTATTGATTTTCTCAAAAACCAACTTTTGGTTTTATTGATTCTTTCTGTTGTTCTTTTGTTCTCTAGTTCATTTATCTCTGCCTTAATCTTTGTTATTTCACTTATTCTGTTTGCTTTGGGGTTAGTTTGCTGTTCTTTTGCACGTTCCTCCAGGTGTGCTAAGTCCTCGATTTTTCTCTTTCTTGATTTTTAAGATAGGCATTTGAGGCAATGAATTTCCCTCTCAGCACAGCCTTTGCCACATCCCATAAATTCTGATAAGTTTGTATTCTCATTTTCATTCATCTCCAGATAGCAACTGATTTCTCTAGCAATTTCTTCTTTGACCCACTGGTTGTTTAAGAGTATGTTATTTAATCTCTATATATTTATGAATGTTCTCATTCTTTGGTAGTTGTTGGGATCCAGCTTCACTATTGTGATCAGAGAAAGTACTCTGAATAATTTCAGTGTTTTTAAATTTATAAAGACCTGTTTTATGCCCCAGCATATAATCTATCCTGGAGAATGTTCCATGAGCACTAGAGAAGAATGTGTTTTGGGGTGCAATGACCTATATATTGTCTGTTAGGTCTAATTCATTTATCAAGTTATTTAACTTCTCTGTTTCCTTGTTGATCTTCTGTCTGGTTGTTCTATCTGTAGAGGAGAATGGTATATTGAAGTCTCCTACTATTATTGTTGAAACATCTATCGCTCCCTTCAGTTTTGCCAATGTCTGTCTCATGTACTTTGGAGCTCCTTGATTGGGACCATAAACATTTAAGATTGTTATATCTTCTTGGTGAATTGACACTTTAATTAGTATATAGTGTCCTTCTTTGTCTCTTATGGTGTCTTTACATTTAAAGTCTATTTTGTCTGATATTAGTATAGCTACTCCTGCTTTCTTTTGATTATAGCTTACGTGGAAAATCTTTTTCCATCCTTTCACTTTCAATCTATTTGTATTCTTGTGTCTAAGATGAGTCTCTTTTAAGCAGAATATAGCTGAATTATGTTTCTTAATCCATTCTGCCAATCTGTATCTTTTAATTGGTAAGTTTAGTCTGTTAACATTCAATTACTGAAACAGCATTTCAGTTACTGAAACAGCATTTCTTGAATTCACCATCTATTTTTTATCTTTTTTATTTTATTTATCAGATCTATATATTCTTTTCCCTATTTCTCTCTGTATTCTTTAAACTACCCTTAGTGGTGCTCTTCTAATTCTGTGCCCTCCTCCAGACCTCCCTCTCCTGTCTTTTTTTTTTTCAGCTGGCTGAAAATACGTCACTGCCTTTTAGTATTTCTTATAGGGCCAGTCTCTTGTTGACAAATTCCTTCAGGACTTCTATGTGGAAACTTTAATCTCTCCTTCAGTTTTGAAGGAAAGTTTGGCTGGGTACAGAATTCTTGCCTGGAAATCTTTCTCTTTCAGGATCTGTCATACCACTGCCTTCTTGCCTCCAGGGTGCTAGTTGAGTAGTTTGAACTCAGTCTTATTTGGTTTCCTTTGTGTGTAGTAGATTGTTTTTCTCTTGCCACTTTCAGGATTTTCTGCTTCGCTTCAACATGTGACAGACTGATTAGTTGATTAATATGTGTCTTGGGGAAGGCCTATTTGGATTTGTTTTGTTTGGAGTTCGTTGAGCTTCTTTGATGTGTATATTTATGTCCTTTATGAGGATTGGGAAGTTTTCCCCCATTATATCCTCAACTACTCTTCCTAGTCCTTTACTCCTCTCTTCTCCTACTGGGACACCTGTGATTCTTATATTTGAGTGCTTTGCTTTGTCTATCATTTCCCTGAGATCCAATTCAAATTTTTCCATCTTTTTTGCCATTTGCTGTTTTGAGTCTTCAAAGTCAGTTATCCTATCCTCTATATCACTTATTCTTTCTTCTGTCTCTACAAATTTGGTGTTGTGTGCCTCTAGTATGATTTGTATTTGGTCAACAAAGTCTTTAATCTCTGTGATATCCACTACTTTTCTATATATTCTTTCAAATTCCTCTTTATGCTCTTCTAGTGTCTTCCTGATCTCCTTTATGTCACTTGCTATCCCACTTATTTTATTAAGTAGAGTTGTATGAACATCTTTGATTAGTTGTTCCAATGTCTGTGTCTCCTCCAGTGTTTTAAGTTGCTCATTAGGCAGGGCTATATCTGTCTGCATTGTGATATGCTTAGTGATCTGCTATCTTTGTGGCATGTAAATACCTTGTGTTTGTGGAATGGTTGTACAGCAGGGAGCAGGGTACTGGGTGGAGCACTCAGTGCAATAATTTGTTTCAGGGCATGTATAGGCACAGGTTCAGGATGTTACACTGATGCTTGTGAACGTGGGCGAACAGCGGCCAGAGAGGATATAGCTGTGTGCATGCACGGGTCTGGGGGATGTAATCCTGGTATGCGCTGATCTAAGGCACGGGACCCTTTGTGCACATGTGTAGAGCTGTGGCAGCAGGTTGGCATTATGCCTTCGTGAATCGGGGGCAGATGTGACCCAGCTGCGCAGGTCAGCACTTTCTCAGAGCTGGGAAGTGTAGCTGAGGGCTGTGTGCATGCACGGTTCCAGGACTGCTGTAAACTGAGGTCCCCAGAGCTGAATGATGTGATTGGGGGCTGGTGCGCATGTGTGGACCTAGGAGTGCAATAAACTTTTGTGCAGAGCTCTGGGGGGCAGGGTGAGGCTGTGCAACACTATGGGCAGGGGAGCAGGGGTAGCCTGGGTATGAAGGTTAGTGCCCGCAGCCTTTATGTGCTGACGACAGCCTGTAGGGAACAGGAGGTAGTGCTCAGAAGTGGTGCAGGAGAGGTGGGTTGGGCTGCATTTGGGGTGGGGGTATGAGACACATACATGCACTGGGAAGGGAATAGGAGCTGGTGACGGGGTTCAGGTGCATGGGGTTTGGGGTGAATCACCAATCATGGGGCTGCGCTGGTGAGGGTAGCGCATCCAAAGAACATGGCCTGGCTTACTTCCTGGTCCCCAGCTCCCATCCTTGCACTCCCGCAGGCTCCGTGGCTCCATGCCCCCACGCCGGGCTCTAACTTTCTGCCTCTCAGTTCATCAGCCTCTGCAATCAGGGATGCCCTTTGTGGTGCAGAAGGCTCTCCCAGGTCAGTCACACTCTCGAATTGCCACCTCAGTCACCCTCCTGTCCCTTCTCTAACTTTTCTGTGGAACAAGGCTAATTTCATGCTACTCTATTCGGCCATCTTCCCAGAAGTCTTGAGGCTGTGTTTTTTTCTCTGCTCATTACTTTCCAGAGTCTAGGACAATAGACGTTTTTTTTAACTTAGTAGGTAGTCAATAAGTATTCTAGTTGCATTTATTACTAAGGCAGCCCTGAACTCTTCGACCTTCCCTGACTTCCTGAACTTCCTTGGGGCTCTCATGCTGAGGAAGCTTGAACACAGCTGCCAGGCTCTGTGCTTGCTTTTTGGCAGGGGACAGGGATAGGGTTTTTGTTTGTTTGTTTGTTTGTTTGTTTTGTTTTGTTTTTTTTAATTAATTAAAGAATAAAAATAAATTAACCAGGGATAGGTTTAAAATCCATTTCTGCAGAGCCTCAGGACAGTGAGCGGTACCACATCTCTGGGAACGCCCTCCTCTTCCAGCAAGCTAGGTGGCTTCTTCCAACTTATATAAGATGCCTGTGTTCTGGAAGCAAGGGCTGCCTGAGTGAGTGTTTAGCAAAAATGATTTGTGTGGAGTTATTTTGAGACCCCAGGGGAGGGAACTGCAGCCAAACCCTGCAGTATTTTAAACTACGTCACTCATCTGCAAAGGTTAATACATTATAGTTTTCTCGTTGGTAAAAGGGAAATAATGTTAAGGCCCCCATCAAATTAGAAATACCCATTATTCCATTCCACACAAAAGTGATTCAGTGGTTTGGACAGAACTTGATGCTTCAAGATTCTGCCACACGTATTCCTTGATCTTCCTGTCTGCCCTGAAGGCTTGAAGTAGACCTGTAGGGACTCCTGTGGGGGGTGGCCTGTGCTCTCTTTGCAGCAGTAGAATGATTCCTAACTCATTTACTTTATAGGCGGCAGATTGATTTACTCATAAATACAGAAATGAGCCCCCTTTTTGACAGCCCAAAATATTCTCATTATTTAGGTGATTGAGCTTCTTGAGGTACTGAGCTGACTAGAAGAAATCCTTCCTTCCCCTTCCAAAGCATTCACCTTTTCTCCCAACTCTAGCATGAATAGCTACCTGTGAAAGGTAGGTGAATTACAGCATTTAGGATTTTCCAGCTTGTGAAACTAGGGGAGACAGCCTCCACATGAAACCCTTTTCTTGTTTTTGCTTTTCTCTTGGCTTGGTTTTTGCTGTGGAATTTGCCTCACTACTCCCCCACCCTCTTGCTGACAGCTGTCCTCTTTGCCATTCAGGAGCCATTGTCTCCCTGGGATGGCTGTATTGGGATGGAAAAGGTCTTATTCATTACCCCCACTCCCCACCTCCAGATCCACAGTTATATAGCCAAACAGTTCCTTGTGCCAAGAAGTCTAATTGCCTTCTGACCTCAAGGGATCCATTTAGGCAGAAGGGCATCTAGGCAATTGCTTAGGCTGCAGAGGGAGGGCCCAGAAAGAAAGACCCTATCCATGACTGTCCATTTTATTTTATATTTTTAGAGGGCATACAATTACATTAATGGCAAAAAATATGACAACAAATAAATATAATGATATGAAACAGGAGACCACAGAGCACGCAACTTTCCACATTCCCCAAAGTTTTCCACAAGGACATGCAACTTTACATTTTTCTTTTATTTTGATACCTTGTCACAGGCCTCATATACCTCAGCACTTCAAAATAAGCATAGTCTGCCTGTGAATGTGTGTGTGTGTGTGTGCGCACGCGCGCGCGCAGAGGGGGGAGAGAAGGGGGAGGGACAGTGGAAGATTCCCCTCCATTTGAACCCCTGAGGATCCAGTAATTGCAGTCTAAAAGGCTTTATTTAGCAGGTAGAGTTTCTTTCTGCAAGAGGGGGGGGTCTTCTCTTCTTTCCCCTGCAATGAAACTTGATTTTCATGCATGCTGGGCTTAAGAATCTACCCATTCTTGCCTCTGATCTGTCTCCATTTCAGATACTCACACTAAGTGTGTTTGTGCTCAATGACAGGTAGGTGCAACCCTGCTATCTTTCTTCCCACAAATACATATTTCTGATTTGGATCATTAGGACAGTTGCTGTCTCCTACCCTGGGCCAGAACACACACTTGAGCTCAGCCACTATGCTTCCTTCAGTCCTTCCTTTCTCTTCTCCTTCCTCCCTCCTCTCCCCATCTTTTCCCTTCTTTCCAGCCCTTCCCCCTCAAATGAGTGGCCATATACAAATGTGCACTCATATCTACACACATGTGCACAGGTGCTTGATTGCCACAAGCACCAAGAGTCATCATCTAGCTGTGTCTTTGACTGAGAGTTGTGCTCAGGAACCTCATCACTCTCCACCCTCCCTAAACACTCCATTGCTACTTCCTCAGCTGTCATGCCCTCATTAGAAACCATGATTTGGGACAGGCTCCTTATCCAGGGACCTGCGCAGTGCTTTTTCAGTGGTGCAATAATAAGCATATTAGAGCAGCTTTCCTCTCACTTGAAGACAGGCCCAGACTGATGGGACAGGTGAATATCTCCCACTTGGCTGTAAAAATTCAGGAAGATTGGCTGTCATGTACCTAATTTTCTTCCTCCCTGTCCACCCCTCTCTCCTTCCCATCAACTGAAGCTTTGTATCCAGCATCAAATTCTGGTGCTTTGGTACCACATTGCCACACCGACAGGAGCTAAAAAGCCTCAATTAAGTGTGGGCCTTTCTTTCACTGTCCCACTGGCCACAATGATAACTGAAATAGTCATTTCTGTAATGTTGCATCAGTGGAAAGTAAAAGATGCAGAAATCCTTTTCCTTCCCTGAGGTCTCCCTAGCCAGGAAATAATCACTTCAGTGGAACAATCTTTCCCTGAATTCTGCCAAGTGGATTATAGGCTGTGGTTTGGATTTGCTGCTCCTTTTTCTCCCTGGGTGTTCAGTGAATGAAAGAAGGAAATGAATAAACTGTTTGTCCCCCCAACCACCAGGGTCTCCACAGTGCCTGGAGCTGCTGCTGAGAGGCAGAGAATATAAAAGCCCTGGAATGGCAGCGGCCATGGGGGCAGGAAGCGTTCCCTAGGACAAGCTCCTTCCCAGCTTCACTCTCCTCCCCACCTCCACCCCCCGCCCTCCACATAGTCCCTTGAGAGCTTCCCTTTTCCTTCAGCCTGGGGATTCCTCCTGCACTGGTGGAGCTCACTCTCTCTCTCTCTCTCTCTGTCTCTCTGTCTCTCTCTTTTTTTCTTCCCATTTTACATATATAATCAGTAATTCACAATATCATCACATAGTTGTATATTCATCATCATGTTCATTTCTCAGAAAATTTGCGTCAATTCAGAAAAAGAAAACAAAAAAATTTGTACATACCATACCTCTAACCCCTCCCTTTCATTGATCACTAGCATTTCAATCTACTAAATTTATTTTAACATTTGTTTCCCCATTATTTATTTATTTTTAATCCATATGTTTTACTCATCAGTCCGTAAGGTAGGTAAAGAAGCATCAGACACAAGGCTTTCACAATCACATAGTCACGTTGCAAAAGCCATATCATTTTACATTCATCTTCAGGAAACATGGCTACTGGGACACAGCTCTACATTTTCAGGCACTTCCCTACAGCTTCTCCATTACACCTTAACTAAACAGGTGATACCTATTTAATGAGTAAGAATAACCTCCAGGATAACCTCTCGACTGTTTGGAATCTCTCAGCCACTGACACTCCATTTTGTCTCATTTCTCTCTTCCCCCTTTCGGTTGAAAGGGTTTTCTCAATCCCTTGGTGCTGAGTCTCAGCTCATTCTAGGATTTATGTCCCACGTTGCCAGTAAGGTCCACACTCCTGGGAGTCATGTCCCACGTAGACAGGGGAAGGGCAGTGAGTTTGTTTGTCGTGTTGGCTGAGAGAGGCCACATCTGAGCAACAAAAGAGGTTCTCCTGGGGGTAACTCTTAGGTCTAATTTTAAGTAGGCTTAGCCTATCCTTTGTGGGGTTAAGTTTCATATGAACAAACCCCAAGACTGGGGACTCAGCGTATTGCTTTGATTGTCCCCACTGCTTGTGAGAACATCAAGAATTGGTGGAGCTATCTTTCTTGCTGCAACATGTTGGGTAGAGAGGACTTGTATGGAGACTCTCTGCAACCCTCCCCTGTTTATCCAACAGAGGCAGTAAGTTTCATTGTGTAAGCCTCCTCCAGCTCATAAGAAGGATTGTTCCCCACTGCACATCTCCCACCTCCGTCAGACCTTTCTTAATTAAATCAACTAGGAAGATGTTTCCAGTTTGAAGCCACTCTTCAAGTTATATAGGTTTAAAATGGGAAAAAAAGTACAGTTCTAGGAGATCAGATCCCGTGTCTCATGAGGACCTGGAAATGTTTGGCGTGGCAAAAATAAAATATGAGGATGAGAGGAAATAGATGTTGTACCAAACAGATGTTGAACCAGGTAGTTGAAGGGCTGTCAAGAGGGTAATGGACATTTTATATGATCCCAAGGAATTGGACAGGATCTTAGGCCTAAAATGTCAGACTGTAGAGTTCTAATTTTATGTGGTAAACTATAGGAAGCCACTAATGGGTTTTGAGGAGAATGTTGTGTTTTAGGAATATGAATCTGGTAGCTGTGGGTAGGTTGAATCAGCGTTCAGAAAAATGGAGGTTAGCTAGGTAGATTGGTTAAGAGTGTTGGCCAGAAGTAATATGGGTCTGAACAAGCAGAGTTGCATTGCAAATTGGGAGGATATAATGGACTATAAGAAATATTGTGGAGATGAAATTCATGGAGCTGGGAGGCTATAACAATTGTTGGGCTATGTGGATAGAGTAGGGAAGAAAGTCAAGGATAACTGAGATTTTTAGCAAAGAGGATAGTAGTTTTGCAACTAGAAAGAGGTGGAGGAGATTTAGGAAGGTGTTTGGTAGTAGCCATACCGAGTTTCAGATATTAGCAGGACATTCCAAGGAAGATGTCAGACATTTGGGAATCCATGTCTGTGGGTTCTGCATGCTCATGTTACAGGGACTGTGAGAACAGATGAATAAATTATAGTGCAGAAAGTATAAAGGAAGGGGCTAAGGAGAGAACTGAGGCAACATCAAGAGACATAAAAAAAAAAAAAAAAAAGGCAGTCCAGAGAGATAGGACAGCCAGTAGAGAGAAACAAGAGGGGGAAAGAATTTCCATCAAGAGTTGGTACACAGTGTTGAATGCCATATTCAAATCTAGTAGGGGTCCTACTGAGAAGAGATTGTCAGATTTGTCAGTGAGGTGATTACCTTTCCAAGTATAGTAGAAAGATGGTAGAGCATAGAATCTTAGGAACAAGTGTTCCTAAGTGTGAAAAGTGTGGTAATGAAAGAATACCGTCAAGGGTGGAGGGAAGTGGTTATAATGAGGGGCAAAAAATGACAACTCTGTGACTTCTACAATTGGAGTGTATGAGATGTAATTTTTGAATGGGGAAATCTGAGTCTATAGGAGGAGGGTGGGAATAGAGGGGATAGATCACAAGTACAGGAAGGGGCAAGTTCATAGAATGGGATCCAGGAGCTGGACTGAGGGCACACACCTGTGGTTAATGTCACCAGCCTTAGACATTTGCCCTTTAACCATGTTTCCTTTCCTTTTACTTTCTAAGTTATCTGACCACAGGCTTTATTATTATTGTTGTTATTTAAGGTGTTTTTAAACTGTCATCTGTATTTATATTCTCATTCTGGTAAACTGAACTTTCTGCCTTGCGTGGCTTTTTGTTTGTTTATTTTGTTTTGAACCAGCATGCAACATCCTTTAAATTAAGAGTGGGCAAACTTTTTTTCTGTAAAGAACCTGATTGTAAATATTTTAGGCTTTGCAGTCTACATGGTCTCTTGTCACAACTCTTCAACTCTGCCATTATAGTTGACAAAAAACTATAGACAATGAATGAGTGTGATTGTGTTCCCATAAAACTTTATTTATGGATACTGAAATTTGAATTTCATGCACTTTTCAAGTCATGAAATATTCTTCTTCTTTTGATTTTTTTTCAACCATTTAAAAATGTAAAAATCATTCTTAGTTCATAGATCTTGTACAAAGACAGCAGGCCAGATTTAGCCCACAGAAAGTACTTTGCCACCCCTGCTTTAGAATGAGATAGCTGAAATAATTGAATGCTCCTCTTTACCTGTAGCCCAGAATTCAAGTTATTCACCATCATAGAATGTTTCTATGTGTCTAGCATCAGCCTGTGTTCTTGAAGAACCTTGACTTTTCAGAATCCCTGTCCTTTTTGCTTGCTCTTTTTTTAAAAATGAAGTTTGTGAGGTAAAGGGGCTCTTACTAACAGTCTCAACTCTAGTATTTTTTTATTCATTCCTTTTGGTTCTTGGATCTTAGTATTCCTGACATTAGCTGATATTCTCTTCTCCAGTTCCACTTGCTGAGTATACTAATCTCTAGACATTTGAATTTTACTTGCCTCAGGAGGAGGAGCACAGAGCAATTTTCTTTGAGTGAAAGCTCAAGAAAGGCAGTAGTTTAGTTTGGAGGTGCACTCCACGCTACTCAGAACCATTTTGTTCAAATAACACAACACAGCTTGGTTTAGAAAAAGTCATTCTGAATTTATGTAAGTAGTTTTCACATTTGGCTGCCAGGTGTGTGCCAGAATACCTTCTGGAGGCCTATAGCGGCAGGATCCAATGGGGGTATATGCGGTGGTTTTCTCTTCAGCCCACAGCTAATCTCTACCAGCCCAGACAGTAGATTCAAGTTTGTCTCTTTATCCATTAGCATGGTATAAAAAGACTAAGACTAGAAATCCTCAATGCCAAAAATGAAAAAGGGAACAAAATAATTCTGTTTCATTTAACTCAAAGATAAGGTTACATGTTTGAAATACGTCAAAAAAAGCAAAAGTTGAGGTTCTCATAGAAACCAACTCCTCCTCATTGCTTGGATGTGGGGTTTGTGCTTGTTAGGTACCATTTCCACTCTGCCAGTATTACATAAAAGCTTCAGCCATGTAGGAGCTTTCTTGTCATTTGAAAGACCTTTATAGCCCTAGCTTGTGAGTGTGATGCTTTCTTTTCTTTGAGTTTGTTAATGAAGGTATGAGATTGTCATTTTCATATGGTTAATGAAGGGAAGGGAAAAAATATTTGGAGGGTCCAGATCTGTCCCATGCCCATTTGTTTCTTTCTGTTAACATTGATAGTTACATTATTGCAGCTGCTGGGATTGCAAACCCAAAAAATGAATATTGTGTTTTAGGAAGCAGACACATGCCTTCTCCAGCCACCACTACCTCACACCCCCCACCTCCGGTTCCTAAACAAGTCCCCAAAGGCAGCATGGTTGACTTGTTTATAGCCACGTTCTTGGGATGCAACAGAAGGAGAAAGTTCTCGTTAATTAGGATGACTTTTTTTCCCTTTAAGAAATCATTGTTTTCAAAAACAAAACTAAGTAAAAAACTATCCAAAAAAAACCAAACAAGCAAGAAAGAGAAATCACTGTTTTCAGATCTTGCTCTGCAATGGGGAGAGTTATAAAAGGTTATTCTGATGTTAGCCTGATTGTTATCTGCTGTACCAGCTCCAAATGAAAAAGCTTTTCTCCCTTTTGAGAGTGATTTTTTGGTGAATAAATTCAATGATAAATCAAGTCTGGTGAAGCCCAGTCAGACTGAGAAGGAGAAATCTAGTAAAAGGCCTCTGAACCATTTCTTCCTTATCTCCTACTTGGACAGTGGTCAAGAATTTAGCATTTAACATTTAAAGCATTTTTAGCATTTAAAGTCCTGGAAATAAAACTTAATAGAATTCTCATGAACTCATGAAAAGAGCTAACTAGTATGCATAAGGACCTCAGAATAGAAAATGGCTGTAACAGATATGTTTTATCTATTTCTTCTAGGTTTTCTATTCTCATTCATTTAGCCAACAATTATTGAGCATCTACTATGTGCTAGACACTGGAAATACAGAGAGAACCTGGCATATCTCTTCTTTGAGACAACTGCACAATGGGGATCTGCAGTTAAAAGGCTAACAGTTAGATATGAGACATGATACACCATCCCTCTCCTGGTGATATGCTATTATGACTTGTTTGGAGAAATTCATGGCATGTTTAAAGACAAGTAATGTACTTCTTTTCTGTAAATGCCTCCCTTCAACAACCCTTCCTTTCTTTCAAACAGAGCTACATACAGTTCCCATCCCATTGCGAAGACTGTCTTATTGCTCCTTTTCCCAATTAACTTCAGTTTCTGGCCTTTCAACAAATGCATCAAACATTACAAAAATCAGAACAACCTAATAAAAAAGTCTACCCTAAAAAAATTGAACTATAAACTAAAAACAGCTTCAGTCTCAGCTCTTGCCCATTTCTGACTCCCTGGACTACAATTACCTGAGGAGTTAGATCCCTTTAATTAGAATCCCTTCATTCTTCTTTTATCCCTTTATTCAGATCTTTGAAAGAGCTTTAGCAGTGACATTTTCCAAAATTGGCCCACAAGTTACTACTTCCCCTGAGGGAACAAAGTAGAGGTTTAGAGAACAAGGGAGAGAATAAAGAATTTGAGACAATGCAAAATCCTTATTTTATTTCTGAACTTTTTAATACAAATTGAGGCCTCACACCATGTAGAACAAACTGTTAGGAACCAACTGGTCTACTGTTTGCCTTACTTTATGGGCCATTTTAGGGAAATAAAAATGTAGGGCCAGCTGGTCCTAAGTGGGATGGTTTACAGTTCTCAATTGTTAACTGATTCCTTGACCTCATTTGCAACTTGAGACCTCCAAATTCTTTCTCTGCTTTAAAGTTTGTGAGAGGGAACTAAGCAAGTTTTGGTGCTTGAGATGTTTCCATTCTGAGAATCAACAATGTGTATTGATTTGGCTTTACACATATATTCAGATGAAATTCTGCCTCTGCATTTTTTTGCTAATGGTTTAGGAGGTGATTTTGTTCTTGATCCTTAAGGAGGAAATAGCTATGTATTGTTAAAATCAAAGAATTTTTTGAAGTCAGCCTGGATGTTGTTAAAAGGGTTGCTTTTCTTGGACTACGTACAGTTTAAGTGTCCCTCTATGTGTAGTGGGTTGTTTTTTGTTTGTTTTGGTTTGTTTTGGTGGAGGGGAAGGGTAGAGAGAGAGAAGTATAGAAATGGAACTAATTGAATCTGGGGGTAAAATTCTGCTGCGAGTCTGTGGATTATAAATTGACTAACTGCAGCAGCAGGAATTCAGGCAAAAGTATTGGAGTGCAGTCAGTGTGACAGGAAGCTTATTTTTGGTGTTCTTTCTGTGCATTGTCCTGTCCTTGAGGTTTACCCTAGGGAATTGTGTATATAGATGAAAGGAGAGGGGCCACATTTTCCCACATAGGAAACTAACTTCCACATTCTTGCATAGGGTCTTAGAGACCAGGGATAAAGATGACCCACTAGCCAGTCTTTTCTCCTGTCCCTTTCTCAGCTTTCTGGGTATACTTGGATACCAAGTCTACACTTCATCTGCACTTTATCTGCTAGTCAGCAATGAGGGTAGCAGATGAAGCTCGTTTTTGTTCTAAAAAGTCTTATAAGATCTGCCCCTTTGCCTCTTCTATGGTTTGATCAACGAAAACTGTGTTAAATTTCAGGGAACAGTATTTAAGCAGAGATATTTACTATTAAGTATTATTTTAAAACCCTGTCCCTAAATATGGGAAGCAATAATCACAATTCACTGATCTGGAGTACCTTCACTGTAAACAGAGGGTGGACTTAGTGACCACCTTTCAGCTTGAGGGTTGATCAACATTTTCATTTCCACTGAGAAACTTATTTATAACCTAGTCATCATCCCCATGCCGAGATTTTGTGATAATGCAGTCCAGATTTTCATTCCCCTAATAATTACACCCCCTGTTTTCAAATTAAGCATTTCCCCTCCTTTCTTCTGTTTACACCTTTCAAATATTTCCAGATTGTTATCGTGTCACCCTCTTAGTCACCGCTTAGCCGAACTATACAGATTTAGCACCTTTTATCTTTCCTTTAAAGGCAGGCTTCCCGCCCCTGAGTCATTTTCTGCTGCTCCTCTTTAAATGTGTTCCAGATTTCTGTGTTTCCACGTGGCCACACAGCTTCATAAAGCTGAATATACAGGGTCACGGGTGGGGATTGTTTTGGAAGCTAAACATCTTTGCTGTGTTCCAGCCTTGGGGTCTCTGACATTGCTGGCCAGTATTGACAGCTAGTTTTCTGTGTTTAGACTGCATCCCCTCAAGTGTGCCAGTTTAAAGCCCAGTGGGGAACATGGGTGTATCTATTCTTTATTTTTCTCCTTTGAAGTATTATGTAATCATGGTAAAGTGGGATATATATACTTAGGGATTCTGCCAGCCCCTCTCCTGGTATTTGCATTTGCATAAATCACCTCTCTTTTAAGTTAGACCTCATCTAACTTCTACAACCATGACTTCCATTCATTCAGTAGTCATTTCTTTATTCATGTGTCTACTTCTTTTCTGTGTTTTTTACTAATAACCATTCATTCAATATTTAATGAGGATCTGCAGTGCCACTGTGTGCTAAACAGTGTATTAGGTACTAGAAAGAATAAAATCTGAATGTACACAGTGCCTGTCCTAAGAAGCAATTTTGGTTTTAGTTTTAGTTAGTTTTATTTAGGCTATATGCGCCCGTTTCTCACATAGGTTGGCTCAGGATGGCCATGGGGGAAAAGAGCAGATTTCAGGAATACCCGTGAAAATCCACATAGGATTCAAGCTAAAGTCAAACCTCACAGACTAGAACTGGAGGGTGATTCTGAGTCTGAGATTGCTTCAGCGACTTCATTGTGGATCTCTACACTAGGGTTCCAGGGTTAATAATGCAAGTTAGTCCCCGCTACTGCTTGTCCCTTTTTCTGACTCCTGATGGGTTTATGTGTTGCCTACTACCCAGTTCAAGTTCCCAGAAGAGAATCTTATTAGCTCGCCTGATACCCATTTCTGTTTGGACAGAGTGTATTTTCCAGTATTGGCCCGACTATAGCTTCACTACCCTTCAAGCAGATGCAGCAGCAACACCCTCACCCTCACTGCCATTCCTCATCTTCATCTCTGACCCCAGAGCTTCACTAGATTCCCAGCTTGTAGTGAAGGGAAAAAACAGAGCCTAGGGTCAAGTGCTGCAAAGCACATTTGCCTGAGGCTGTCCACTTAGCAAAGGCTGTGGCCTGATGAGCCCCCACGATTGACTTACCCAGTACATCATACCAACAATCTGCTAGATGCACATGCATCTGCCTAGCATAATCCAGTTATCCCACTGGATATTATTTCTTAACATTCTGTGAGCTAGAGGCTAAATGTTAAATTCAGATATCAATAATAAACCCTATGCAACATTAGAAGAAAACAGTGTTTTTAAGCTGGTAATTAAGCTTCATGAGCACAAAGTCTTTCTTGTTCATTAGTGAATCCCCACCTTCCAAACAGTGCCAGACTCAGAATAGGCACTGGTGGTACTTGTGAAATGGAAGGAAGAAAGGTCTGCTATGTGAGTTGTATTATTTTTAAGTAACCTCAGAAACCAGAAGGCAGAGACTATATCTGCAATCCATCACTGCCCTTCCCTCTGAAATGTCTACTGAAGTAGTTACAACACAGTGGACATGCAATACATAGCATTGACTGAGCCTTCAAATTGGGCTCTGTTTTCACTAGAGTTTTGTTTCCTTCAACTCATGCCTGATTGCTTGTTTCTTGCACTGAGTGCCATTGGGAAGCTAGCTGGCACTTCTAGCCAAGGCAGATTTGTCTCCCTTTCTATAGCTCCCACTGGAAAAAAGCAAACATGCTTTGAGTCCTCAGGCTTAATTATCATAAAATTCAACACACAGTATAAAATATTCAGATACATAACTCTCACATAGCCATCAATAGCCTTTCTTTATATAGCCATTATTATGTTATTAATAAGAATTTGTACTTCTTGATTCCAGGGCTGACTGACCAAAGTGTTTCTGTTAATTGATGTAGTTAGTCAGTGTCTCTAAATGTGTGTGTGTGTATGTGTGTGTGTTTGTATTTTTTTTAATAGAATGCTTGCTCTATAGCTTGGCATTTTAAGTTTGAAAGGAGGCTTCCTCTACTTTAGAAGTCAAGTCTCCAGTGAGGAATCTCAAAGGAGCATAACCAAAATTGTAGGATTATATGTCCGGAAGAGACTTTAGAGAACCTTCAGTTGAGAGACAAAGTACATGATGCCTGGAGAGGTTTAATATTTTCTCAGTGTCGAGAGCTGAAACCAGAACCCTGATGTGTTCACAGTTGGGGTAAACTCTCTATTCCTACAACATGCAAAATCAGGCAAAAACCTTTTTAAATTTAATTTTGTTTTAAGTAGTCTTGGTAACCATTCATATCCCAGAAAGCCTAGAAAAAGTATGAAAAATAATATGTTTTTACCTACAGGTGTATAGGCTTTTAAGGAACTTTAAAGAGGTCAGCAGGCCACATAAAGTAATAAAGAGGGTTTTTGTCTTGCCTGCCGCTTCTGTATCTGCCCTTGTTGGAATTCAGCTAAGAACGCCCCACAGCAGCCTTCCCATAATATGGAAGGAAAATGTTCAAGAATGTTTTTTGGGTGGGGGAAAGGTTAGGTGTAGTGTATTTTCTAAACAAATCATTTTTATTTTTTGAATGGCTGATAAGTGCCAGCGGAAAGCTTGGCACTTAACCCGCATCTGTGGCATTTGAAGTACAGCTGAGTTAATACGCCCTTATCAACAAGCAGCACTGCACTGGACATTATCAGGAAAGACAGCTATTAGAGGTAATACGCACTATCCAGAATTTCAGGCACTTCTTCTGCTGGCTGGGGAGGGCATCTGGAACTCTGGTGGTATCTCACTTCATATTTACAGGTTGAAGCCCTTCCTGACTTAGGGGCAGTCTACTGCTCTCTCTTAGCCTGTTAGCTCATCAAGAAGAGCCTCAAGTTCCCTTTCTGAAATCCAAATTTCTTAACCTTTATCTCTTTTCTTTTTTCTTTTCTTTTTGTTTTTAGTCTGTCTTTCTGATAGTGAAGCAGCACAGCAGGGATGCCAGCCCAGTAGTGCAATAAAAAAGCAACGTGGACTCAGTTTCCTTACTGACTGAGCTCTTAGGAAAGGAGGGCCTAGCAGACTCCTTTTTGCTGACAGTTTGTGTCTTCACCTTGTTTTCAGCAACAACAGCTGTCTTTCTGGCTTTAAATTGTGAACATTTGTTTGGTCTCCTCATGTTAGTGGACAACATAAATCTGCCCTTTCCCTTTATTCCTTGGGACACAAAAGCAAGTCAGGCAGCTGATAAGAGCTCTCTGTTAGAGTAGCCTTTGAAATCTCTGAGGTCACTGGGACTTGCTCCATCCCTCCCAGCCTTCTTCTCACCACACCTCAGTCTATACCAGTGTTTTCAAGCTTTGGATTGTGCCGCACTAGAGGTCTTAAATCAATTTAGTTGCGTAACCATCTTTTTTGTTGTTGTTAATGATAGACTAAAGATTATCAGGGTATTTCATATGTAGACAAGTTAACCATTGTTTTGTGGAAACTTTGTTACATTAGAAGTGTATTTACGTGTACTTATTTAGGTGGGTCAGGATTTTTTTTTTAAGTTTGAAAAAACTGGTCTACACTGTCCTTCATCTGCATAAATATCTTGGCTTGGCAGACATCTGACACACAGGCACATAAAACCTTTCTGCCTGCTGGGCCCGATTTTGAGTCCTGATCTGGTAATAGATGCCCCAACCCTGTTTCTGAGTCCCTGTTTTGGTATCCTGTCAGGATCTCTCCTTGTTGTATCTAGGAATTCTTCTACTTGGAGGCTGGAATCTAGGCTCTAAACCCTAGTCTGGCAGAGACTAAGACTCTGCACCCAAGCACTTTCTGAGAGGCGACCCAGTGCCCAGCACCTCACTGCTCTATCCAATAAGGAACATCTGTACCTGGATTCCCAGGAGTCTGGACTCCCACCTAAGAGTGGTTATAGGTTATAACATCCTCTGATTACAATATTCAGTCTCCCAAACTGGACTTCTCCAAATAGTCTAAGATTCAAATGTGCCACTTTGTAGCTTTGGGATTTGGAGCATATGCTCCAAATATGAAATGCTGATTCATAGATAGTGAAGAGTGCTCAGTGAATGTTCATCCCCTCCCCCTTTTGTTTTAGTATTTATACCTGGGTTTAACCCTTTAGTGCCTGCTACTACTAGGTCTGTTCTTAAGACACAACTCTTCACTAGTTATTTTAATAAATGCTGTCAGCTAAGCCATGGCTGCCCCTGAGCTGAGATATGATAGTGATACAGGTTTTAACCGGAAGGGATCACTTCAGAGGAGTCAGGTCAAAGAGAAGGAGGAGTACAGAAGAAAAATAAGTAATTCATAAAAGAATAATTTTCTTGTTCCCAAGCAACTTTCCTGTTCCCTTCCTTGTTCTTATCCACCTGCCTGATAAGAATTGATGTTCTTGGATATGTTTCCTTATTTCCACTTAAACAAGGATAAGGAAGCAGCCTATTTCAGCTTCCTCTTCTTGAAGAGCTAAAACTCAGTGGCTGGGATGTCGGGAGCAACATAACAAAAGCCTTACTTTGCCTTTTGGTCTACATGGAGTGGTTGGGGGTTGGCTTCCATAGACCCAAAAGGCCCTCTCCTGAAAGATGTTTTGAATACATTTCAGGTTGACTTGTTTAACTCCTTTGGCCCATAGAGCTGTCTTGTTTTCTCAGTTTAATCACCTAGTGGTCTGCCAGGATTCAGAGAGCAAGCTGCAGGGGATCGCTGCAACTTACCCAACCTCTTAAGACTTCAGAACACCAAGAAAGTGGCAGAGGGATGGTATGGGTACATCTGCTAAACTAGTGAGACTCTGAAATTTTTGTGTCATCTCAGAGAGGATTCTTTTTCTTAACTGTTAATTCTTCACTCCTAGTTCCTGCTGCCCAGTGCATTTCCTTAGCCTCATCCCAATTCTAGCCCCAGTTCATAGCATTACCAGGGCCCTCCCCATTTGGAAGGGCTGAATTTCTGTTCCACCCAAATGAATACTAAGGGTCAGAAACAAATGGAAACATGTTTTAGTTTTATTATTATTTCTGCAGCAACACTTTATGTTTATGTAGTGTGATAGTTCAATAGAATTGTTCATTTCTCTCTCTCTGACAGTTCTATTCTTTCTTAGTTTGCAGATATAAAATGAAAAGTGTTTTTAGCTATTGATGTGAAAATCATGGGCTATCTTGCATTCTACTTTATTCTAGCCCCATCTCTCCCTTTAGAGTTAATCTCAGGTTCTTTGGCTCTGTGAGTTTATTGCTGTCTTTTATAAAAACAAGTTCTACTCCTCCTCTGCAGCCTGGCACTGAAGTGCTAGGAACGAGGCAGCCCTGGTGATTGTCCTGCCTACATGACACGATGGTACGAGCTTCAACCGTTCCATCTTTGCAAGGGAAGCAGAATGGTCATTGCCGCCATCTCAAGCTACTTACATGCTGCACAGTATCTTTCTCTTGATGCTGCATTCATCACCTACCATTCCAGTTGATATTCCGTCTGTGAGGCCTTGATGCCCAGAGATAAAGCTCTGTTCTTGATCTCCTGAAAACTCAAGGTATAGGCCTAAAAACCTAAGGAATAGACTATTCTTTTTCCTCTGAGCTTTATCACCTTGAATCTGTGTCAGAACCATGAACAGCCACCTAGCTTCATCCATAACGGATGTACCTTCTGTCCCAGTAGGGATGGGCTTTCTCCTAAAAGCTCTCTGGCAGATGTTTGTAGTGGCCTTGACACCTTGCTCCTTTGCCTCCCTGTACCAGTTCTCTTGTTAAGTCTCCTCTCCTGTACTTTCACTTGAAACTGTTTGTAAACAAGGGGTGATACCTCCTGATTCTGCCTTAATACAGTGGGAGATACCAGCAGTGATTCAGAGACATGGGCAGTACATGCATCCTCCCCCATATTTTAATTTTCCCCCCTATGTCTCTAGCCTGCTTCAACATTTTGCCTTGTGATTATAACTGCAGTGCATATTTCTCTGAAATACTTGTCTTATTCAGACATCAAAATGTGACATATTTCATGGTCTATAACAAGTGACTGCTATTAGTGATAAATATTTGTGAAATCAATGATTGGCTCAAAAAAATAAAGAAAAGATAGCCAAAATTGGTTAGTGAGCATCTGTACAAAACACTATTATTGTATACAAAGAAATATATGGATGGGATCTCTGTCCTCAGGGATCTCACAGGCTAGTTGTGGAGTCAAAGATGCCTTGAAGTTGTGAGCTCAAGTAATTGCTAAGAGTGATGATGCAAACAATAGCTAAAATATTTCTGTGTGCCAGGCACTGTGCTTAGTATTTTACATGCATAATCTCCCTTAGTTCACCCAACAGCCAACCACATGAAGTAGATTTTATTATTATACCTGTTTTATAAATAGGGAAACTGAAGCTTTAAATAGTTCAGTAACTTGGCCAGGGTCATAAGTGATAGAGTTAGGATGTAACTCTGACTCCAGGCACCTAATGCTTCATCAGTATTCTGTTATTTTTGTCCCTCATTCTGAGTGAAAAAATAATGGTACTTTCGTCTAAAATAAAGTCAGAGTACATAGTGGGAAGCTTATTTAGAGAAGAAAATGACACTGAGTTACTTGTGAATTTGCTGTTGAATTTGATGTAAAAGTCCCATAGTAAAAAAAAAAATGTCTGGGTGTCAGCTGGAGTGGCTCTCAGGAGGTGAAATGGCTCGGGATATCATAATTTAGGTGAGAGAGCAAAAAGTACAATATGAGGATTCATCACAGATCTTAGTGTGTTTCCTACTCATCTCATTAGGAATATCCCTTTCTACCAGGTGTTCCCAATCCCAGATGCTGTGGCTAAGAGCCGCTCTCCCTCTACCACTACCTGTACCTTAGTCTCATATGTGATGGGTTCAAATCTAACACCTGCCTTGTTGAAAGTGTCAGAGGCCATCCATGCTGAACAGCAAGTCTGGTGGGCCTCTTTTCACCACAAATTCTTTTTTCCTGATATAGGCATTGAATGCCCCAGAGGAGCCCGAAACCTCCCAGGTTTGGTACAGGAGGGAGAGCCCTTCAGTGAAGAAGCAACACTTTTCACCAAGGAGCTGGTGCTGCAACGAGAGGTAGGATATCTTCCAATTCTTTCTTGTATGGGAAAGTGTGAGAAAGTAGGACTCACTTGGTCTGGTGCTTTTCTGCCATGTCAGAGATAAGCCTATAACCTTTTCCAGTGCTCAGGTTTGCACATCTATGATCCATTCTTGTATCTGCCTACATCTTATATCCTTGAGATGTGCATCATTTGCCAGCTGCCCCTCAAATCGCTTCTTACCATTGGTGGCCTGGGATGTGTGGTGAACACCAAGCCAGCCTAGCCAGGATCCTAATACAGAGAGCTTAAAGCTTTGCAGCCCTCCTCCTTGGTGAATTAGCCTGAGCTGGCTCCCTCCAGCTGAATTTAGAAGCTTGACTAACCCTGTCAGGGGCCAATTTTCTTTGAACATTTATTTGTATCTTTGAGTAATTGCATTTTCTGTAGCAGGTTTCTTGACTTAATTTAATTGTATTTCTGTTTCTGCCTGTTGGGCTGGCTCTTGCAAGCAGGAGTTAGGCTCTCAGCTGCTTTGGTGCCCTTCTACCTGATCATTTTTCTCAGGTCTTAGTCAACTGATCTATCATCTTTCCAGGATAATGCCAGCCAGCCCTCCTGCTAGTAGGCACAAGAAAGGAATGATGGGGGAATATGTTGGGCTTGGGCTTAAGAGTTTGGATCTGGTTTTGTCCTCCTTTGTTTTACAGTTAAATCCATGAGGTCCTTCCCACCTTCATGCAATATCATAATATGCCCTGAGCTACAAGATTATGGGGTCTGGAATTTCTCTCATGGGTTGTGTAGATTCTTGAGCTCAGATGTGCAGTCTTCTTTGAGACATTAAACTTTAGCATCTCTCACTTTGATTTGCATTGCCAGGAGATATATTAGGTATAAAAGATACAGAAGAACATGCTAGCCCAAGATGTTTGTGTTGGACTACCCTGGCCTCAGGAGAACCACTGCTTTGACTTCTGACTAAGCAATATTGTTGTTGGCTGCCACCCTTTGGGATTTCCCTAGCGTTTGCCTTCACATTTTATGAAAGTTGGAGTGGTATGGCAAAACAAATCCTGAATTCGCAGTTCAAGAGATATGGGTTCTAGTTCCCAAACATCAACTGCAGCTATCTAGGTATCATATCAGCTTTGTTGGCCATTGGTACAGTGATTGACAGGGGGATGGAGCTGGTTTTAACAAACTCTTATTCATACCATCATATTTATGTTGCCCCATTTTATTTTTATTAAGAAGTATTTGTGTTTGTGAAATAGCAGTCCTTATACTTTATACAAGGTGCCTCCCCCATACCTCCGTTTTGTAACTATACAATATAGCTTTAATTTTTATCAATTAAAGATAACCCTCTGCTAGAGAAGTATTTCAAGAATCCACACCTCCAGTTGTTCACTGGTGACTGTTGTAATTTTGGAAGTGTCCCAGGGATTGGGTAAATGGGGCAAATGTTACAGAATTTCCCTCTGTCTTCATGGTCCTTGATAATGAACTACACAGTAGCCCTAGTGGAAAAGACCAGGTGAATCTACTTAAATCCATGACTTAAAGACAATACAGAGCAAATAGCAGCAGATTTTTGTTGTGTTTGTTGAGCTATGATAGAGAGAGGAAATTCCCTCATTGGGTTTCTTAAGGCATTCTTATCACTTACTATCTAAATTGGAATTCTGTTTTGCCTCCCATTTCTCAACATAAGTCATATTCCTGTTGTTTCACTTTACCTAAAGTTTCTTTCCCTTTCTTTTTCAACTTTTGTTTTCCCAACCACTTATCTTCTTGATCGTGCTTCTGGTCCACTGCTGATGATACCCAAAAGCACAAGAGGGTCAGAGAGAATACTGACCATTAAAAGGAGTGAGGGGACATCAAGGGATTGAGAAAACCTTCTCAACCAAAAGGGGGAAGAGTGAAATGAGACAAAATAAAGTGTCAGTGGCTGAGAGATTCCAAACAGAGTCGAGAGGTTATCCTGGAGGTTATTCTTACACATTAAATAGATATCACCTGTTTAGTTAAGGTTTAGAGAGGCTGGAGGGAACTTCCTGCCTGAAAATGTAGAGCTGTGCTCCAGTAGCCAAGTTTCTTGAAGATGATTGTATAATGATGTAGCTTTCACAGTGTGACTGTGTGATTGTGAAAGCCTTGTCTGATGTTCCTTTTCGACAGATGAGTAAAACATATGGATTAAAAATAAATAAATAATAGGGGGAACAGATGTTAAAATAAATTTAGTAGATTGAAATGCTAGTGATCAATGAAAGGGAGGGGTAAGGGGTATGGTATGTATGAATTTTTTTGTTTTCTTTTTGTTTCTTTTTCTGAATTGATGCAAATGTTCTAAGAAATGATCATGATGATGAATATACAACTATGTGATGATATTGTGAGTTATTGATTATATAACAAGAATGGAATGATCATATAGTACGAATGTGTGTGTTTGTATGTGGTTATGTTTCATTTAAAAAAAAAAAAAAAAAAAAAAGGAGTGAGGGGCCCAGAGCTCTTTTACTCTGACTTGGTTATTTTGACCTTATCTGTATCCATATAGTTGCTAGTGCTTGACTATAGAAAGGACAATTTTTTTTTCCCCCATGTTCTTCAATGCCCCTGGCATGTGAACAAGTTTGCAGAGCCACAGTCCAATCAAAAGTTGATATTTACCTTTGTTTGTATCGGCCCAATCTTTCATAGCCCTAAGTTGGAGGTTTCTGACTAAAGAATCTTTCTGTAACTACCTGGGTATCACATCCATTTTGTTGGGCATTTTCTTAGCTACTTATATTATTACTTAGGCTGACTGATTTGAAAGATCTTTATCCAGGAGAAAGAAGTATATGGCCTAAACTAAGTACAATTTGGGATTTTGACTAAAGGAACTAGTAGCCTACTCTCTTAGCATTTTCTTTCATATAATACATGAAAACTTTTTTCTGAACAGTCTGGGAATGAAGAGCAGTTTTGTTTTGTTCTAAGTTTGTTTACTTTTACCTGCGTTGTCCCTTTGTTTTTCTTAAGCTGTCCTAGGGAGCGTTTCTCTTTGCCCTCCTCCCCCTAAACTTCAAGAATCTAGAAAAGGAAAAAAGGTTGATGCAAAGGTACTCTGGAATGCAGAGGTCCTTGCCACTGTAAAAGAAAGCACAAATTGCCTGCATATGGCTCCGGAGCTTCCTACCTGGTATGGCTCTTACCTTCAGGGCAGCCTCTGTTGTGCTGCATTCCATTTCAGAAACTTCTTGAGCTCAGCAGTGGCTGTGATGGGTCTATTCCCTTGATACCAGATTTAGTTCACATTACCAGGTATTGCAAAGATATTCTTTTCCTTGGTCCTGCCCCCACCCCCTCCTTTTTCAATGTTTTCAGTTTTGTTTATATTATTTTATTTGGGGCCGGGATTTCTCTACCCCAGCATGCTTTTTCCATTTACTAAATCTGTATTAGCATATGGGAAAGAAGGAGCACACAGATTTGCTTTCAGAGCATCTCCTGGACCCCTCTCTGTGATCCCACAGAGGCATGGCAGTCAAGTTGGACCCCACAAGTGAAGTCATGAACTTACTTGAAAAGGACATGGAGTGAGGTGGGGACTCTAATGGACACTGCCCTTAGGTCAGCACCCTGCAGGGTACCTGGTACTGAAAAGCGACACTGTTTTTCTGTTTTGAGTGAAAAGAAAATTGTATTCTTTCCTTCTCAAATCCTCATGTGGATTCTGCACAGTGTCAGATAAGTGTTTTTCTCAACATTTTCAGTGGCTAGGTTTAACATGGAAGGACGATCACCATTATCTTGAGGCCTTGTAGCTCTGCTCTCCTTTAATTTGTTTTATAGTGATCCTAGCCAACACTGTGCCACCAGCATTTCTGGCCATCACTCCAGCTCCGTTTTCTTGAGTGTCTTTTCTGCCATCTCTCATTGTTTAGAGGTTTCGTCTTCTTCATCTTACTCTGTGGTACTTCTCCTCACCCTTGGCTCCTGTTGGCTTTTGTTCCTCTCCCTGAGTTTGGAGTCGGGGAGTCCTGTTCCAGTTGAGTAGTCTAGGCATGCTGATGGCGCTACCAGCCCCAGGGCAAGAAGAACAGTTATGCTGAATACCATGTCAATACCTGAGGCTCTTTCTAACCTTAAAGACAAAGCAGCCAAGGAACCCTCAGACGAAATCCATTAAGTTCAACATTTCTTCTGAGCCTGACTTAATTGGTGTATAGCAGGGGTAGGCAAATTTTTGTGCATAGGATTACCGAAAAACAGTCACAGTATTTCTTTAATGTATTGTCTATGACTGCTTTCTGTCTATAACAGCAGAGTTGAGTAGTTGTGACAGAGCCTGTATGGCCTGCAAAGCCTAAAATATTTACTATCTGTCCCTTTACCAAAAAAGTTTGTCAAGCCTTACTGAATTGGGTATGGTACATAAGAAGATAACAGGCTCAGACTTGTAGCCCTGAAAATAACAATTTGCTCTCATTCCCCTGCCACTGAGGCTGGGCTGTTTCTTGGCCATACAATGCAAGATCAGCATGACTGTTGCTATAGCTGTGACTGTGAGCTGCAAGTGCTGTGTCCCATTGGATACCATGTGCTTGGTGACACCCTCTCTTGCCACCCCCCACCCCCCCACCCCTCACCCCCATACAGCTGCCTCTTTCAGGCAGTTCCCTGCCATGCTGCCAAGGACAGGAAGATCTAGTGTAATTTCCCAGATGGGGAATTGTGCCCGTTGCTAGCATCTTCCCAGAAGGAGTAATGAGAGACAGCGGTAGCTAATCGGTAGATAACCAGGGTAAAAGTGAAAACTCTTAGGTATTCAATACTCCAATTATCATGTGGTCTTGGGTAAGTGATTCTTTCCTGCCTTGGTATTCTGTCTAAAACACTGATCTAATAATCCCAAGCCATTCTCTCCCTTGTGATAAATAAAACAGACATTTGGGATCTCTTCATACCTTCTTAAAGAGATCAGTGCCTCAATGTAACCCTCTTCACAATTCCAGGCTGTAAGAGGTGCAGTTTCCTGGGGGTGGGTCTGGTGATCATTTCAAAGGCCTTTCTCAATGACCCCTTTGTCCTCTCTGAAACCTCAGAAGCTGCCCTTTGCTGTTGGATGGAAATGATGTCCTCATATTGGATGGCCCCAGCTGAAAACCTAGGCTGCTGTCCTGACCTATTTCCCTTCTTCTGCTGGCATCAAAAAGGAGGAAGTCCCCCCAGGGAGCTCATTCTACAGGCAGCAGTGGCCAGGGCACAGTCCTGGATTCCCCCTCTTTCCCACCACCCCCTGCTTTCTAAAAACAATGATACATAAAAGCATTGCAAGCAACGGTTGTTGTTTGAAGGAAACGTATTTTATGTTTCAGGGAAGTGTGGACCCAGCAGGGAATATTGGTGTGTGTTTATGGAGGGTTGGAGGCTAGGAAAGAAAACTTAGGATCAAGGGAGTGTGATTCTGTCTCCCTTCATTTTAGTACCAAGTATGCTGCCATCCTGTTTGTAAAAGATAAACTGGTCTAAGCCAGCTAATATTGATCCAAATCTGTGTTCCTCCCAGCCCCTCTGTCTTTTCCCCATATTTCCCCACAAGCGCTGTGTAGTATCAGATCTCTGAGCCCACCTTGTTCCCTTCTGTCTATGCAGGTCCCTTCTCTGTCGAGACACATAGGAGGAGGAACGGTAGCTAAGTTATATCTCTGGATCCTACAAATGAGAATAGTTCAAGCCACGGGGAAATCCAAAGGGTAAAGGACCCCTGGTGTGGTAAAGCCAGTGAAACACTGCTCCTTAGCTCTCCATGATTGTCATGTCCCTTGGTAGCCCTCACTGAGCCACTAATAAAATCATAACCTGGTGGAAAAGAAAGCAGCCTGTCCAGCAGTTTGTTTTACTTATTTGCACACACACCTTATTCTAGATCATTTCAGCTACTGCCCAGGAGAAAGGGAAAACATCATGGTCAGCTTTCTCAACGGCTTCTCTTATCCCCTTGAGGTTTTAAAACCTATTTGTGGTCTAAGGTTTCTCTCTCTCTCTCTCTCACGCACACGTGCACACATACACACACACAAGCTTTTTGGCAGTGTATGGTCTTTAAGTTCAAACAATTTTTTATTTTGAGTTTATTTCCTCTGAAGGGGCGTAAATTAAAGAACTCTGGCTTTAATAGTGATCAAACCTTACTTTTATATAGCATTTTCTAGTTTAAAGCACTTTCATAGACTGTTTTTCATTTTAATTCCACAGCAAACCTATAAGAAAAATATTCCAGTTATACAATTCAGGGAATTGAAATGCACAGTGGTTCAGTGACCTGCCTCTGTTCACAGGGCTGATTGTAGGACAAATATTAAAACTCAGATATTTGCATTCTTAATCAGGTGCTTCCCCCATCCCAAGTTTTGCCAGTTTTGCTCCAAGATGCTCATTCTTTCAGCCAAATTTTATAATTTCTCAACCCTAGACTAATCTTTAAGTAGTTAATTAGCAAAGGATAACCCTGAAGGTCCAGCATTGACCGAGAACAGTTCATCTTCTGTAAGGAATCACTGATTCTGATTTTGGATACTCTCAGGACTGCAGAGAGGTTGAGGAATTAGATAGAGGCATGCTGCGCCTAAATATATACTTTGCTCTTGTCATAGTTCTTATGTCCTTTGACTGCCTGTTTTGTCTGCTTTTGACCTTTGTGGGTCTTACCTTTTGTATAATGTTTCCTCTCTTACCTATCTTTCATCATTTCCAGTTGATCATGTGTATCTATATTCCTATTTGTAATCTTAAAAGACAAATCTGACTATGTACATACTTTGTTTAAAATGTATAACTCCCCTATGCCTCTGGGATGAAGTCTAATCTCTATGGTTTACCTACATCCTTGATTACCTCTCCTACCTCTTTTCTCACCACTTCTCACCTCATAATAGATAGTTCATCAGAATTGACCTATTGTGTGTGCAGTTCCCCATATATACCATTCATTTCATCTTTCCATCCCTTAGATAGGTCAGTTATGTTCTCTACCAAGTACATTGTCATCTCCCTTTCCTTATGTGGCCTATTCCTACCTGTTCTTTAAGATCCACCTCCTTTTCCAGAATCCTTCCCTTGCTCTCCCAGGCTGGGTAAAACACCCTTCCTCCAGCCAGCATACTACCCTATGCACTTACTGACTGTATTGAAGACATCTATGTGTTGGTTTCTCCCCACTAGATCTTCAGCTCCTCAAGAACAGTAACCATGTTTTTATCTTTGTATTCTCAGTGCCCAGTATATAAAAGATCATATATATTTATTAAATCAACTAATTAATTCCCTTTGACCAAATACTAGAGATTGAGAGGAAGGCCTGCTCCTTTGTTGCCCTTGTAGTTCTTTGGGGAAGCTCTCTAAGCTCAGTGTTTGTGAAGGGGGTAGGGGGGATTTTGGAGTACTGAGGCTGAACACACAGCTGCTGATACAAGAAATTCTAATTGAAGAAGCCCAGAACCAAGACCTGACTGTGAGTTCTGTAATCCTGACTTCCTGGGTCTCTCTCTCTGTCCATCCAGGCTACTTAAAAGTAATGACGTAGTGATGTGCAAGTATTTTGAAATAATTCCAGTGTTTGGATAGAATATATTAAGTCCCTTCATCCAATCTCCTAATATAGTCTACTCATTTCTTTTCCTCCTTGTTATGTTTCCCATACTCAGTACATTCTTGGATCAGGCTGTTATCTGAAGGGAAAATAAGTTTCAAGCCAACAAGTTCCTATTTGGAGTAGGATTATAAATGCCATGTGAATACCAGGCTGTTATTTGTCCACTTCATTCCAAGTGCGGCTGGTCCTTGCCAAGTACCTCTAAATGACCTGGAAGGAAGGAAAAGGACCCTCGAATCCCATTCTAGCTCCTAAATGAAAATGGTATCATAATGAGGAGAGATGAGGTAAAATTAAAGAAAGGAGGATGATGTCTCATCACCCTTTTTTTCTTCCCCTGGCTGCTAGGTCTCCCCTATCAGCTTTTCAACCCTGAGGTAGCTTAGTCTCTATTCACCACATAAGCTCAGCAGCATGTGCCAACCATGTGCTGGCTCCAATGGAATTCCTCTCAGCAAACTGCTGGCTCAGCTAGGCTGTTGTCTGTTTCCCTATTCATCTGCTCCTAACTTGCACAGCTAGTCAAGCATAGAATTGCATCCATTCTTCTCAAATAGCTGCTGGGCCTTATTTTTCATTGGCTTTGCCAAAATCCTATTACCTGAATCATGTCATAGAGGCTGACTGGTCTAGGTTTGATAGACCTCACTGCCTTCCAGAGACCAGTGTTCACATACCAGGTTGGCAGTTGAGATTGGGAGCAAGATACAGCAAGATTTAGGACCATAAAATATGTGGCCTCCTTGGAACATGTAAGAAGGTGTCAAGGATGTAAATTTTACCCCAGGAAAGGAAATCCTTTTTAACAGAAATATCTCCTCCCTTCCTCTGGGGAAATTGTCCCTATTATTGTAAACTCTTCCTGCCAGGTCAATTTGAATTTCTTACTATTGTTTCTACCAGTGAAAGAATATAAGAGGTATAGTCCTTGACCTTAACAATTTAAACTTCTTCCCCCAAGTAGAAGCAGTAAAAGCCTTGGCAATGCCAAGGAAGTCCCTGACACTTATTTGTCCTCTCCATCTGACCCAAATCAGTCACAGAGTATAGAAATGAAAAGCTCAAACATCATTTTCTCTTGCATCTTTCTACAAAATGGTGCACATTACTTATTTTGAATCTCATCTAAATTGAGGCCTGTGGTTGAGGATAGTGGGCAGGGATTGCCATTGAAAAATGCATTTACTGGTCTAATCCAACATTATCATTGCAAACACAAGGTCATGAAAAATCCTTCAAACAGAGGCTTGCTGAGCAGAAACCCCTGACACTCATGGTAATTAATACTGTCTGCCTATCTAACATGAAATGATGTTCTTTATGAATCTGTCTATCCCTGTGGAAGACAGCTATTGCCAGGCATATTCAGCCTCCTGGTCTACCTCCCTGGTAGCTGTGTAGGGCCTTTCACCCAGAGCAAATAGAGTTTTGTTAACTGGAAGGAAAAGCTACTAGACTTCCTCACAAGTTAAGGATTGTGTTAGGAAAGCTGGTGTCATTTGTTTTCATTGCCCCTAGTAGGAATTCCTGGTTTCTCTTACCTCTTTAATCATCCTGAATATTCACTGATTCTCTTGAGCTTTGGTGAGGATTCTCTAAAAAGAATGGAAGCTAATATTCATGGTATAAATAACAATGTGCCCAAGAAGGGCAGCTTGGAATTTTATTTTTTGAGTGAGATTCTTTATTATAGTCTATCCACTTCCTTTGTAAAACGTACTTTGGGAAATTGTTCTTTTTATTAATATCTTCTGATAAGCAGATTTGTATTTACTTCCCATGGTAAAGATGATCTCTTACAGACCTACTCAATATCAATTTCCAGAAGCTCCTCACAGAGGACCCCACACGTTGGCCAACTCAATATAGACTTGAGTGTGAGCTTTCTTGCCTCTTTATCCCTGTTTTGTTTGTCCTTACTATTTCTAGCCAAGTCCACTGCCTGGATGTTGAAAACTTCCCCCTTGAAATTGTATAATTCAGCTAATATGTTTTTAGAACACAGCTCTTAATATACAATTTGAGCTGCCATCAAAGAGTAAGCAGGTTGTAGATTGCATTTGATCTCCAAGTAATTCTCACATCCTCTGGTGTTTCACATGAATCCCCCAAGGACACAGAAGTGACTGTTATGGTGGATAAGCTGACCTTAACCCTGACCTCTTCTTGCCATTAACATGCCTACTCCCTGTGCCTGATGCCAAGGCCTTAACGGGGAATGTCTATGTTCCAAATCTGGCTTTACTGTTGAACTTCCTACTTGCCACTCCACCTGTGACAGTTTCTGGTCAGCTGAACTTAAATGGTTTTTGAAAATGAAAGTGACCAGCAGTCTATTATGAAATGCTATAGTACATGGAATAAGATTATGAACAAGCTTGAGAATTAACAGCATAGATACCCTAGCTGGCCTGAACCACATGTATCATATATTCAGGAAGGATAAGGTCATTCTTAGACCATCTCCAGAAGGTTTTAGGTTATCTTTCCCTTCCAAGTCACTTAATACAAACTGTGTTAGTAACATAGTTTACTCTGTGATGTTGGACCTGGGTTCTCATTCCAGCTTCACGATTTGCTGTGTGGTCTTGCACAAGTTCCTTAGCTTCTCTAAACCCAGAGCAATCTCAGCGCACAATAGAATTCAGTGTGAATGGTTTGTGTAGCACAGCAGTCATACTAAATAAGTTGCCTCACTTATATAAAGAGGGTTCCTTCTCTATAAGATTATTGTGAGTATAATATATATGTATATATGTAAAGTGTCCAATACAGGACTTGGCAGATATCAAACACTCAGTGAACAACAGGTTCTGTCATCATTTTATTATTCTCTCAGGGTTTAACTAAAATTTTCGTATTAGGATTTTGGTATGGGTGAAACACTATTCCCAGAGTGAGGAGGTGAGCTAGATAAGGGTTGTATGTTGTGAGCAGTACTCATGTTGGAATCAACAAAGAGCAATGTACAGTCCTCTATAATGCTCTTCATTTCCCAAACCTATCTGTTTAAGCCAGTGATAGCAGATACACAGGTGCTGTTCCCCATCCAGTCTTAGACTTGTAGCAGACCATTGCCAGTCAATCACAGCACTGGTTTAGGTTGGGTGGGGCTCAGAGTCTTCTCACACCATGGTTTCTGGAAGTTACCAGGTGACTGGATCTGGCACTTATATTAAAACCTATATACTATCATATAATTGTATGTTCATCCCCAAGATCAGTTTTAGCCATTGATTGTAGACTTCGGATGGTTTGTATGGTGTGTGAATATATGTCAATAAAATTGCAATAAATAAATAATAAAATAAAATATTTTTTTCAAAATAAAAAAGAAAGATGGATCAAGGTGTTAATTAAAACTGAAAGGGAGGAAAGAACCTCAAGAATCCTTTGCCACATTCTCTACATCAGGAACAAAAAAATATCCTTTATGGCAGGAATGAAAAGTTGAACTAGAAACTGCTTCCTTATGCCATTTTTCTTCCCAGGTTAGCATAATTATGCCTCTCTCTTCTCCTTTTCCCTTTTCTTGATACAGTGGAATTCTCTTTATTGGTTGCTAGAAATGGCACTGGATGTACAACTAGAGATGGAAGATCATGCACATAAGACTAACAGTTCCCTCAGTGCCTACCTGCAGAAGGCCTCTTCTCTGCAGAAGTCTCTATAGTCTCTCTCTTTCAGTGCTGGAGTGCTGTTATCTCCAATTAAATAAATCTAAAACTACTGACCCAGGGTTTTTATGGCAATGCTGCAGCCTTATATGAGGAAATGCAACAAACAGTCCATTACCACTGATTGGATATGGATTTTTGGCCTGGCCACCTGCCACTTGGTAATTTTAGAATAGGGTCACTTTTGGAATTGGAAGGTTCCTTGTGGGTGGGTGCTGGTGTTTGCGAAGTAGTTGTTTCTTACTGCCATCCCCTTTCACAGCTATGCTTCCCACCTCCTGAGTATAGGGCCTGTCTCCAGGTCTTCCTAGCAGAGACAGCCAGAGCTCATCCTTTATCACCTTACAGGGTTGCAGACATGGCCATTTCCAAATGCCCAGGGTGCACTTAACCACTTCCTCCTTCTAATCTCAGCACTTCCACTCTAAACACATCAGCAGCTTTGTAACTTAAGTTTTATTTTGCTCTGTGTTTTGGCCCTTCAGGTATTTGTAGGAGAAAGGTGGGGAGACTGGCAAACTGTTACTGATTTCAGAAATATACAATTACATCCTGAGTCATTGTCTCTGGAGAAACATTTAAGCAGGAGTGCCAGGAGCATCCCGAAGGGCTCTCGCTGTTTTCACAAATGGGTGTTTAGGATTGGATTTTGTTGCATATTTGATATGTTACTACCTGTCATGGCTTCACCATCTGAAAATAGGATACCACATTCTGTTCGACCTTGAGAGTCCTGAGAGGATTGTCCAGAAAAGCCTCTAGGCTTGGTGGACTTTAGAGGATACCAAGGCGTGGTGGTGAGGTCCCTGAGAGACCCCAGTTATTCCTACTAGGTCGAGAAGGGTTGCCAAGCACCAGATGACTGGTACCATGCACAAGCTGAGGGCACTGTGGGACATGGAGAAGGACCTATGGTTAGGCAGTTTTTTCTCTTACCAGCCTATAAATAATTAGGCCCAGATAATGGAATAGAACTTCTTAGTCTTAGACCCTGAGATCTGATCATTCTTGACCCCATCAAGCTAAACTTTGGCCCATATTCCTTTTGTCTATCCCATAAAATCTGCCTGCCTTTTTCTTGATCTAAGCAGGGTACTGGTTTTGGTTTCTAATGAGTATATCCTAAACAATCTGTCCTTAAAGCTAACTGGTTATACTAAGTCCTGAGTTGAAGCAAAAAATCAGACAGTTTTCATGTCTTCTGGAGGAAGGAACTGTTATGCCTATCTATCATAAGACTGTTTCCTGATTCTCTGGATAAGACAATTTACATACACAGTTTGTCATATTACTTGTCTGAATGTCGTCATTATTCTTTTTGCCTCAGGATTAAGATCAGACCTCTGTCACCCAGGTCTCTGATATTTGTGTCATGTCTTTTTAGCCCAGTGTGTTCCAAAGAACAGGCCTGAGCCTTGGACATGATCTTTGTTGTAATCAAGTATGAAACAAGGTAGTTTCACTTGCTCTGCTATCTGTCCAGCTCTTCTTGGTGTGTAACCCAGAAAGTAAGTAGTAACGTACCTAGAGATTGGCCTTGAAGCTTTTGATTCTTTCTTTCTCATCCAGAAAGCATAGCCAGCTATTGGGCTAACCCAGCCCAATCTACTGAAGTGTGGCAACTTCAGAAAATCGTGAGGCCTTGCTATACAGGCCCATAGCCTTCCATTGAGAGAAGCCACGTAGTTTCACATGCCCTGGGGTCATAATGAGGTGTACCAAACAAACAAGGTACAGTGAGACTAACCCCCATGGCCAGCCCTTTAAGGTGTGAGAAAGGGCTCTTCATGACACATTTATACGTCCACCCCAGTATGCCTAACACCCTGTGACTGGAGGAGTAACTCCAAGGAAATGCAGTATCCTCACACTGCCCAGATTTTCTTTCATCTGTCCTTCCTCTTTCATTCTTTCCCCCTCCCCCTTGTGTTGCTGTGATTTGTACAGTATCTTTGAGATGTGTTGAAGAGATCAATAGCAATCACCTTATCCCTTGTTGATTAAAGTAATGGCAAGGAAAATGGCAGTCAGTGTCAATTTGTTTATCATGAGACACCCATTTCCCACCAAGCCACCAATGACCTCTCCCTCTGCCTATTATGTTGCTACTCTGCAATTGGTTGCTCCTCTCCCATCTCTAGGCTAGTTTAATAAGAATGAGAGAATCAGTGTTTCATTCCTGTAATGAAAACTGGGTGAGCAAAGAGACTGCAGATAATGAGCAAGAAAATGTTTGTGGAACCTGTTCTTTGACTCGGTGACTTTATTTGAGGGGGTTATCACATGTGCTGTACTCTCAAGAAGAGACAACATGGCATCAATTGGTGAACATTGCTATCTATTTAGCATGTCCCTCTTGTCCCCCTGGTTTTCTAAAGGGCACAGCTTTCCTTTATTGTCTCTTTTTTTCTCAGAATATAAATTCAGTGTGATGAGTGAAAAGTCCATGACTCTGTGAACTGGTTCCATTTTTGCTGAAGGTGCAAAGATTTGTCATTCCCTCCATGAGCCTTCAGTTAGTAACTTTGGCTTACCCTGGGGGGATTTGGGTTGGATTTGGGTGCCCAGGGTTGGCCCTGAGTGGAGGGGTTGAAGGAAAGGCCCTTATGCTTAGAGGACGCTGTATTTACCAGTGGAAGAAGAATGAGGAGGGTTCTTGTCAGCTTCTTTTCTCCAAGCATAGTAGGGGTATGTGTGTGCATTTTGTTCTCTCCCTTAATAAGAACAGTGATGGAAACCCATGCATCCCCCTATAACATAGAACTAAAGAGCTCATTTTTAACATACTGCATCTCTTTTTCTAAACTTTTTTCCCCACCACATTTATCTCCCCATCTAACTGTACCTGCTTGAAAAATACTTTTATTACAAATACTTTATTACTTCACTCATCTGGGAGGAAGACCAGGGGTATTTGAACCCCAGGGCTTTTATAGGGGAAATTAGCACTGACTACAATGCCAAAGCTTGGTTAGTTCAACTGCTTTTTCTGTGTATCATATTTTGAACTTTGTTGGTTCTTTAATGCATGCACTTATACAAAATCAGCTGTTCTCTACCATGCCCAGCAAAGTTGGTAAGCCCTCTCAGCCCCTATGTCAGTGCTGAAGTTTGTCACCTTGGCTGTAAGCGAACCAATTCCCAGATATTCCTGCCTGCATAGAGTTTTGGCTGCAGAAGCAGTATCTGGAGGACTACCATCCAGTAGAAAGAGCCACTTACCTGAGTGGGCAGTTAATGGTGACCAATGGGAATAGCAGTTCCCAGAACTTCAGGGAGGTTGCAGCTTTTCACATCAGCCCAAGCATATAGCCAGGTTTCTCCAGGGGAGCACTGCCATCTCGGTCCATGTTTCCTGAGTGCCTAGTGGGTTGAAGTCACTATCGGATGCCCTTCTCCCAAAAGGGAGATTTTGCTAGAAACCCAGTGTCACTATGTCAGGTAGCTCTGCATTCTGAGGATGCCAGACCTGAAGAAGGCAGCCAGCTCTCTGTGAGGCTGGTTAATTACATGTGAGGCTGCCAGTAGGATGGTTGTTCTTTTTCCCATGGATCATTAGTAAACCATTCTGGCCTGTATAGATGCAGCTGGGGAAGTCTGACAATTCCATCACCTTCTCGGCTTTGCCGGACAGTTCTTTCTCCTTTCCAGTCTAAAGCTTTAAAAATGGCTGGGGATGAGGAGAGGAAGGAAGAGGAGAATCTATCTCCATTTAATGTAATATTTTTCTCCTAAACTGGAATATGGCCTCCTACTTTCAGATCATCTTGGCAGCCAGAGTACAAAGGGTTCAAGGTTTGCCATGGGTGGGAAGTGCTAGCGGCTCAGCTACTAATTTTTGCAGCAAATGACAGACTGGGCCTGATTTGGAGACATGGCAACTAATGCAGCAGATGGCAAATAGTCCTGCTTCACTGGGGCCCAAGATCAGCACCATCTTCTTCCTTCAGCCAAGGCAGCTTCATCTCTGCTACGCCTGAGCACAGAAAGCACTTCTGGTTTTTAGAAACTTCTTTTACAGGCAAAGATGGAGGAAAGCAAAGCAAATATAATATAGGAAACAATCTAGTTAAAAAAACATTTCCCTGTCAAGCAACCTAAAATAGAGCTTTTCCTTTGTTGGCTAGAAGAATTAAGAATAGAAATCTACATTTCTCCATAGAGCATTGAGTGCGAAAATAAAACTGATTATAAATAGAATTAAACATGACCCATTCAGTTTCCAAGGACTTGAGCATACAGCCTTCATAATACTGAGTTGGAACATTTTATAGCTCTCGGGCCTCTTGAAGTTATATAGTCCAAACATTTCACAGCTTGAGAAAACTTAGGCATGAGGAAATTAATCACTTAGGCACATTCATCTAGTAAATTGTGGTAGAGCTAGTGCAGGGGTTGCACCTGCACCCCAGTACCAACACCCAAGTAAATAGTGGTAGAGAATTGGGAAACGCTCCACATTCCCAATATAGTGATCTTACCTTTACCCCCACAGTGCCTCCCAGACAACAGACACCACCACCTAATCATCCACTTGAAGTACAGGTAATAAACTGAAAATATGACAGTGGCATATTAAAGGGAGTAGGTGTAACAGAGGCAGACAGAAGGGGTAAACAAGTAAATTCTCTAAATTGAATTGTTTTACTGAGAAAAGGTTAGGAGTCTAAGTCAGAGAAGGAGGTCTTCTGGAGCCTAGGCATTCTGTGAAAGAAACACTTCCTAGATAGGGGTCCAAAGATAACTATACACCAGGATGAGAAGTCATGCCAGAGAGGGAAGGGTACAGGTGTCTGGCAAACCTGGAATTTTCCATTGCTTTTCCTGATAGGGTCTAGAAGAAAGTCTCCTTCATGCTAAACATTAAGTTTCAGAAGAGCCCAAAGGAAACAACAAAGGAGTACTAAACTGTTAAGAATTGAGAGGTTTTTTTCTTTTTCCTTTAATTTAGGAGGATGGGGGCTAGGGGATGGAGGTTGGGGAGAAGGGTCACTTTGTTGTTTTGTTTTTTAACTGAGAAAGCTAGAAGGAGGTGAGATTTCCCAGCTGGGATTGCCCTTAAACTTGGTAGCAGGAAGAATCTAGCTCAACTAATCTGTTCCGTCAAAACTGAGCCAGGGCCCAGGGTGGACCTACAAGCCATGCCCCTAGCATCCCGTGCCCTGAAGCCTGCCCCCAGCTCTCACCAGAGGCAGATCTAAAAGCCATGTTTTCAGTGTCTGGGCCTCACTGCTCAGTCTTTCCCACTCTGAAACAGACTAGTTACCCATCTTGTTAGCAGTGACATCTATTTATCTTTTAAGGAGTTGTCAAGTGGGGAAGGAACAAATTACATTTTCCGACAGCTTAATTTTATTAACTCTGATTTTTCCCCCCTTTTCCAGAGCACAGCTAAATGGAGCTAAACATAACACGCAAGGGCTATATTTAGTTCTGATGGTGTGGTGGAGTAGGGAAGGCACAAACATAGAGGTTTATCTGCTACCTAGTAAACATAGGGAGGTGTCAGGACTGGAGAATTCAATAGTAATAATAAGCATTTATATGGTACAATGACAACTTTGATACAGGGCATAATTTTCTGGGGACTGCTACTAATTGTGCTTCTGTCTGTGAGCGGCCCCCTGGTGAGGGGCTTGGAACACCATGCAGAGTTAAGCTATACTAAACATCAATTAAAACAGCGTAAAATAGAAACTGAATAAAACATGCAAAGGTCAGAGTGACTATGAACATACATACAAGGCCTAAGGAAAGAAGGATTCAAACCTAGGTAAACCTAGGACCCCAGTGGATTTATGTTCCCAGTTAGTCTTGGCTTCTTTGAGTTTTGGAATTAGTGTATTTGCTGAAGAGTGAATAACAGTACCCTGTATCCCACAAGTTCAGTTCTTCCTCAAAAGGTCTCAGAAATTAAGACAACAAGAAGACAGCCCAAACAGAGTCTACCGGTCCTGTCCATAGAACTTTATGCAGTGATAGAAATGTTCTTTATCTGCATTGTCCACTACAGTAGTCACCACCCATATATGAATATTGAGCACTTGAGAAGTGGCTAGTACAACTGAGAAACAGTTCGTAATATAATTTAATTAATGTAAATAGCCACGTCCCTACTATGTTGGACAATTTAGGACTTTATCCAGTCCCTTGCCCACATTAAGCACTTAGGAAATATTAGATTTGCCTTGCAGTCTTCTTCCTGAACAAATAGGCACATTCCCCCATGCCTTTGACTTTTTTTTCTGAATACATTTTCTTTGACCCACATCCTTTATGCTCTTTACTTAAGTTTCCAAGTTCTCTCATGAAAGTCCCACACAATGCCAAGAAATTAGGAAGGGGATCAATGCCCAAATCAAAGCACGGCTGCCCTTAACCTTTTGCCTTATCCTGATAACTCTAGTCAAGCTAATACCAGGTGCTTCCTACTCTCCCAGATAGAAAAAAGGGGACTGGTTGTGTGTGTGTGTGTGTGTGTGTGTGTGTGTGTGTGTGTGTGTGTGTGTGTGTGTGTGTGTGTGTGTGTGTGTGTGTGTTTGGTGGGGGAGGAACCTCAGGTTAAAGATCACAGATCTGCAGAGTCGTCACTGTTCCACTAAACATCTGATTTAGTTGCTGAGTCTGACTCCTGAGTTCCCCAGAACCTGCAAGGATTGCAAAATTCCCGGGTCATGCAGGGAACACTCACCTGATATTCTTTGGTCCCATTGGTACCTGAATTGAAAATAACCTTTTCCCATAGTTCTTTCAACACTTGTTGAATGCATTGAATGAATCCATTGAGATGACGAAGTATAGTGGAACAAAGCCTATCAGAAGTCCCATGTTTAAGTTCTGACTCTTCCATCTACTAACTCTGTGACCTTGACAAAATAATTTAACATCCCTGAGTCTTCATCTTCACCAGTAAAAATGAGTGTGTTAGAGTAAATGGGCTGTAGGTAATGAGAGGGACATAGAAAACAGGTTCAGAGAAAGAGACCCTTATTCTATCAAGTTCTAGGCTATCCTTCAAATGTCAGGTTTGTATTTAAAGCAGACTTTTCCTCAGGCCACCAAGAGGCTTTGCTTTTGTCCCATCACTATTTTCCCATACCTGGAAATTGTTGCCCAGCACCACAGACACATCCTGAGCCAGACTGGTTGGCATTGCCACCTTTTGTTTTACTAGTATTCGTGTGAACCTATGTCAAGAACAGATCGTGATTACTGTGGGTCATCCTCAAAGATGGTATTTTTGTCTGTTTTAGAAGAAAGCAGGGGTGCTAAGCTTGGATAATTGGTCCATAAAGCAAGAGAGGGATTTGGGATTACCTGAATTATGTAGCTCTCCATTCCAGATCCGTGGTTATTCGCCAGCCCTCCTCCACCCAGCAGTCACTAGTCACTGTTCCAGGGATTGTCCCCAGCCACCCAGAGCCCCTGTGGAGCTGCCAACACTGCACAGCTCACAAAGGGCCCTGTAGCATCTCTAATTGAGGAGCTGGTGAGCAGACGCCCTCAGTAGAGGTATTTTTAGCTGCAGTGATACAGCCCGTCTTTTTGCAGGATGTTTTGTTTAGTTATTTTTTTAATGAAATAAATAAGTAAAATTGAAGACTGTGGCCCCTGCACCCCAGTGCCAACACCCAAGACATTTTGGCACACCCCTTACCACAGGCCTATGTAATTAATCCTCTCTGAGTCCAGGTAAGGACAGTTTTCTAGAATATTAGGTCAGAGAGACAAGCATGCACAGAAGCAGGAAGAGCTAGAAACCAAGAGGAGGAACAACAGACTGGCCTGGGATAGAGGTGCCGAGGGCCCTGCAAGCAGTCTGAGCAGCAGGTATCCACCTTTCTTCCAGGCCTCTCAGACCCTTGATGGATTGGGTAGATCAAGTGAGTGGGCCTCGACTTCTGAGGATAGGGCAACCTTGCAGTATACAAAAGATTCTGCTTTGTGGCTTGCTGTCTTCTTCTTGCTTTCATTTTCCTTCTCTTCACCCTGTTATGTGACTTGTCACATTTTCCTTGGCTTTTTTATTATGTACCTTGTGTTCAGGAGCTAGAGGACATCCATGGCGCCCACTGCTGACCAGGATCCTGGATTGGTCAGGACAGTGGTTCTCGACCCTGGCTACACATTTCTTTAAAAGCTTTTGGAAAACTCCCCAGATGATTCTTATGTACAGTTTAGAGCCAATTACATTTGGATCCCCACACCTTAGAAGATCAGCTCTGACTCAGGACTTTGTATAACCCAAAACTGATCATTTAGGATAAGTTTTCATTAGTAATCTGGACTCCAAACTCTTGGGTGAGTGGGGGACAGGATGGGCATAAAGAACAAACTGATCACAGCGTACCTGGCCCGAAAGCTTTTGTGTGTTGGAGTTCACCTACACTTCCATGCACCACCCCGAAGGCCCTCTCTCACCACACCATACTCTTACACCAAGGAAACAGGACAGCTGCAGGATGACACATGCCCCAGGAGAGCCCTGATTTCCTTAGAGTGCTGAACACTTTACCATGTGGGATTTTGCTAAAGTTAAGGGGCTGAAACTTGTACCTTCTTCCCCTTTCCAGGAAACCTTGTGCTCTCGGCTCTGTGTACATGCATGCATGTGTGAGGGTTCTTTGATGTCCTTAGTTCCTCTTCCAACTCCCAAGCAGTATTTTGGTCTGGCCAACTAGGTGGGAAGAACAGCAGCTTGCTGCAGCCAAACTAAATGGAGCTCTGGAGTCAGTCTGGAAGCTTCCATGCTCTATGTATATACCACAGCCTTACTTAGGATAAAAGGATGGCTTAACATCTTTTTATTCAGGGACAAGCTGCTGGTTCTTCTTTGTTTAGGGGAATTTATGATTCACAATAATCTGAATATTTAGCTGGTCTTTATGAGAGCTATAGACTTCCCAAGGTTACTTAACCAGCCCAATGCTTTGCCACCAATAGACTTTACTAAGTGCCTGGGTGCCCTCCTTCCCACTCCCTGAGGGAGCCCTGAGACTGTCCTTTCAGCAAGTACCAGCATAATAGAGATGCAGAAGTCACCTCCTGAATCTCTCTGTAGGCGGGCCTGCAGCATTTCTGTCTTCTCCACAGGGTCTAAGTTGGTATTGGCCCTACCACAGTCTAATGTTTACATCCAAAACTCATACTTTGGGACTTCTTTTTCCAGCCCCGTCAAAAGAACAGGCAGCCTCAGAAGCACTAAAATTTAAGACTCCAAGTCACAGGGCTTTTTCTACTCTACTGTCCTTTACAGATCTATTGACTGAGAGAATGCAGAAGCTTCCTGAGACCCTGCCTTGCTCCCTACAGAGTTGTCCACCAGTACATATCTCCAATGTCACCACTCTTGGGCTATGCATTGTCATTGTCTCCCCCACTGTCCTGAACTTATCAAGGGCAAGGACCACATCTTTCATCACCATCATTCCCTAGCACTTGGCCCAGTGCTAGTCACTGTACTTGTTCTAAATAAGCATACAAACAAACGAATGAGCCGGAGAGGGGCTATCCCAGTGAAGGCTATAGCTAAGGGCCAGAAACCTCACATTTAAATTATCAGTTTCTCATTCAGTGGAGCTCGTGCACCTAAATTATGCTAAGATCTAGAGGCCTGCATGAGTTAGCTTGTAAGATAGCTTTTCACTACTTAGGGAAGGTCATTCTCTCTGACTGGTAATAGCTAGAAATAAGCATGGTATTTTGTTTTCTTCCCACTTTACTTTGGACTGACAGGTGGTCTTTCCGCACCTTGGTAATGGATACTACCATTGAATATCCATGGGCCCATGAACAATCTGTCCTCTCTCCTTCTTAGTCTAGAGCTTTGAGGAGGGTGACATGTTTGTTGGAGGATTGCTTCCATTGTTTTCCAAGGGCATTTGCTCAGTTGGCTAGCCCTCTTCAAGTTACTCCTTCAGTGAAACCTGAAGGGCACTGGCTCAGCTTAAGCAAAACCATGCACAGCTGCTTTTGGAATTAATGATAGGAGTGTCATGCCTATAAGAAATCAGTCTGGTGACTGAGTCTTCTCCAAACTGCCTCCTTCTAGATTCTAGAGTCAAAAGTCCAGACTCTCATTATGGATGTACCCTAAAATCATCTGGGGTGGTTTTTAAAAAGATTGAAGTCCAGTTCCCACTCCTAGGGATTCTGATGTATGTATCTGATCTAAACATTGGTATTTTTGAACACCTAACCTCAATGCTGGTAATGTGTACCTAGAGCCAAGAACCACGGTTGCAGAGTCTTCACTATAAGAGCTGTTGTAGCATAAGTCTCCCCTGCATCTCTTCCTCTTCCCCCAAGAAGGGTAGAATAGCTATTTGCTTATTATAGACACCCCTGTATTGCCTTCTCAGCTAGTTCTAAGATATAACTCCCATATTGCATGATAGATGGTAACCGTGCTCGTACATCCACACAGCAGCCCACTGAATCTTGACCTCTGGCAGATGAGTAGAGGGAAATAGATATTTCTAGGTAGGGGTAGCAAAAATGAACAATCCAGCGCTGTCCATGGAATTTGTTGCCACCTGTGCCACATGAACCTATTATGTATCCCAGAAAAGCCATGTTTTAATCCTGATTCAGTCTTGTGGGGACAGCCTTTTCTTTTTTAATTCAATACTTTAGAGCAGAAACATCTGATTTGATTATCTCCATGAAGATGTAATGCGCCTGATTGTGGGTGTGACCTTTTGATTAGATGGAAATGTAACTCCACCCATTCAAGGTAGGTCCTTATTAGTTAACTGTAGTCCTTTAAAAGGGGAAACATTTTGAAGAAACCTCAGAGCAGATGCAGATACTTGGAGAACTGTTACTTCAGAGACATGCTGGTTTGAAGATGCTTGGAATGCCCACAGAAAGACAAGATGCCTAGACACAGGCAGAGTCCAGCAGACACTGTCATGTGCCTTCCCATGAGATGTTAAGCAAGCTCAAACGCAGAGTTGTGTCCCAGAATTGTGAGTGAAGGCCCACAGACGTTTAGGAAACTACTGGCATCAGAAGCTGGAAGCACTGAACTGGGAACAAGGACCAACAGATGCCAGCCATGTGCTTTCCCAGCTGACAGAGGTCTTCCAGATGGCATCAGCCTTTCTTGGGTGAAGGTAACCTCTTGTTGGTGCCTTAATTTGGACACTTTCACTTCTTTAGAACTGGAAACTTGTAACTTATTAAATTTCCTTTTTGAAAGCCATTCCATTTCTGGTATGTTGCCTTCTGACAGCTTAACAAACAAATACACCACAAAATAAGGTTTTTAAAAAATTCTAGCTCAAGGAATTCTAGGCTGCATACCCCACTCATTCCCAGGTATCACATCCACCCATTGGGGGCAGAAGAGCCTGCCTTAGCAGTAAAAGGCAAGGCCAGACACCAGATGAAGTCCCAAACAGCTTCCTACCTTCCCTCCATATCTTGTCAGATATTTCAAGCTTTAAATCCTTATTTGTGCTCTGCCTACTTGGCTGGCTGATCTTGCACTTGAGTAGCTTGTTTGCCTGGACAGGTCCAAGCTGTCTGAACCATCAGCAGCTGCACCTCATCCCTTGTGCCTTCTGTCTGAGCCAACCTTGATTCACATAGTGCAGATGGCCTGAGCTTTATCCAGTGATGTCTGCCACTCCCATCCCCTCCCTGTTCTGCTGTCCCAGAGATGCAGGTGCTGGGCCAGGCCTTGGCAGCAGATCAACCTCGAGCTAAGATGAAGACCACTTTTAATTCATGTTCTGGTATAATTAACCCAGTTGATGTGATTTAAAAAAAAAAAAAAAGTAACTGAACCACATAGGACAGGGTATAGCAAGGTTTAACTTCAGATTGTGTAGAAAACACGTTCAAGCCTGTATCAAGTTTATCTGTTTTTATAAATGGCCTTAGTCATTATTAGAAGCTGAGTGAGAATCAAAGGAAAGAGCAGGTCAGAAATTACCTTCTTTTCCTAGTCTTTTAATGTAGACATTGACAACTTCTCAAAATAATGTTCCTCAGTTTCTCAGTTTGGTTCAGGTGCTGAAAGGTAATACAACATTACAGTTTGTTTCCCTTCTTTTTGTCCCTCTCAAGGAGAAATGAAGTGATTGATAATAAGCTTGAGAGGGGTCTTGAGAAACAGTGTATATGAGAAAGCTGCTGCACCAGTCCTCCAAGCCTCACTCCCTAGGACACCACTCCACTTTTCCCCATGCTGGCTTATGCTGAATAGAAGAATGGAGCTGCAGATAGGGCACAGGAATTAGGATGTCACATCCAGTAGGTCCTGCCTGAGAGAGATCCACAACCGTACCCTGCATCAAAGTTAATTTGTTTTTATAAATAGCCTTAGTAGCATCCACTCTGATTCCTAAGTCATTATTAGGAGCTGAGTGTGAATCAGAAGAAAGAGCAGGTGTCAGAAATTACCTTCTTTTCCTATTTCCTATGCAGAAGGGAGCGAGTCCTGAGGCAGCAGTCCACTATGCTGTGTTTTGGCTTTTGGATAGGGCATATAACATACATGTTGGGGTCCTCTGTAAACCCAAGGGATCCCAGCAGCCATCTGGATGCCCTTGGTGCAGCAATACCAATATTCAGATTCTTCTCAAACTGTAACTTACTACATCTCTCCTCTTAGTTAGCTATTATTTCAAGTCTTTTTCATTGGAAAAAAGCTGTCCTAGTCCTAAACTGCCTAAGCAGGGTAGAATTTAAGCCTCCCAAAGCCAACATTTTTTATAGGGAAATATCAGGACTGAAATGTTCTACTCTCCCTAAAAACTAAGGTGTTTGTTTCAGAATAAGGATACTTTTAATCTTTGATAATGATAAAATATATTTTTTGGCAGCCAGGGATAATGACTAAAGACAGAGACCACCTGAAGGGGTATCTGCTTCTGTCCCTAGAATTTGAAACCAGTCACTTGGTGAACTTTCTCATGACCTATTGGACATGGGCCACGTGGATGGAATGGAGTGAGGGGGCTTCCCTTATTCCATTTCACATACCATCCAACATAGATAAAGATGAAGAATCATTTACCAGAGTGGAGCACCCAAGAACCTTTGTATTTCTCTAAAATTGATTTCACCAAAGTGATCAATTTCAAATTCCAGGGATAGAGCAGGCACCTCTTCAGGCAGCCTATGTCTTCAAGTCTGCACTACCCTTCATGACCGCACTGCTGGGCTTCTCTTTAGCATTATATATCCACATTCTCTTCCTATTAGAATTGTTGCTGAATCTCTTATTCACAGGCAGCATACTCTCTGGGATCTATTGTCTTCTCCTTGTGGCTGATCAGATTTTAGTGATCTGCTGGCTTTGTTTTGTTAATCGACAAATTCTAATCATTTGAAAATGCTGAATGCTGGATTGAGAATGTCTCATAAACACCAAGTTCTCAAGGTAGATCCCAAGGACCTGAGTTGACAAAATTTATCTTAGCCCTTAAAACAATTACCAAAAATTTGTAGCCAAAAACAGGTAGCAAATAACACTCCAACCCCACCACCCCAGCCATATATACTTTGGGACAGATAGGAGAATGGCCCTGGAGCTGCTCAGGGAGGTGTCAAGGAGTAGCAGAGCTTCAGGCAGGATGCTGTCTTCCCCATCTTGCCAGACCCCTCATAACATAAGAGTGGTCCAGAGGCTTGGGGTTTGATGTAGGGAGGTTCTGTCCCCTGTCCCCTCTGTAACATTACTTTTAAACCTGCCTAGATGGGGACCTCCAGAGGGTAGCCATAGCCACTAGAGCTGCTTGCACTGCTCCAGTCATCTGGGTACCTATCATTAGGGGACTGCATAAGTACAGCTAATTTCCCAGGAAGGTTTTCCTGTTATCCAAGTGCATGGCTACTTCCCAGGTTCCATGTGGTACACCCACTAAAGTTTTAGACACACAGAGTTGGCTGTGTTCTCTCTGGGGGAAGATAGGCGTAAGACTCCCCCCCAAAAAAGAAAAAGAATTAAGTATAAGGATCCTGATAAACTACCTTTGCATCACTTTGTTTAGAGTTGTTGGGTTTTTTGGGTTTTGTTTGTTTTTCTGTTATAAAAGTAAGGCCTACTCTTTGCTCACTTAGTAGAGCTGAATTTTAGGAACTTAATTATTAAATGTGCTTGTGGTAATGGCATCTGACCCTCAAGTCTCAAATGAGTCTTCTGCATCTGTAAGTCCTGAGACAATTTGCTGTTAACAGGCCACTACCCCATTTCAAGGCTTCAAATCAACCATCAATGTTGGGAAACCCTATTGCCTTCTTAAAATGAAAGCCTATAGCTAATAAGGTTTATGTGGATGTTGGGTCACAGCAGACATTTCTCCTTCAATATTGCCATAATCTCCTTCAGTTCTTACATTAGAACTTCTAACAATATGTGGTGTACCAAAACTTGCAGTGAGGTTGATGACTGATTTCATAGCATGCACAAGAAACAGACTTGTTAATACATATTATTTTTGTATCCTTGTTTTGAATATTCTTACGAGCATTTACTATGATTTTAAATATGGCCATTTTTTGAAATGTAATAAGATCTTTTAAAAAATAAACAGTTTAATTAAGTAGGGGCAAAAGTTCAAAATGGAAAAGCCCATCATGCACCCCTCAGTGTCTCTGCTTCCCATACCATATCTGATTTTACCTCAGACCATTCGCACAAACACAGGGAAACCCTGTCTAATAGCTCCAGCAGCAGCACTACTCAGGGGCAAAACCTTTACCCTTGTGGTATTTTGTAAAATGGAGCAGTGAGGCCTGAGCTTCCATGAGGAAAATGAAATGACCTTGTGGAGTAGAAGGGTCAGTATAGCCAGCGTTTGTTTTAGTTGTTAATTTCCACATGTTAAATGACTCTAGTTGCTACTGAACTTCCTTGCTGCTATTTGATGGTCAGGTCCTAGATCTATTGTGGCATTTATGTAGGGAAAGAGGGAGAAAATGCTTTGCTTCTTTATTCTGGCACCTGAAAATGGCTGTCTCTCCAGCGTTGAGTTGCCAGTGGGGAACTGCTGAAGTAGCACTCTGGAGAATCACCAGGGAGACCCCTCCATCTCCTGCCAAGCTAAACAAACCCTTCCCATGCACTATTCTGAATCACACCTCACTGCAGCTTAGTTCCTTCTTCCCCAGCACACCACAGGGTAAAGTCCTTATGGGAAAGTCCTGGTTGTCAGTAAGAGAGGTGTTTGAGGAGAAACAATTGATGTAGGAAGAGGGAGTGCTGCTTAGTCCTTAAGTGGAAAGGAAAAGGTCAGCGGAACTGTATGGGGCCTGGGCTGGGTTATTGTTAATTCTAACTTGCTGCGGCAAAGGGCTCACTGGGTCCAGCATTGGGTATTGCCAACCCCATCCAGCTGCTGACAGCCAAGCACAAAGAAATGCATGCTCTGTGTACACAGATAGGTTTGCATGTCAGCATGGACCCATTTTTAGCCCTTGCCCGAGAAGGGCAGCTCACAACACAGTAATTTAATTAAATTCGCCTCCTTCCATGGTCCACATATTTGAAGAGGTTTAAGGGGAATGAATCTGGCTGAGGAGTATTACCCTGCCGCTCTGGCATTGCCCCAGAGCCCAGCCAGAGTACCATAAAGGGTCCCGCCATCCTGAATATGGCCCAGGGCATCTGTCTGCACTGCAGGCTCTCTGGCCAGACTTCCTGCTGGCACATCTGGCAAGGCAGCCTCTGGAAGCAGTCCGTCTCCATTTCAGGCAAGCCTCTGGAGCAGAATAAGGGGCCACCCTACCCCCTACTCAAAAAGCTGCTAGCAGCAGCGGCCATAAGAATAATACTAGCCACAATATTAGCTCTCACTACAGATTTCCAGGTATTAGAAGGGAGAAGGCAAAGAACTCCCCATCCTAAATTGATTGCAGCCTCAGTAAGAGCTATAGCCCCAATTTCAGTGTTTTAGCCCACATCTTTGTACTTCTACCCTGAAAATGATTACTATTTCAGGGACCTGAAATTGATTCTCCTATCCCTACTTTCAGTGAACTTACTACCACAATTCCTACCTCAAATGTTTATCTTTTTTTGCCCTTTATGCCTGAGCTTAATGTGGTACCACACTAACAATCCCAAAGACCTCCCCTGCCTTCCAGCCAGCCAGCTTCTCTTACATTGTATTCATCAAAGCTCATCAGCAGACACCTCAACTTTTACTTTCGCTTGTCTTCTCCCCCTTGTTCAGAATATAACCCTTTCATCTTCTTACTAACCTCTGACCTGTCTTTCAACCTTAAATGTCTTAGGTCAGCAGAACCGCACCTGCCAGAGAAGGGCATTCTCTTCTGTTATTTTTCTCTCCCACCACATCCTCCTGGCTGGCTAATCTCTCCTGTGTAATGATAGCAGTGACTCTGAGAGAAAGGGAATTTCTCTGGCACAGTTCATCTCAACCCCAGCAGAACACAGGCTATTGCTTAGAAGTGGGAATCATTAGAGTCAGGCCATTATTGGAGGGGACTGGTCTCTAGGGGAGCCGGCAGAAATTACTACTCCTTAATAGATGGAAACTCATTTGCTTAAAGCCTCCGCCCTCCTCTTTATTCCTCTGCATTTTCTACCTCCCTTTTCTACTCGACTTTGAAGTTGAAAAGAGAGGAACTCTACCCAATCCAAGATGGCAAATTTCTGCTAAATTAACTTGGCTAAAAGAGATCTTTGGTGGCTGAAAGTGGCTGTTCCTTTAGAATGTTACTGTTGGGACTTCGCTTAAAACCATCATGAAGGAGTCAGATTCTAATTAAGTGTACGTGATCAAATTATAGCCAGGGCCATGCCATTTCCCAAGAGAGGATTTATTGAGATGGAAAGACGGGGAGACAATTTACTTAGTTTCTTTGACTCCTGTTTCAGAGCAGGCCCCTTGAGTCAGCCTGGGCTGTCTAAGCTTTCCCTATAGGAGTACCCTTGCAGTACCAGGGAAAGCAAAGGAGGTAGAAGCTTCTGCTTCTCTAGAGGTCTTCATGACCTTGAACAGACCTCTAACGTGATTTAACCTCTGCAAGCCTTTCCTACACAGGAATAGATGTTCTTTACCTTTACCTCTTCCCTGTTTTATGGAAAAGGGGAGGTTAGTGTAAGAAACAAATGGCCCCTTTTAATTTATCAGCTGTTTGCACTGCCATCAGAACTCACATTCCCTGAAAACACTTAAAGTTGAAGAGAAAGGAAAAGTTACCTGATTTCTCAGCTCTAGTTGTTTGAATAGTCATGAGTGGGCACCATCTGTCTTAGAGCATTAAGCACAGGTAAAGTATTGGCTTGAAAGGCCTTCCCCTGCTCTCTGTCCCTTCCTAGAAGTAAACATAGGTGATTGCACAGAATTATACAACTCAAGGAGGCACTGATCACATTGTAGTTTCTGTCAGTGGTATTCTTCTGAAGTTGTAAGTGATGGTGGCCCTGCTGGCATTTGATAGTGGTGCCAGGTTAAGAACCTAAAGACCCAAATTCTGGTCTCTGCATGCAGTCCTCTGCATGTTTCATTTCCCTGGGCTTCCTTTATCCCATAAATAAAATGAGAGGGTTCAACTAGACAGGAAGTTCACTCTGTACACATCCCTGAAGTTAGAAGCCATAAACCATCCTTCTGTTTTCAGTGTCATTGCTGTCCCAAGGTCAGCCAACCTTGGTAACATCCCATGAGGTGAAGGTACTCTCAGCTGATATGAAGCCACTGGTCAAGCAGATGTGGGCTTAAAATGAGGATAGGGAAGAAGGATTAAGGAAAGGGAAAGCTACCCAGCAGTCACAATGGACCAAACAAGAACATAAAATATAGGCCAGTTTCTATTCTTCTTATGTTTTTACTTCCTCTGTGGCTTCAAAACCTTTTTCCTGACACTCATAGACATAATACACCCAGTATTGTAATTAGTTCTGTGAGAGAAAACAAAATGATGTGCAAACATACCTCAGTCTTGCCATATCGCTCCAAATCCCCCTCCCTATTTCTAGTATGAAAATAGTCTGATAGGTCTCCCCTTTCTCTGCTCCCTTTAGCAGTGTCTTCCTTTGGCTTTTCATTTCCGTCTCCCTTCTTATTCCAGACTCCCCTTCCCCAGTTTTCAAGAGTTGAATCGTAACAATATGTTGTCATGTCAGACAGAAGGTGTTGTCAATTCACACAGACAGACACTAATAGGATAAAGGATTATCCAACTTCCTTTAAATCCAGAAATTAAGTCTTCTTGCAATGGAATAGATTATCACTTGAAACTACTGCAGTTGGCAGGCTACAGGCACAGGCTATTAGTATCTCAGGCCTCAGCTCCATTTCAGGGTCTGTGCTGGGCTTATTGTGAGGGCTGCATGATCATTTCTGCAAAAATGGGCTGTACTGCCCAGGGAACTGGCACTGAGTTCCTGGCTGGACCTGCCTCCATGGAGAGCTATATGTAACTCATTCACTTTACCTACAGAAGGAATCTGAGTGGGAGAAGCCATCTGAGTGGTTGTAACGAACCTGGATGAATGTGTAGGTGAAGGGAGGAAGTTAGGGCCTTGAAGATGGGGAAGAAGTAGCCCAAGGCCAATAAACCAAACTTTACACAAGGAACAGTTAGTGTGTGAACACTCTTCTCAGTCGTCCTTGCTGACTCATTGAGCACGTAGCATGACTTATCTAGTGACTAAATCAGCACCAGCTCGGAGACACAGGGAATCCAGAACTGAAACCTTAGAAGAACTGTAAGAGACAATCCTTAAACAGCATGGAACTGTTAGAAGGAAGAAAGAGCAGAGGCATCATTCTAGAATGGAAAAATTCTGAAGGATATCTTAGGTCCTATCCTGGCAGAGGATTGTATTCAAATGGGGCTTATAGGAGAGAAAACCTGATGAGAATTCAATGCTTATTATTACTCAGGGGGAAAAGAGATGGTTGTATATTAAAGAAACAAGTGGATCAAGCACAATACTAATACTGTGGTATTTAGTAATTAATGTAAACTTTAGTAACGGCTCTTGTATTGTTCCTGGGTGTACCAGATGACTGAACCTGAAAGGCTGAGTACTACTCTGATCTCATCTAGCTTCCATACCTCACAACAGAGTAGCCTTTCTTCTCAAAGCTTCCCCACCTTACGTTCAAAACTTTTCTTATTAGCCAGGGAAGACAATGCTATGTTCTCAAATCCTAACTTCCTTTGACAAGATAGCTGCTCTGAGGGATATCCCCCACCGAACTGGGCCTAATCTCCTAACTCATTCCCAGGGTCCATGTACACTGAACCCACATCTTTATTATTTTTATCGGAAACATGATTTATAGAACATCCTTCCTCTGCAATAATAAACTCTTTTTCACCCTTAGACAATGAGTTCCACAGTTTCCTCTCCCCACATGATCCAGGCAGACCCCAAGTGAGCCAGCCTATCAGGGTCAGGATTAGATTACAGCCTCGAGGGCTAGGTTACTTCCCCAAGAAGTAGACAGCCTCCAGAAAGAAGTACAGGACTATGGTGGGTAGATGGTTTGGCAGCAGAGTTGGCATGTACCAGAAGATAGAACCTGTGATCACCCTTAAATCTAATTCTAGCCTCTCATTAGGAAATCACAGTAAATCACAATGCGTTATTTCTTAGGCTTCTCTGTTCTGTGAATTTCACAGAATCGCTATCCAGGTCCAACCAGCCTTATACTTTGTAAGGCAGAGGAATCTTCCTGCCTTTCCTTCTTAACCGCCTCACAGACCCTTAGCCTGTGTATCTGCCATGTAGCTCTATTCTTCACTCAGTTGCTCAAATTATGATGTTTCTCCAGTCTTGTTTTTCTCCATACTCTCTAGTACTGCTTGGAAGCCTCAACAACCCTCTCTGGGCTACCTGATACCCTCCCCACTAGCCTTCTAACCCCTAACCCTGGCAAGGCTTTGTAATCAGGGAGGATTTCATCACTGATTTTCTGATTAATAATGTTTTCATTCACCCTGACAAAGAAACAGGGTTAGGTAGAGTAGACTCTAGGAAGCTTATCCTCTTGGCAAAGGACCAGAACTTGCTGGGTAGATGTTTCTTGTCCCAGGCCTTAGATTGTACACCAGCAGCATATTCACTTTCTTTTGGTTTATTTCAAGGAAAGGTAGTCTATTCCTGGACTAGATGCCTTGGGCCAGCTTTACAACTGATTTAGGGATCAGAGCTAGAAGGCAGCATTTTCCTGAGAAGAAAAGTACAGCCCACCTTAACCACAGTTAAGCTTACAGAATGGTGCTGTCCCTGACTTTTGGATCACCATCCTTGTTTTCCAGAATAGCTCAGTAAGCATGTTTTGTCTTTGGGCATGGAACAACAAAGTTCAAGAATAGAGATAATAGGGGCTAGTCTATTGGTCTATAATCTTGTATATATGGTCAAATAATAACTACCACCTGTGTAGCATTTATTATATGTCAGGCACTATTCTAAGTGTTCTTTTATATGTGTTGTATGTGTAATATATAAAATTTCAGTTGTCACAACAACCAATGAAGTAGTGAGGTAGATAATATTGTCAGATTTCAAGATGGAGAAATTGAGGCAAAGAGAGGTTGCTTACTTGCCCAAAGTTGTACAGCTAGCAAGTGATGGGGCTGGAAGACTGGCCCCAGAATCTATATTTGCAAGTATTCTGCTGTATTGTCTTGCAAATATGTATGTTTTACTGACCTAGTTCCTGAAGCCCTTATCCCTGCTCCAAGGAAGTAATTTACTTCATTTTAATTTAGGGTGAAAACATTTAAGATTTCATTTAAGATGAAAACAACACGAATCCACTGCCCAAACCATTTTCCTCCTACCTGGTGAAAAGGGTGCTTTCTGAATGGGTGGAGACCAAGAGAGGTGCTTTGAGCCAAAAGCTGCCTTGTAGCTTAGCTCAGGCAGGATTTAGAAATGGTGTGAACAGTGCCTGCATTAGCCGATGGCATGGAGTGCTGAGTGCCAGCAGAGGAGATAAAATAAGACATGTGTTTGGATATAAATGTTGTTTCTCTCTCTCTTTTCTCTTCTCTAATTTTAAGCCCCTGCTGTTTTGTTGCAGTAAGATGGTAGAGCCTTAATTGTGGACGCAGGCCCCCGGAGTTAGAAGCCTGGGGTGAGTGAGGCCTGCTTAGCCCTCTTCCAGTCTCTAACCATCACAGCTGAGGGAAGTGAGAGCTTTCCACCAATGTCCATGGACTCTGACCTTCTACCCTGCCTACAATCAGAGTTGTCTTGCAGAGACTGTCTGCCACATTGTTCCATGCAGCACCCAGCAACTTGCTGGCCTCAATACATGTTAAATAGCCATGATAAAACTAATGTCTCCAGGCCTTAGAAATTAGCCCATATACCTCCACCTTCATTGATAAGAGGATGCAACATTATACTGACGGGTAGATAAAAGCCCTTGAGTAGATTATGGAAGCAGCAACCACAGCATGGCATTTAAAGAGCTAGGGTAGATACAGTAAAAGAATTAAGGAGCCCCAGTATTCTTATTGAGCCAAGTAAGCAGAAACCACTCTACTATGGAGAACTTGCTGTGATTGGTGCTTTAAGAAATCTGTCAATCCTCTACTCTACAGATCTTCCAAGGTTGAGGTTGGGAGAAGACCAAGCCACCTTTCCCACTGTGAACACTCAGCCTTATCTACTTCACCCTTTCCCACAGTCACCCTCTGTGGGACCCTGCTGTTTCTACCTGGTATGGGCCTAAGAATCAGGAAGCTATTGCATGCAGTCCTGAGAATCCAAACTCATAGTGATCACACGTGGCCTCTGGGCCAGGCATGAGGCCTTTGTGTTCAGAACAATGATCAGGCCTTGAAAGGCAGTAGAGCTGATTCTGGAGATTGGACAGCACTGAGGGGAAGAAGGAACACAGAAGGTATCTACAGGAAGGGTCCCATTTTAACTGCACATTGGCAAGGAAAGAAATGTGTCCTTGATGGCCACTAAGAGCCTGAGTGAAAAACCACATTTGACTTGTAAGTAAAGAGACCTGGGTTAGTCCCACTTCTTTCACTAACATGTAATGTGACTATGGATATGTCTTTCATTTCCAAGGAGACTAGAGTTCTGTTTCCTTGACCATAACATAAAATGTGAAGGGGTTAGACTAAATGATTTTTTCATAGCCTTTAAAAAAATGTCTAATGAAATTCTCTAATGCCATCAGCAGAGTCTTTCCCTCTAACATGTTGCTATTATGACCACCTCCCTGCCTCCCCGCCCCCTCAAAGGGCTACCAGCCCATATTCCATTCCTAGGTAACAAACCTTACAGTTTGGCTAGATGCTACAGATGAGTCCCTATCCCAACATTCAAAGCTGCACTCTCAGTGCTCATGAGACTCCTTGAAAAGCTGTCCCAAGTGCCTGCTACAGAGGAGGATATACCCAACATCATGGCAAACAGGGTTACTGCTTTAAAGACTGAAACAGTGTCCCAGGTTGAAGGGGAGAGGCCCAGCAGAGAAAGAAACTACCCTTGCAGCTCTGAGGATACTTATAACTAGGAACCACATGCTCAGAATCTCTCAACTCCTTTGGGGTTCCTCAGATTCCAAGGCCTGACTGTGATCAGCCCCAGGACAAATGCAAGGCCAAACCAGCCCTGGGAGCATTTGTTCTTATGACCCTTTCCCAAGATTATTTTAGGTCCCTTTGCTACATCTCTTGAGACCTTTGTTCAGCTATCAACCCTTTAACAGTCCAGAGCTACTACATCATTCCATGACCACTCAAATAGCTGTTGAAAAGGAGTATGAGAGTAGTTCCACATCCCCTGTTTCTGAAGCAGCAACTTCAGATCTTCAGCAATTGCCACTGAATGTGTACCCAAGGAAGCTGTTCTGAGGAGCCCAAGTTGAGTCTTGTGGCACTTGTAAAGTGAATAATTTTTTGCTTTTTCAACTGGTCTTACTTAGCCAAAGCTCACCCTTAACTCTGCTGCAGTTTTCTTTTTGTTGGGGATAGGGTAGTAAAGGAGACTGCAGAAGGAATGTTTATTTGGAGCCTAGAAACTTGAGTGGCAGTTTATTGTAAGTGGTTGCCCATGTACATATGCTGATACCAAAAAATTATGTATTTTCCCAGGAGGATAAAGAATTTGCCCTTTCTTAGCCATTCTTTAACTGCCGCAAAATGCTGCCTGCCTCTCTCTCCCTCTTCAGTGCCAGAGAGATCACACCCACTCACTCCCGATTCCCTGCATTAGTATAAATACTAGCACTGAAGAAACGCAGGATACCAGTTCATGCGGCCTCCATGGACGTCATTACTCAGTAAGCATCAGGAGGCACAACTACCACCACCAAGACATGCTTGACGATTTAACACCCAGAGAATAGGAGCAACACACCTAAGAAAAATGTAAGCCAAAGTACATTATTTGCAGACCTCTTAAATTCAAGTGTTGTACCCCTACCCCCACCCCTGGGCCTTGGGGCCAGCTGGTGCTGCCTGACCAGCAGCTTCTGCTGAGGTGGCACTTAACTTCTGGCCAGGTCCCAGGGGCTGAGTCTGACCCATTTCCCCTGCTTTTCTGGGGCATAGGGAATATGGTTGTACCCCCAACAAAGCAGGGACTAACACACTTAGCTCATGGAAGATGTACTAGAATTAGGGTGCTTTTATTTACGCTAAGGAAAGTTAACAGCTTTTAGCATGTTCCCATAGTTTAAAAATTTAACATTGCCTTCCCCTCCCACCTTATCTCACCCCTCCCCTACCCCCCCGCCCTTTTTTTTTTCTTTTTTCTTTAAATAGAAATGACTTAGTTGATGCTTATTAGAACCTATAGATACAGGGCCTTATTCAATTTAACCCTTTAGGGACATTGAATTAAAAAATTGAACAATATTTATTAAAATACAAAAATACACTTTTCTCACATTACAATCAGTGTTCTTTTGTTGGCATTCCCCAATCCCCCCCCACCCATCCCACCCCCTTTCAAATCTGAACCCTTTATTTTCTTTTAAAGCTAAAATAATAAATGAAAGAAGTTACATAATTAAAGGGACTAGAATAACAGAGATCTCTGCCTTTCCCACCCATGCCCACCCTTTCTGTTTCATCTCTTCCTGAGGCAGGCCTGGGAGAGGGAATCCTTCCCCCATTATGCTACATTCAACAGGATTCCATGCAGAACTCACTCATGGGTGCATGTGGGTCAGTTGTTTTAACTGTGGGTTTCATATTTTTGTGAACCACCCTGGTTGGGGAAGGCTTCATTACTTTAAATGAGCCTATGCCCTTTGTGTCTCTCCGTTTTCTTCTCTACTCAATGTTCTGCTCTCACCCTATCACTACAACCAGTTGACAGCAGCTGTAAAAATCCCTAATGAATCAGCATTTAGAATAGTCACCAAATCACAAGCATGAGAAAAGCTTCCACTTCCCTAATCTCCCCAATCCCAGCCTCTCTTTCCTCTCCACCTTAAAACAAACAAAACCTTTTTAAAAAAATCAAAAAATGCCATCTGTGCCTACAATCATTTGTCAGATACCTGGAACAACAGGTGGACATGGCACAATGCTAATATATGGCCTCCTGTGAATACATTTTCTCTGCTTGTATTCTCCCTTCCCATCCTCTCTCTGTAGCCGCACCCCTTCAGGCCTCCTCCTCCTCACAGGAAACCCTGAATACGCACATGCCTCACACAGAGTGGGTTAAGCCCAACTGCAGGAATCTGGTGCAATGTGAAAACATTTGACTGAAAGCTACGCCAGCTCCCGTCCTTCTCTGTTTCTTCCTAAAGCGCTGTGTCAGGCGAGGCACATGCGTGTCTCAGTGCACAAACCAAGGAGACTTGTACACGTGGACAGACATACAGGCTCAGTCTCTTTAAGGAGTCATTTGAATTTTGGTGATTTTCCTGTTTAAAATACATTTACAGATCTATCTTCCCCCTGGTCTCTGAAGAAAAAAATAATTGTTGGTTCTTAACATTTTGGCACAGTACAAATTCTTGGTGCTTTTTTTTGTGTTTTTTTTTTTTGTTTTTTTTAAGTAAGATAAATCTGCAAAGTCAGCTTTCGGCTTAAGAAAGACGTCTGTAGAAATGGGTATTTTCCTGTATCCTATGAAGCATCATCTAAAAAATTAGTCGATCTATCCTTCCTACCCTCATCCCAAGCAGCCCTCAGTCCACCTCCTTAGGGATGTTTGTTGTTGCTGTTTTAGTTTATCTTAGCAGTTTCAACCTTACACCAGAAATCCCTTCTGGCAGCAGAGCAAGTTGACTTGTAGCTTCTACCCCACAATGTTCCCCAGATTTCCCCTTCCCTCCCCCTTTAAATAGAACTTACAAGTTAGAAAATAGTTGTGTTTTGATTTTTTTGTTTTTAAATTTTAATATAATCTGTTTCTTTTACCAGCCCATAGATTTAATATAAGCATATACAAGAAAAAGTCTCTCCCCACTCTGTACAAAAGTTGCTCTTTTTTTTTTTTTGTGCATTCTATTGCATTTTATAAGTTTTTTGGGGGAGGGGGAGTCATATCTGAGTTTCCTGTACCTTGTCCTTGGTATGGGTCTGAATTATATAAGGTTCAGAGATAGTGGTGACTGTGGGGTGCAGAGAGTTCCCCAGGCTGTTTTCTGTCCAGTGGGCCCCATGTGCTGGTTTGTAGGTGTTGTAGTTAATATGGTCATGAATTGTGGGCAGCACTACTGCCCCCTCACCTGATATACCGGATGGAGCCGCCGTTGTTGCTGTGGATGCTGCCGCTGGGATGTCTTCATCCACCTGGATAATTTCAACTGTCCGGGCGGCTGTGACTGTACTCCGCTGCTGGTGCCTCTTACGAAGTTTATAGAAGACAATCAACATGGCAGCAGCTAGCAGAGTCACTGCCACAAAGCAGCCAATGATGATCTTGGTGGTCTTCATGACCTCATCCAGGCTGGTCTGTATCTTGCCATTTTCTGCTGTGGGTATCACCACCTGCTTGGGCACACGGGTGGTCTGAATGAGCACCGTGGTAGAGGTGGTATATGCCGGCTGGTAACCAGTAGATGTAGTAGGTACAGGTTTGTACTTGCGGGTAGTGTCCTCAGGTGAGATCTCAGTGGTCTCCACTGTGACCGTGGTAAAGAAGCTGTAATTGGAGGTGTTGAGCTCGGCCGTGCTCACATTGAGATAGGCTGAGGCATTAGAGTTGCCTGCCACGTTGGTCACCATGCATGTGTATATCCCAGTGTCTGAGAGCAGCACATGGGAAAAGTTCAAGGTGCCATCGTTGAGGACAGAGATCCGTGGGTGGTGGGAGGCATGGCTGAGCACTGTTCCATTGGGCAACAACCACTTCACGGAGGACATGGGGGGAGTCCGACACTTTAGTTCTGCCATCCGACCCTCAGAGATATTGAGGTCCCGCGGTGCATCCATGATGAAGGGAGCAGAACACTGGAAGGAGGCCTGGTCCACCTCTACCAGGTAGCGGCCTCGCATGTGCATGGGAACATGACAACGGCCACAGCAGGTAGAATTAGTGGGTATATATTCCCGAAGCCACCAGGCTAGCCACAGGATGTCACAATCACAGTTCCAAGGATTGTGGTGTAGGTGCAACTCCACCAGGTACCTCAGTGGGGTGAAGAGGTCATGGGGCAAAGAGGAGAGATTATTGTGAGCCAAGTTGAGTTCTACAAGTGAGGCCAGCCCATCAAAAGCATTCCGCTCAATTGAGCTGACCTGTGAGTTCATGACCCATAGCTTCTTGAGGGAGCTTAGGCCATGGAAGGAGCCAGGCCTGATCTCAGGAAAGTGGTTCCCTGACATCTCCAGTTCTTCCAGCCCCACCAGAGGGGTGAGATTGGGCATATCTTTAATGTTGCACATGCCCAAGTTCAGGTACTTGAGGTTGAACAGTCCCTCAAAAGCCCCCTCAGAGATATACTCTAGCTTCTTGAGCTCCCCCAAGTCCAGGCGCATGAGGGAGGGCACTCTGTTGAAGGCATATGAGGGGATGCTTTCTATGGGGTTGTTGCGGAGCCAAAGCTCCCGCAGTTTGGATAGGTATTCAAAGGCCCCACTCGGGATGACTGTCAGCCAGTTGTCGAACAGCTCCAAGGTGTTGAGGCTGGCCAGGCCATTGAAGGCCCCCACCTCGATCTGTCGGATGGAGTTCCTGCCCAGCTGCAGGACCTCCAGGTGGTGGAGGTGTCGGAAGGTGTCGGCCTGAATCATCTGGATATTGTTTTCCATGAGGTTGAGGTACCGGGTGTTGGATGGAATCCCCTGGGGAACCTCCGAGAGGCCCCTGCGAGTGCACACCACCTTGCTGAACTGGTTACTGCAGGAGCAGACGGAAGGGCAGTTCTGGGGCCCAGCTGAGGCGGCAGCAGCGATGGCTGCACACAGAATCCACACTTGCGCCGTGAGGTAGACGACGGGGAGCAGGATGGCATTCCAGGTGTGGTGCACAGTTACCTGCCACAAGAGCTTCATGGTGTGGCACGTTCATAATTCACCATCGCCTGGGATTTTGGCTTGGAAAGGAGAACCAGCCCTACCCCGGCTTAAGTGAGCTAGGAACTCCTCTTTCCATCTGGAGAAGGAGGTGGGGAGGGGGCGATTAGAGAGACGAGCAGATGGATGGGGGGCGGGGGTCATGCCAAACTAAAGAGTGGCCCCTCATCTCCCAGCCCTCCCTCAAGACAAGCCCTCAAAACGCTCATACTTTCTCTCCCACACTGTAACCATTCCCACCCAATTCGCTGTCACCTACCTCGAAAGAAAGGAAGGAATTGGCGTGGGGTCCTTAAGCTTTCTCCACAGGAGCTGGGCACATCGTTTCCATTCTTACTTCTTAGTTTTTATTAACAAAAGGGGGGGAGTAGTGGGGACAGGGAGGGCAGGGGAGGGGAAGGGAGGGGTGGGGGGAGACAAAATGGCTTCTAGTAAATCCGGAGCAGGATACGGCGAGCCGCGGAGTTGAGGCACACCAGGGAGAGCCAAGGCCCGGCGAGCTATGCAGGTGCATGCCCCCCCCTCAGCCCGGGGAGCGGCGCCACCAGCGCTTCCCTGCTTTGTCCTTGGACCCTGGCACCGGCTCGCACCAGGCAAGAGGGAAGACACTTCATGGCCAAAGTGTGCCTCCGGCGCCCCCAGCCCACTCCCTCCACGGAGCGGAGTGAGGGGGCGCCTCGGATCCTCCCAGGCCGCGCTCCTTCGGTGCTGCGCTGCCCCTTCTCCCTGTGTCGGGCCGCTTCCGGGCTGGCGGCAGCGGAGTGCAGTCGTTAGCTTGTGGTGTTGCAAGGGTTAAGAGGAGGTGTTCGCGGCTCCTTCGCCCTCCCCAGACACACACCCCCTTTTTTTTTCCCTCGCCTCTCCCCTTAAGGGTTAAAAGGAGAGAAACTGGGCTTTAGTTTTCCAGTCCGCCTTTTTCTGTCGCGAGGAGCAGTAATCCGTCCAGCCCCCAGAGGGGCAGCAATGTGAAGGGAGCGCCGGGACCAGATCCAAAAAGAAGCGCGCGGCGTACCGGGTTGTGCCCGCACCCGCAGGCCCCTTCTGGGAGCACGGGGGCGGGCGCGGGTCCGGCGGCGGCGGTAGCCCCCGGTGGCGCGCAGCAGCCCGCCGCCACCCGCAGCTCCAGGGCCCGCGACGCGCCGCGGGCTCTGCCTGTGTAGCGAGTTCGGGGCTTCAGCTCCCGGCGCCTTCAGTGCCACGGCTGCTCGAGGACTGCTGCAGCGGCCCGAGCGCCAGCGGCGGCGGCGGCGGCAGCGTGAGCAGCGGGGGTCGCAGCTGCGGGAATCGCTCCGGAGCCCGGGAACATGGTCCCGGCTTCCTAGCTGCGGCGGCGGCGGCGGCAGCAGCAGCAGCAGCAGCGGGCCCCCTGCGCTCGGCGTCCACGGTCTCCTCCTCGCGCCGGGCTCGCGGTGTTGCAGGCAGCAGCCACGCAGACTGCTCTCTCATCCTTTTGTCCTTCAGTCAGAACGTGAATGTACTGCTGACGCATACTGTTCTGGAGAGAAGATTAGCGTGATGCAGTGCTCTTATGTATTAACACAGCTCCCCCTCCGCTGCTTTCCCTCGAGGGGTTAACGCCGGAGGCTTCCAGCGCCGCGCCGGCCCGCGCCGCGCAGCCCGGGAGCTCCGCGCCTTCTCCGACTTCCTCTATTCCTTCCTTCCTTCCTTCCTCTCCCCCACCCCCCACCCCCCTCCCCAGGCTGCTTCCTCCCCGCCCCCTCTAGACGAGGGGAGCTGGACCGGGTGCGAGCAGGCGAGCGAGCCGAGTGAGCGTCAAGTGAGGGGCCGCGCGCAAGTCGCAGGCGTTCGCAGCTATTTTGGTCCGGTCGGAGGGAGCCTCTGGGTGGCCGCTGATAGGCTGGAACCGGCGCTGGGCTGCAGCAGGAGGGACCCGCGCCGGCCCCCGCCCTCCGCTCCGCACCCGGGTGCCGGGCGATCTCTGGCTCTGGGCGAGGTGGGCTCGAGGGCCGGGAAGCCGGAGGCGCGGCGGGACTGCTGCAGTTGGCCGGCCTCCTGCCCGGAACGCGTCATCTTCTCCCCAGCCGAATGCTGACGGGGCGCCTCGCCGCACGGCCGGGGCAGTGTACTAGGAGTTGGGAGCTGCACGGTGGGGCCGCGGGGGCGGCTGGGGCTGTTTGGAGCCTGAAAACCCCGAGCCAGGACTTAGCGGGCAGCCCCATTCGCTGCTGCACACACATCCTATGCTTCCCGTCTCTTCCCCTCCCTCGCAGATTTCCTTGCCCCTCTTCGGCTTAAATAATAGTTTTTTTGTTGTTTTTTTTTTTAACGTGGTTTGCGGGTTAGGGAAACAGTGGAAGGAAAACCCAAGTGCGAGGAGCAGGAGGCACTGACAATCTGGGACAGCACAGTGGCGGGCTGAGAAGATTGAGGTGAACTCCCAGAACCCACGGCTCAACCCGTTCATTCATGGAGCTACAACTGCCGCCTCCCACTCCTCGCGGCCCCGTACCCTCCCTTTGCTTGCCTTCCCCTGCGTCTAGAAAATGGGACGGGGAGCTTCTTAAGCTTTCCCTCAGCCCCGGAAGCTTCATTTGCCCCTCTTTCATGCAGGGACTCCCTGAGAACTGCCTTATAATCTGGAGTAGTAGCATTTTGCTGCTAGTAGAGTCCTTGCCTCTATTTCTGGTTGAAGGAGAGACCCTGGGGCATTTAACAAACCTTTCTGCGGAAGAACAGGACTTTTCCAACTCTGGAAAAGACTTCCCCTTTTTCTACCGGATGGGGGTGGGGCAGCCAGTGGTTAAGCCCCAGGACACCTGTCCAGTGTTATATGACATATGTGGAATCGAGTTAGTATCCCATCCTTTCAAGGACTGCTTCTAGGCACTCCACACCCCACTCCCATCTCTAATAAGCTTCCTTGTTAAACCCTTATCACCTACATATGGGATACTGCTTAAGTAGGAGGAGGTCCTGGATTTCTCAGCTCTCTGGATTCTTCCACACTTATGTCTCAGCATTGTCTGCTGCCCTTTAACCTGAACCTTGTTAAATATGCCATAGAATTCTTGAAGTCTTGGAAACAGTTCTGTTGTAGGCAGGTTGGATTACCCATTCTTTACCATTCAATTATGTATTTGCAAATAATAACATTAATAGTTAAGATTTATGGAACAGTTCATCTGTGTGTACCACTGTTAACCCGCCCTACAAGCATTATCCATATTATAAACGGGTTACATATGTTGCCTTGAGTCACATAGTAAGTGGTAGAGCTGGGGTTTGAAACCAGGCAGAGCTCAGATGGGAACTTAGGCCTGGAAGTGATCCCTAGAGTTTTCTCCACCTCAACAGTCATTTTATTGGGATGTTTATCCACTAGGTGCTGTCCACTAAACTAAGGTCTTATATACCTGTTCTCATTTAATCTTCATTTTTCCAGTGAAATAATTATCATAATTGTCTCTATTTTACAAATGAGGTTTAAGGCAGGCAAATAACTTGCTCAGAATCATATACCCAGAAAGCAACACCAGCATTTCAGTCCAGGTCTTCATACCCTGAGTCCAGTGTTTACATAACAAAAACATACAGTGTCTCTACTCTGAATAGGGTAAAATGTGGAGGTAGGGTGAAGAGGAAGGTCAGTGAGAGATAAATAAAATTAAAGGTGGCTTGGGAAGGACTGGGGAAAAAGAGGTCCTTTAACTTTTTTCATTCACAATGACTAATTAAGAAAAGGAATGAAAGTGAAATAAAGGTAAGTAGAACCCTGATTCTAAGGTTCGGTTCCATTTGAACTCCTGAGCGGCTCATTTTGCTTTCTTGAGGAAAACTGCATGTCCTCATCTTCAAGCAGGATATTCCCCTCTTGTCAACCCAGGAAATGTGAGCCTAGTTTGGTGGGGATTTCTGCAGGAGAATCAGAAACTGGCCGGTGAGAGATTCCTCCATGCCACAGCATGAGTTGTGCCAGAGGAGACCCTGGTCCAGATTGGGATGGCATGCTGGAGTATGGCTATCCTCCCTCCTCAGGCAAAAAAAAAAAAAAGACTCTGTCTGGCCCTTTCTGTTCAGCTCCAGGCCCAGCAAATGAAAGATTATACCCTTATCCTGTGAGGGTAGAAGAAAGGGTGGGTTGATGTGGGTCAAACCAGTGCTTAGTAATGAGATAATCTCTCAGTAAATTTTTGTGGTTGATGCTGATGAAGGTGGATTATGCCCAACCTCCATGCAGCCCATAAAGCTCTAGGTGGGCTAGGAGAGCACCAATGACACTATACACTAAGCTAAAGAGGATGCCATGGGGCCATCACAGCACAGCCCTTCTGAAGTGAAAGTGACACTGTCTCCTACTTCTAAACCTGCTAACTGGAGTACCATCTTGCTGTGGTCTGTTGCTCCTCACAGCCCCTGATTCTGACTGCCCTCGATTTGGAGTGGTGCTACTAAAGAATGCAAAGGGAAAAAGAAGGAAGAAACTTTGGGTTGAAAATGTTTTCACTTGCTATGCCCAGTGAGATTGCTGTGATGAAGCCAGAGACAGCTGAAGAAGCTAACATTGATTGGGCAAGGCCTGTGTCAACAGTTAGTATTGTAAAACAAGCCCTGCATTAAGATTGTAATGCTTGATTTCTAGTCCCTTTTCTACCACTGATTATATATATGACACATCTTAAAACAGCTCTGAACTTCCGTTGTGAAATTAAGGAAATGGACTAGAAAACTTGTTTCAGTTTATGTTCCATAATTCCAACTCCTTCTCAGATATGTAGCTCTGTGCAGAAGGTTGATCCTTTGGGACTGTAGCCAAGTGTTGGAAATGAGCCACGAAGTTGAGGAAAGAATGCTTCCTTCAGTTAATCTAGAGGTTCACAGTGCCAAAGCAGAACAGATCAGACTGATTTCCAGGCTACTAAAAAGGCTTACAGATCACAGAATGTTCAAGGTAAAAAGGACCTTGAGGATCATCTGAACATAGCCTCTTCTTTTACAGATGAAGTCAGTGAAGCTCAGGGAAGCAGAGTGAGTTACCTAAAGCCAAACGACTAATATCAGAGTCTGTCCCTTCTGAGCTCAGCCCCTTGGTCAGAATGACAGATAACATATGTCCAATTGACATTGAAACCTGGGACTTAAAGGACGTTTCCAATTGCCTATCTTCTGTGGACTGGTATGCAAGTGCTCTAATTATACTTTACTTCACTAGGATGAAGATGAGTCTTCAGTAGAGTCATTTTGCCATTCCAAGTGACTGTGGCTCCCTAGTAGAAAGCGGAAGAAATGGACATCCTGGGACTGAGGACTACCTGACTCAGCCCTGATAATTGGACTCCTGTATGCATGCATAGCCAGACCGTGTAACCATGAGGCATTATCCTGTGCAGCCACTAGATGTCCATAATGCCTCACAGGGTTTGCCAGGAGTAAACATTCTTTGGCAGTGAACTATCTTGCCTCCAATGGGCTTTTGGGTCCCTTAAGGTAGGTTCATTGGTGTCAGGAAGATAGCATGCTCCCTGAGACTCTTATTCCCATTTGCAATATTGTTGGGCTGTCAAACTCCACTCAAGTATCGTTTCCATTTTTGTATTCTTTTTGTAATGCTGTTTGAGCTAAGAACAGAACCAGGGGCAAAGAAGAAAAAGGAATTTGAGAAACAGAAGGGGAAAAAAAGCAAAATGGAAATTGCCTCTTACAAAGGGAAGATGCCAGTCTATTGGTGAATTAGTAATGACAAAACAGTATAAGAAATGGTCTACCTGAAAATACTTATCTCCTCCAACCCAAGGCAGTGAACATATGGTGTTTTGTGTGTGCATATGCGTCTGGGGTGGAGGTGAATATTCAGTCTCTCATGCACTTCCACTTATGTGTACAAATGCCCCTGAGGCATTTGATCACAAGGTCAACTGATCATATTGTTTCTGTTTAACAGATAAAGTCACCGTTGCAAAGGAGGATTCTTTTTCTTGTTTATGATCCCATAGTGAGGCTGTGGCTATGCCATTATTACCCACAGCCGCAAAAGTTTTGGATTTTATTCCTTGAACCCAATGATTCAAGGTGACTTAGCCATTCTAGAGTTACCCACTCTTCTAGTACCCCTAGAATCTGCTCTTCTTTTCCCATAAGGACTCCGCTCTTAAAGGAAGTAAAAAGGGAGTGAACAAAAAAATCACTCTCCCTGCAGGTCTCATCCAGAACAATTTCCAAAAAACCTTAGCTAAGAAAGGACAAGATGCTTAATAAGAATGCCAAAGAGGAAAGGAGTGGCCTTTCTCTTCCTGAGGTGAGCTCCCCAGGGCTTTTGCGGTTTTGCTGTGGGCTGTCAGGTCTGCATGAAAGGAGAAACTTCCCACCTGCTCTTTTACCTCCTCTTTTGAAATAGCTGTTTGGTATCCATTCTAACTACAACCACCCATACAGTCAAAGAGGCCAGAGGGGCCCAGCGAGGAGCCTTGAATATGTCCTCTCTGCAGGTGCACTGGCCTGTTACCTGTGTTTATCCATCCCTCTAATGGCCTGCATACATCACTGAGAACAGGGTATTATTAGATGTTTGGCACTGCACTAAGCACGTTAACACATATTAAATCCTCACTAAAATGCTGAGTCCCAATTTTGCAGCTTTCTCAGAATCACAGAACAAATGATTTCCCAAAACCACTGTATCAAATTCCTACATGATAAGTGGCTTAAAACAGCAGAAATTTATTTTCTCACAGTTTTGGAGGCTAAAGTTCAAAATCCAACAGGGTCACGTTCCTTCAGGGACTGTAGGGAAGAATCCATTCCTTACCCCTTCCAGCTTCCAGTGGTTTCTTTGACTTATGGCCATATTATTCCAATTTCTGTATCCATCATAACATTGCCTCCTCCTCTTCTATCTCTCTTCTGTGTGGCTGTTAAAAAAAAGCCACTTGTCATTGAATCTCCTCGTCTCAGTAACCTTAATTACATCTGCAAGGACCCTTTTTTCCAATTAGGGTAACACTAACCAGTACTGGGGATTATTATGTAGACATATCTTTGTGGGGGCGGGGTGAAGGGTGCCATTCAACCGACTAAGGTGATAGAGTCCAGTTTCAATCTCCAGTCAGAACTCAAACCCTAAGCTACCATGATACCTGTGATGTGCCATTTAAGAAGAGGAAGACGGACTTGACAACAAGGTGATTCACACATGCCCATGCTTTTAAGGGGTAAAGAAGCCTAGTATGAGCTATACTGTCAATGGGTCATCCAGTGGGAGGGAAAGGGGTGGAGCAGTCAGTACAACAGTTAGGAAACAGCATGAGCTGAGAGAAGGTGGCAAGCTGACAAGATGAACTTGAGAAATTGGTCTCCTTTTATTTTCTTTGTTTCTCTTGACTCTAGTAACAACGTTCTCACTCTTTTCTTATGTGAATCTAAATTTTACCCCAAGCATCCTAAAGCATTTAAGCATTTACCAGTAATACTAAAAGTATCTCTTGGCATTGCTACAAAATTTGGCTCAACTGTAACCAAGTCACTGAAATGTTCACCTTCTGGCTCATTAGAAATTATAGGTCACCTCAAGATCGGAGCCAGCAGGTATAGTTGTGAAACTGGGAATTATGAATCGAATGACTTTTTAAGTACCTCAGCCATAAATTTGACCTTTAATTAGGGATCCATGCCTACAATTAATTGTCTACTTCTCTCCCTCTGCCCCCTCTCCCCTACACACAATGTATATATAAATCCTGTTCGTATTTTGGTTGGAGGAAGCCTAAACATTGTGCTCCAGTGTGATTCTACAATATATTACACAGAAGCATTGAAAAATCTTTCCTTTTTAGTGTATGCTATCAAACAGTATATTCTAGTGGTTATGAAAGTGTCTCTGAAGTCAGACAATCTTGGGTTCAAATATTAGTTCTGCCTCTTACAAACTGTTTATGAAAGTTACTTTATTCTCTAAGCCTCAGATTCTTCATATGTAAAGTGAGCTTAATAACAGTACTTATTTCTATTAGGTTATGTTATTCATTTGCCTAAAATGGTCCAGTATCTTCTCTTCATAATTCAAGTAAGAACCAAGCCACTTACCATGGCCTGCAGGCCTTTAAGAATCAGTGCCTTTCCTGCATCTGTGACCTCATATTTTATCAGTCTTTCTCATCATTCCCTGTATTTCAGCCACGCTGGACTTCTTTCTTCTCCTGGAAAACTCCAAAGTGGTATTCCTCATTAGGACCTTTGAGCTCTCCTCTGCCTGTAATATGTTCTTCTCCCACATCTTCAACTGGCTGGCTCCTTCTTGAGCTGTCTCCTCAGGGAAGCTAAAGCAGCCCCACCAATCATGGTCAATATCACCCAGTTTTATTTTCTTGCTAACAATTACCATTAGCTGAAATTACCTTGTTTTTATCTATTTGTTTACTTGTTTATTATCTGCACATGTCCAACAGAGAGCTTTCCAGTCTTGTTTCCAATACCTAGATAATAGGAGTTGAATATTCATCATATGAATTAATTATTTCAGAGGAAAGAGGACTATTTTTAGATGGCCCAAGTAGTTAAGAGGCCAGGTGTTAACTGGTATATTGATAACCCTACCTCTGCTCAATATCTTTGATAAGGTAGGTGAAAAATTACCAGCTTTTTTTTAAAATACTGAGAAAATTAAGGAGCATCCTAGTGATCTTAAAGTTTTCTCCAGTGCTTGGTTTTTAGCTTTCCTAACCCCTTGCTGACATTATGAACGAGAGTTTTGTAGCAATTTCCTAGGGGCTCACCAGTTCTTGGCAGTTCTGAATATGTGCGGAGTTAGCAGAGGAGTAAGTATGAATACACAAATATACAGATCTGTTCTCAAGTACACATATGCCTGTCATTTTCAAATTTGCTAAAGTGCATTTCTCCAAAGGGATTGAAGGCTGTTGAGCCTGAAATAGGGAACACCAGGACAGTAAAATCAAATGCTTTGAAAGTGTCTGTGCCAACGCTTTTTGCTAATTAAAGAATGTTAGGAAAATCGCCACTAGCAGCAGTAAAGGGCGCCCCATTACCTCGCTTTATAGAGAGCTGGGTAAATTTAAAGGCAGCTATAAATATCCCACTGAGTGCCTGAGCTATAGCACAGTTGGAGGCACCAGGCTGGGCAATGAGAAGCTCAAGGCTTCTGCCCCCTTCTATCCAGGGGCCTCATCCCTATTAACTGTCAGTCCCAAAATTTTGACTAAAGAACAAACAGTCCCATCCACAAACTCTTAATTTAAAACACTTAGGGAAAGACAAGGTAATAGATGTGTGGTGAGTCTGATAGGGACCCAGACCGCCTTCTCCTGCATTGTCATTGAATTTCTTTTCCTTTTACCTGGAGAGATGCTTCTTCATGCTGTGATTCCGTTTGTCTGGAGACAAGGCATGGATTCTTTTCTGTGTTTTCTTCTTGCATCTCTCTCCCATGGACTCCACGCCATTGTAATCCCTTTGGTTTGTAGAACGGTGCCATGTTGGCACTGCCTTCTCTCTACCAGCCTTCTTGATATGTTATTCAGCTTATTTGTGTGTCATCGTCTCTGGCCATCAGGCTGCCTAGCAGTTTATTGTTTTAGTTTTGTGCTGCCAGCCTTCAGCCATGGCTAGGGTTTCCTAGTTCAAATGGTATGACCTAAGTTCATCATTCATCATTTTGGGCTTTTCCGTTCAGAGTTATTTATCTCCTCTAATGAGCTCAGGGAGATAATTAGAGGACCCATAATGGAATGTGGGATTGAATTTTGTCTCTCGGTTGCTGTTGTGACTATCCTCACAGACTAGCCTCAGAGATGGATGTGATCCCATTTTTGAGCAAAAGGATAATCTTATTACCCTTAGAGGTAGAGGTAAGTGAAGCATTGGGAATGCCAGGAGAAGATTAGCCCAGAGCTGGCTTCCCCATGAGTCATCAAATAACTGATGGATGCGTTGGCTGACACCCAGGTTCCTGGGCGCTGTGTTCCTGTTGCATTATGGTGTGAGCCTCTTCAGGAGAGAGATTAATCCAGCCTTCAGCCTGCTCTTGGTTTGTGTTTTTAGATGCACTCTTTCTGCACATGATTCCATTGGGAATCTCCTTTACATCTAGAGGAATTTGAGCTGGGAAAACATGAAATAAAGGAGCTAATACTCTCAGCTTCTCTCTCAGGTGTAGAGAGAATGGAATGTCACCAATTTATTTCTTGGTTGGTCTGTTCATATTCTCTGTCTTTTACTTATTGTCTGTTACAGTTCCAGATTTGGCCAGAACTAATAGATTTGTTTGTTGATTTGATTTTTGACCAAAGGTAGCGTTACTACCTTCAGCTTTATCCTCTCTTACCCCAGAACCTCACCCCCTGGCTGTGAACCCCTATTCTTCAATTTCTGCCTCACTACCAGCCAAGAATGCTAAGCAGTATGCTCTCAGGAGCCTCTTGTATTAGTCTACTTTAAGCTGTTTCTCTGAAGGACACCAGAATGAAATGGCTCCGCTGCTTACAAGGACTGCTGAAGCCCCAGACTTTGTGGGGCTACCAGCTGGGCATTTGGCATTTGGGGTTCTTTTACCATGTTTCCTGGACACTGGCAGCCTGGCTAGAGGAGCCCCTCATTCTGTATCACTTTTTTGGCGACTGGGGTCAGTTTTTTGTGGTAGCTTGCTGAGGCTGATTGATTTGTATTCAGTGCTGAAGCCCTGGGGGTGCGGGGGGACCTATGAGGAGCTCTGCCAGCCGGTAACTCTGAAGGGATTCTTTGTGTAATTGAGCAGTCTCTGGACTGGACAGGGGCTCCCTCCCATCCCCCCAAATGGCCTTTCTGGCCCAGCAACTTGGTGGTATTTTGAAGCTGGCACAGAGCCCTGGGGGATCCCTCCCCAAGAGACCATCTTGGTATCCCAGACACATGGAGCAATTTGCCCTGGCTTCTGGCAGTCTGCCTCCAGATCTCTTCGAGGCTGTGTGTGTGTGTGCGTGTGCGTGCGCGCACGCAGGAAAGAGAGAGAGAGACAGTAAATGGAAAAGAGAGAATATGAATATGAGCAGACTGACCAACAAACACCTGGGGACATTCTAATGCTTCTCTAGTGGAAGCCTCCAAGGCCTGAGAAAGATGTGGTAAGCGTTCAACTCCCCACTGCTTCTTATCCCACTGGACCACTCCGTCTTTTTCTCAGCCAGCCGGACCTTGTGTTGGCTTGAGTCAGAATTTTCTATTTCATGACCAATTAAAGCAGCGTTTTGCTCCTGATGTCTGAAAATGGACAGAAATAAGACCCTCTGCTCCCATACATTCCCATACATCTGGCAGCTGCAGAGTGAAAGGTATTTTATCATCAACTTAGAAACCAAGTGCTCTAATATGACACCAGGCACTTTCTGGCTTCAGCACAACCAATAACAACAATCCTATGTACCCATTTTCAGTACCGCTTAAGGAGTTGGCTCTCTGCCAGCTTCTGTCAGTCTGAATCTGTCTCTTTAAAAATGTTATTTATTGTTAATGAGTTTTCTGTACACATAACCTTGACTCACTTACTTGGTGCTGAACACGACCATTCTGATTGAATACTATTTTCTAGGAAGGAAAAGACAGGACAGTAACACTGGCATGGAAAGTGGGACTTGGCCTTAGTCTTTGGCCCCTGAATCGCTCCGTCTTAGGCTGCATCCCTTTGTGAGAGAGGTCCCTTGAAGCCATGACTAACCACAGCCAAGCCAGAGAGGTCAGCTGAATTCTCTCTAATCAGGTGGTCCACGGCAGAGGTGACACCAGTCCTCCCTACCCCCTCATACTTCATTGCTGCTAGATTTCTCATACCAACTTCACTTTTGCCAGGGTGAAAACCCACTTGGAATCTCACTTGCCCTAATTAACTTGAATATATTGATCAAAGGCCTGATATCCAACTCTTTGAGCAAAATATGACCAAAAATTATGGTTACCCACATTTAGTCAATCATAAGTAATGAAATTGTACCGTACATTGCAAAACTTTGTCCATAAAATAGGACAGCATTGTAACCAAGCAAATATGTTTTTGTATTTGGGAGAGGGTTAGGACAGAGAGAAGGTTTATGGGCCTTCAGGAAGCAGGGGTAGCCTTGAGAGAAGCTGTGTCCAAGAACAAAAGCCAGCAGAATGTGGTCCCCTGTACTGGCCTGTGCTTACCTTCTCCTGAGAGGCATTGGGTCCCCAAAAGAAACAAAGATATGGCCCCAGTTGGGGACTCATCCACAGACTCAGTGCTTTCACATTGGATACATAGAAAAGGACAAAAGCCAAGGAAATGTTTCCATTTGGTTGAAGAAAAGAGAGTTTCCCAGCCTTGCCTCCCAGCTCTAGTGCCCGGTCACACTTGGGTCAGTGGCACTTGTGTTTGCATGTCATTCTCTTCTCCACTTGATGCAGGCGAGAAACTTTGCAGCCCTGGCACGTAGCACAGGAAGATTTATTCAGGCCTCACCTACAAAGGGACGGGCAGGCTCCTGGAGACACAGCTTTGTAGACAAGTGCAGCTCTGCCTGTTTCACAGAGATCTTTGTCCCCTAGTGTAGGTCAGGTGAACAGGAAATCTGGAACTAGTGACTTGAAACTCGTTACCATAGAATTTTTGCCTGGCCACCATGCATGCACAACACGCTTATTTCAAAAATCCTTCCTGCTCTCTCCTTGCTGGCATCCATCATTGTTTTTGTCACAAAGTAGATCATAAAAAGGGGGTTAGATTAAAGAAAGAGGCTTATGTTCCCTATCTCTTCTCTCCTCCACCTTTGACGCCCCCCTCCCCACTTCTCCCAAAACGTACAACATAAGAGAAATGTCAGGTAGGGACTTGTGATGACTTTGTTGTCATTCTTGGAGGTACAATGGCCTTTTCCCATTCAGTCCTTAATTTCTCCAGGTAGTTCACATGGAAGGGAAAGAGTGAATCTATTTCTGTATCTATGGGCCTCACTTAGTCATTGCATACATTTGTCTCTGTCACCTGCTAATGCCATTTGAGGTTCTAAAACCCTGATTTTGCAAATCCACTTGTATCCTCAGTTTAGCTCCCAATTACAGGATTAGCAGAGATTATAGACCCTGTCTGATGTCTTCTCCAGGCTTTCTTTCAGATTTATAGCTGTTAAATGAGGAATTCTCACATTTGATAGAGTGAAAACTAGAAACAGAGATGGGCTGGTGGGGGCATGGGAGAAGGGGGAGAGAATCTCATGTAAAGAGTTGGAGTAGTATCCAGGCCTAAAATTTAGATCAGAGCCCATTAAGAGCTTGTAGACCTGGGCTTTCTATCTCTTGGCTTCATAACTATACCAGACTGCCTGTGCCTCCTGTTCTAGACCCATTTTCAATAGACCCTGAGTTGGTGCCTCTTCCTCTTCCCTACCTGAGTCCTTGCAGCAGAATGGGGCTCTATCCATATTCCAGCACTCTGCTAAGAGCTCTCTTGTCATCAGCAATCCCTGTGGCCTCCATCTTGTCAGTTCCCATTAGACAGCTCTTTTGCTCTATATTGAGGAGCCAGAGAGGCTGAAAAAAGGGCAGAGATGGACTTGGAGCATGGAACAGCCCCTTCCACTCCTGCCCTGCGACTCAGAAATATTCAGGGATCCAGCCAATTGGTTTTGTGATGGAGGGCTTAAAAGACGTAACTATAGTAAAAGCTCTTGAGTCACTTTAGGCTATAGGTATATTTTATGCTGCAAGTAATAGAAAATCAAGCAGCTTAAATAATCAGATTCACCATCTCATTTTAAAATGTCAGCCCCAAGGTAGGGCAACTCCAACTCCAGGTTGAGTTGGTTCAACTGAGATGTGGCCCCTTCTTTTTATATCTTTCTGTTTTCATTCTCTCAGCATGACCACAGTACCTTTCTTGGATATAAAAATGGTTGCCATAGCTCTAGTCATTGCATGCTCACACATCAGTCTCCAAAAGCAGAGGAAAAGCAATTTCTTTTTTGTTTGTATCTCTTTTTAAAAGCAAGTGAGTCTTTCCCTCAAACTTCCCTCCTGACTTCCTCTTACATCTTATTGTCCAGAGTAGGCTGACTTCCCCACTCCTAAACCAATATGTGAGACCAAGAAAGGGAACTCTTCTTCCCCAGCCTAGTGGTTAGCTAAGACCAGGGATTCAAAGGGTCCGTGGATTTGGATGAAGAAAAAAGTTACATCTTTATTTGTACTACCTCTAACAAATTTAGCATATTCTTTTAATGTACATATAGGCAACAAATTATAATAAAATTAGCATATCTGTGAGTCACCAATGGAAATCACAAATATTAGACTTTCATTAATTTCATTACTTTGAAATTAGTCGTTTTAGACCTGCTGTAGATCTTTAGTGTGTTAATAAAAATATATTAATTATATCTTGATATGGGTCGGTTTTTGCAAATTATTTTAGTAATTCTTTGTCAGTATAATTGGTTTCCTTTGCAAACCTATGCACTTTATTTCATGTATTTAAAGACAGTATTCTATGAAGGGGTCCATAGGCTTTATGAGACTGCCAAGGAATTTGTGGCACAAAAACTAAGACCAGCCTGCATTTTCCTAATCCACATACAGATAGCACAGAGAAACATGATGAGGTGCCTACAAGGAGAAGGAAGGGGAAAGTGGCAACTAGGTGGCAAACCATTGAGCCTTTCCATGAGAGTGCCCACAGGTGCAAGCAGCCTAAGTCCCACCAAGTAGTCCTACCCTGCAGTTGCCCAGCTTTGTTTAATTACATCAGTGTCTACCAAATTTATACCAGCTACCTGCTTTTTTAAATTTATTTTTTATTTATTTAGTTTTTTAATTATGAAAGATATTTATATACAAAAAAGCAATAAATTTTAAAGCACAGACCACAATTAGTTGTAGAACAGATTTCAGAGTTTGGTATGGGTTACAATTCCATAATTTTAGGTTTTTATTTCTAGCTGCTCTACGATACTGGAGACTAAAAGAAATATCAATATAATGATTCAGCAATCATACTCATTTGTTAAACCTTACCTTCTTTGTATAACTCCACCATCACTTTAATCCTTCTCCCACTCTTTAGGGATATTTAGGCTATGCCCACTCTAACTTTTTCATGTTGGAAGGGGCTGTTGATAATATGGGATAAGGTGATGGAAGTAGTTGATGTTCTGGAAAGGCTGGCCCTTCTGCATTTGAGGACTTGTCTGGTCCAAGGACGCATCTGGAGGATGTAAGCTTCTGGAAAGTTACAGAAGTGCAGTCTTTGTAGAATCTTATATATTGTCCAAGGTGTTCTTTAGGATTGGCAGGAATGGTTCGGTTGGGGTTTGGCTAGTTATAATAGGTAGCTAGGTCTAGCTGAAGCTTTTGTAAGAGTGACCTCCAGAGTAGCTTCTCAACTCTGTTTGAACTCTCTCAGTCACTGATACCTTATTTGTTACACTTATTTTCCCCCTTTTGCTCAGGATGGCATTGCTAACCCCACAGTGCCAGGGCCAGTCTTATCCCTGGGAGTCATCTCCTATAAGTCTTTCACCCCTGGATGTCATGTCCCATATAAGGGGAAGGGCAATGATTTCACTTGCAGAGTTGGGCTTAGAGAAATAGAGGCCATATCTGAGCAACAAAAAAGGTCCTCTTAGGCATGCTTACAGGTAAGCTAAGCTTCTCCACTATATAATAAGCTTCACAAAAGCAAGCCTCAATATTAAAGGCTTGACCTGTTGATTTGGGTATCCCTAATGTTTAACACAGAATCAGGGGTTTCCCCAGTGGTAAAGTTTAATAGTTCCATAATTTTTCTTCCATCCCTCAAGGGACTTTGCCAGTATTTTTTTATTATCTGTTTAATATACTATGGGATGTATCCAGACATTACATTAAGCTATATGGGATTAAAGGCCTTCATGCTATTATTTCCTTGCCTTTTTTTTAAATCGCTTTGTTGGTCTTTTAAATTTTTTTTTTTACTTTTTTTAAAAAATTTTTTATTGATATATATTATATATTCACATACCATGTAATCATCCAAGAGTACAATCAGTGGTTCACAATATCATCATGTAGCTGTGCATTTATCATCACAATCGACTTTTTTCTTTTTTTGTGAAAAATAACATGTATACTTTTAAAAATTTTTTTAAAAAGAAACTTCATTAAATAGAAAAGTATCACTTACAGTTAGTGAAATAAAACCTTAAAAATAAATAAAAAGAACACAGAACAGTGCTGCTGAATTCTGGCTAAACCCTATTTGACTACAAGGCTCTGAGCCTGAGGTCTGCCCTTTCTTTTTTGTTAAAGAAATTCTAAAGTCAGATTAGTAGCAAATAAAGACTTTCTCCTTAATATAATTAGAGAAGTTGAGAGATCATTGAAAAGGTTGTAACTCAATTTGTGGCTCGGTCATTTTGTGCCCTGTCACTAACCCACCTAAAATTATTTCATTTCTTGGGAAACATACACTTTTGATAGTTTCTTCATCTACCAGACTAGTGACCCCATCTTAAAAGGAAATGTTTAGTTTGACTTACATCCCAGAGTATATTAAGCAGATAATAAAAAAATATTGGCAAAGTCCCTTGAGGGATGAGAGAAAAATAATGAAACTATTAAACTTTACCACTGGGGAAACCCCTGATTCTGTGTCAAACATTAGGGATAAGCAGAGGCCTTAAAGATCAAATTCCAGGGAGCTGCTCCAGAGCACCTAGACCCTGGTCTAAGCAGCACCAAGGAGGGGATGGACCTGAGTGTGCAATTCCAGGGTGCAGAGCAAAGGATTGGAATCTGGGTGTTGGAGAGCTAGAAGGAAACTCAGAGATCTGAGCCCGTGTTCCCCCCCACCCCACCCCCCGGCCCAGTGCAGAGACAAGGAAGTACAAGCCCAGAGAAGCTGAAGTGGTTTACCTTAATGTCAGGGTGGTGAAACTGAGAGTAGAACCCGGAGGCCTGGCTCCTGTCCTGAGCATTTTCCACTCACTTATCTCTTTCAGGAAAGAGACACATTCTTGTCCTTCTGTCCAAAGCATTAGAATCAGACTGGAATGACTCTCCCGCACTCTTCTTTTCCTCTTCTTGCCCTTACCTCACTTGCCATCGTTTCACCCCCTCTTCCGTTTTGCTGTTCTCCCTCTCCTCTTTCCTCACCGAAGCTGTGAGGGTGGGAAGAACCCAGCCTCAAGTCCCTTGTCCTCACCCACAGCTCTGCTCCCCCTGAGCCGTCTTCCTCTTACTCCTGGAGCATTTTAGGGTCTTGTGCTGCAGCTGTAGGAGGGGGTGTTCCTTTGTGCCCCCATGGACGTTCCCTTTAGGTAATGCTTTTGATCACAGGCATCCTCCATAATAGGGACAGAGGAAAAGAATGAGAAAGGAACAATACCCAAGAGGTTTGCAGCGTATACTTCTTCCTTTTCCCTCCTCCCATAAAGATTTAGTTATGAAGTGTCATGGGGTCTGAGGCTCTGCAAGTCTCTTCTTCCCCATTCTTATCTGGACCTGCCTCTGGCCACAGAGAAAGTGAGAAACAGACGCTGTAAGGAGCCATCCAACCACAACTGCAATTTCCAGGCCCTGAATTAGAACTGGCAAGATTTGTTTGGTTTTGTTTTTAATTCAGGAAGCCCTGTTGAGAAAGACAGGCTGACACTTGCTGACTATGCTTTTGCAAAATTTCTCCTTAAGCTGTGTTAGTTATATTCACGTTTACACATGGAGCGTACCTTATGGGCATTTGTGTGCATGCTTGTATGTGAGTATGTACTGGGAACTCTCGAGAGCATGCCTCACGCATATCGCTTCAACTGAGTTGCTTTTCTTAATGGTTTCAAACAACAAATGTTATTGTCTTTGAGTTAAGTGGTTCAATTAGCACTGATTGGAAAGTGTGGGATGAACTGGGGAAACACCGGCAGCCTGTTTGGTAACAGCCTTGGGAGCTGAGGGAGGGAGGAAGGGAAGGAAGGTGTTGCCACAGAAAACGGCTTTTCAGGGTGAGCCTGGCCAGCTGCATAGCCAGGGGAGAGAGCTGCCAGAACAGTTTTTGTTTCTTGGGGCAAGAGAGCAGAAAGCTATTAGGAGAGGGGTAATGTTGAGTTCTCAAGAGATGCAGGGTGTATATGTATCATCCCTGCTGCTGTAAGAGATCCTTGATTCTTCAAATAAAATATTAATCAGTCCTCTGTGTGCCTTCTCTACCCTGCTGGCCTAGTGCAATGCACTTGCAATTAGTTGAGAGAGAATTCTCTCTGGCTTGCAGTTCCTTCTTCCAGCTGTTCACATGGGTGTTTTTGGTCTTTGTTTCCACCAGAGAGCAGGACCTTTGGGGAAGGTTAAGTCCAGTTGCAGAGCCCTGTTCCTTGGGTCACTGCCCTGCAGAACTTCTTAAAGGCAGATATTTGACCCTATAGCCAAATAAGGGTATATTACCAAAAGGGGTAAATAAGGGGTCAGAGCTCATGCTCTTGAAAATATCCCTGCCCAGACTTTCCTCTTAATCACAGTCCCCCCTCCCTTTTTCCCCCCACCCTCACAGGAACAAAATTAGCATCATTTCAACCCTCAGATTTTTCCTTCTTCCCTTTTCCATCCAGATCTGAGTTTCAGAATTCTGTGAAAGACTCAGTAATAAATCATTCGGAAGCAGCTCCTCCCTGTTTCTGTCTTCTAACCCTTGTCTCTCCTGGCTCCTCCTCTCACAACCTGCTCGTTTCTCCAAGCCAACCCCATCCCTCCAAGGTCTCCTAAGGAGGTCAGATTTTTCTTTATATAGGGCATACCAGTTACCCACTTCTCTTCCTTTCCCCTCCAGTCCACCATGGTTCTAACATTCAACTCCCCAGCCACTCTGTCTTGGGTTACTGATAAGACCAGAAACCTTGAGGAGCACAGACTAATGACTCATCAGTGCACCAGATGCCATAGGGTTAGCAGTGTGGACTCTGGGATCAAACAGACCTGCTTTTGAATTCTGACTCTGTCACCAGCAGCATGGCCTTAGATCCAAGACACTTAGCTCTTTAACCTTCAGTTTCCTCATCTGTAAAATGAGTGATACAATTAAGTAGAGTTATAGGAAGAAAGTTGCCAGAGAGCTGGAATGTGGGAAGGGATAAAATGGTGAGGTAAAGGGAGAAGGGGGACAGTGGTTTCTGGAGGAGATGTGAAGTTGGAAGAGGTTCTAAGCTGATGCCTTGGGGTTTAACAAATAGAGACTTGGCTGAAGCTAAGGAAATCTGGTAAATACTGACTCAGGAAAGCTTTCCCAGAGGTCACTGCATTCTGTATAAAGAACAATTGACAGCAATCCCCTCTATCCTAGGCAGATAGCCTCAAGTTATGAAGGCAGAGCCGGGAGTACTGGGGCCGGTGGGGGGGCGGGGGCGGGTTGTAAGGGGAAGAGTTAATAGAAAGAGACCTGGGACACTCAGTTTACCCTGTTCATCCTTTTTTTTTTCTCTCACTCTCATCTTTTTTTAGAGAGAGGACTCATCTCTAATAATCTCTTTGAATGCCCCTATGAGGCAAACAGTTTTTGCAAAAACCACTGTCTCTGAATTTTCTGGCAGTCTTAACTCCATTTTTCTATCATTTACAGACAAATTGAGTCATTGTGACCCTGAGGCAAAAGGTATGATGAGAGCCCCACACTTCAGCTTTCTCCTCCTTGCTCTCCTCCCCCAGATGGCCCTTCCTTATAGCATTGACTCTCACCAGGAAGGAAAACCTCTGCGGTTTTATCTTCACTGATGTAAACAGTTCAGCTCCTGGGCCATAGTAAGGCATTAGCTGCTCCCAAACCATACAGAAAGAGGATCTTATCACCATCGACAGTCCCGGGGAGCCGGGCTCCATATTGTCCCATATGTCCCTCAGCTCCCCAGAGACTTTGTCATTGGAACAATCTCTGAGAAGAGATCACTTCAGCTGCAAATCTCTGGGTTGTTTTCTTTTTCTTTTTCTTTTTTTAAAATTCTTCACAATGATCATTTTTAGAACATTGCATCACTCCAGAAAAAGAAATAAAAAGAAAAAAAAACTCATATATCCCATACCCCTTACCCCTCTTCATTGACCCACAGTATTTGAATATACCCAATTTTTACCCTTTATCTTCCCCTGTTATTTATTTATTTTTATCCTTTTTTTTTTAAAACTTATCTGTCCATACCCTGGATAAAAGGAGCATCAGACACAAGGCTTTCACAATCACACAGTCACATTGTAAAAGCTATATGGTTATACAGTCTTCTTCAAGAATTAAGGGTATTGGAACACAGTTCAACAGTTTCAGGTACTTCCTTTTAGCCACTCCAGTACCACCATAAACTAAAAAATAATGCAGAAGAATAACCTCTAGGATGACCTCCCAACTTTGTTTGAAATCTCTCAGCCACTGAGACATTTTTTGGTCCATTTCTCTCTTCCCCCTTTTGGTCAAGAAGTCTTTCTCATTCCGAAGATGTTGGTCTCATCTTATCCCCGGGAGTCCTGTCCTATGTTGGCAGGGATATTTATACTCCTGAGAGTCATGCCCCCGTACGGGGAGGTGGGCAGTGAGTTCACCTGCCAAGTTGGCTTAGAGACAGGGTCCACATCTGAGCAACAAAAGAGGCTCTCCGGGGGTGACTCTTAGGCATAATCATCAGTAGGCTTGGCCTCTCCTTTGCAGGAATAAGCTTCATAGGGGCAAGCCCCAAGATTAAGGGCTCAGCCTGTTGAATTGGTTGTCCCCACTGCTTGCGAAAATATCAGGAATTCCCCAGATGGGGAAGTTTAATATTTCTTCCTTCCTCCTCAGTCCCCCAAGGGGACTTTGCAAATATTTTCTTATTCTCTGCACAAATTACTCTGAGGTATATTAGGACATCACACTAACCTGTACAAATCAACAAGTTCTCACACCCTATTCAAGATTCCAAGTAAGTATAGTGTTCAAGTAAACTAACCATACAAGTTAAGTTAGATAATGTGCTACCCAAAATATAAATTTTGCCAAATAAATACCTTTCCCTTTGATCTTGCACAGAGGTTGAAATTTGAAAATATGGGCCATGCCATCCTTTACCTAGTATTCTAATTTACCTTAGTCCTATCCAGATCAGCTTCTTGCATATCTCTAGACAAAATCTGACCACTTGTTCTAGTTTGCTAGCTGCTGGAATGCAATATACCAGAAACGGAACGGCTTTTAACAAGGGGAATTTAATGAGCTGCTAGTTTACAGTTCTAAGGCCGAGAAAATGCCCCAATTAAAACAAGTCTATAGAAATGTCCAATTGAAGGCATCTGGGGAAAGATACCTTGGTTTAAGAAGGCCGACAACATTCAACGTTTCTCTCTCAGCTGGAAGGGCACATGGCAAACAAATGGCAGCATCTGCTGGCTTTCTCGTGGCTCTACCAAAAAGGGACTCCAAAATGTTTCCTCTTATAAAGGATTCCAGCAAGCTACTCCACCTTCAGTGGGTGGAGACACACCTCTATGGAAATCATCTAATCAGAAGTTACCACCCACAGTTGGGTGGGTCACATCTTCATGGAAACAATCAAAATGCTCCCACCCAGCAATATTGAATGAGGATCAAAGGGTATGGCTTTTCTGGGGTCCATGACAGATTCAGACCGGCACACCACTTTTTCAGCTTTTTAAACAGTTGCTGAATAGGGTACTGCTGACTTTCATAGCTTCAGTGCTCTAACTCTGATCCTTGGGTATCACATAAATACCCAAAGTGTCAGGGAACGTCCAACTTATATACAAATGGCTCAGTATCTCAGAATTTAGAAGTAACAGTTAGAACTCTTGAATATATGTGACTGCTATAAGAGCTTGCAATCTAGGACCCTTTACAGTAGGCACCAAACTAATAACCCATGCTCTTGATTTCAATTCTCTGAGTTTGTATATTCTAGTTAGTCCATATGAATGAGGTCTGATAATATTTGTCTTTTTGTTTCTGCCATTTCCTTCAACATACTGTCCTTAAGATACATTCACCTAGTTGCATGCCTCACGAGTTCATTCCTTCTTGTAGCCTCTCTGTAGTCTGTTGTACGTGAACACCACAGTTCCCCCTTCCATTCCTCAGTCGTTGTACCCTTAGGCCATCTCCATCCATTGGGAGTTAGGAACACTGCCGCCATAAAAACACCAGCGTAAAAATGTCTATTCGTGTCCCCACTCTCAGTTCTTCCAGGTATATACCAAGCAAAGGGTTTGCAGGATCATTTGGCAACCCCACCCCTAGCCTCCCGTGGAATCGCCACACTGCCCTCCCTGAGGGGCTGCACCTCACAGCTTCCCTATCGACAGTGAATAGGTGCATCTTTCTCCAGCACTGTTTTATCTATCACTGTTTCTCTCTATTCATTTTTTTTTTTTTTTTTGCATGGGTAGGCACTGGGCATCTAACCCACATCTCCGGTATGGCAGTGGAGAATTTTGCCACTAAGCCACCGTTGCACCACCCTCTCTCTGTTCATTTTTAAACAATTTTATTCGCACATCCAACCTAAGTAAATAGGCATGCCTTCACCACCATAATCTATATGAAGACATTACCTTTTCTTCTGCATAGAATCCATATCCCTCCCCCACTACCCCACTTGTTGACATTTTGTTTTGACCTAACACCTTTTTTACATTCAGTGGAAGCTTTTTACAATATTAATGCTGACTATAGACTCTAGCTTGCATTGACTGTACGTTTTCCTGTATACCATCCATTTTGAATCCCTTACAGTGTTGACATTCATTTGTTCTCCCCCATGGAGAAATGTTTTTGTATTTGTACATTTAATCCTCATCATTATCCAACAGGCATTCCTAAATTATACTGTCTCAGTCTTTATCCTCTATCTTTCCTTCTGATTTCATAGGTCCTGGCTTGTTTTCTGGTCCTCCTTTACATGATTTCCCCCTTATCTTTGACCCAAATCCCTCTTCCTATTTATCATGTTGCCTGCAAATCCACTTTCTGTGCTTCTGCCAAGATCCTTCTCTGCATTCCCATAGCCATCTCCCTATGACCCAGGCAGCCTTTCCCCAGAGAATTTCTATAATTATTTGAGAAAAGCACCACAGTTCTAAGAAGATAGGCAGAGCTTCTGAGATGAAGGGCTCAGGGAAAGGATGTGGTCTTCCTCAACTTCCTGAGTTGAGGAAGAACATCATTTCCCAGATAATTCCTAATTTCTTCTGTCTTGTCTCCATCTTTAATGTAGACTCTTGCCCAAGTTCATCTCTGGGTCCATGTAAATAACAGTAGCTCCACTTGATCTGAAAGCATCAGGTCAGGATCAGCTGGTAAAATGAAGGAAGAGTCAGAGTCCGGAGAGTGTGTTCAGACTGTCCTGATCTGGTTCTGCCTGGGTGTGCTCTGCCCCCAGGGCTTCCCACAGCCTCCAGGCAAAGGGACTGCCTTCCTGGCACTCTTCACCATGTCCTTCCCACACAGGGCATCTAAGAGCCACTGTGTATGTTTTGTAGTTTCCACCCCTGGGCCTGTCCTTCCAAAGACTTCCATGGGGGCCCAGAAGGCACAGTTGCCATATTTGAAATGAACAAAACTGTACAGGACAAAAAACCAAGGTTCAAAATGTCTTAAAAATAAGGAGAAAGAGAAGAGAAGCTGCAACTTACAATGGGAAATATAATTACCAGTTGTAACAAATGCAACATCCTGTGTTTAAGTTCAAAAAAATCAGCTACACAATTACAAGATGAAGGTGACCTAGCTTGACAGCAATTCATTTGGAAATTACCCCTGGGGGTTTGTTTACTACAAAATGTGTTCACTGGCAGCAGTGTGAAGTGACTGGTAAAAATCGCATTAATAGAGAAATAGTATAGATCGAAGGAAGTAATTATTCTGCACTGCTTTAACGACATCTGGAATCGTGTGTTCAGTTCTGAACACTGCATTTCTAGAGGGTTCTTGATAAATTGAGGTGCACTCCTTGGAAGAAACCAGAGTGGTGAGGAGTATGGGATCCAGGTCCAATGAGTAATGGAAACCACTAGGGACGGAAGAGAAAGGACAGAGTGGACATTTATTAATAACTTAATTGGCTGTTTGTGGAAGAAATCAGGGAACTATCATTCTTGTGTGCTTGCTATGGCTGAACACTCCTGGGCAGGTGATGTGTGTTTTCTCATGTAATCCTCACAACAGCCCTCTGTGCTAAGTAAGATTTTGGGCTCAGAGAGTTTGCCCAAAGTCACTTTCTGGTAAATAAGAGAAAGGGATCAAATTTATTCCAAATTGCTCCAGAATACAGAAATTAGACCAGTAGGAGAAAGTACAGGTTGATGGGTTTTAACCTGAAGGAGGACTTTCCTAACAGTAATGTGGGTGCTTCTTGAAGGAGAGAGTTCCCCATGACTAGATTATTTTCATAGAGGCTGATCATCTCTTGGAGGTGTGAGTAGGACACTGGGGAGGAAGGTAAAGATGACCTTTGGTTCTCTGATTCCCTAAGGCTTTCTCAGGGCAGTATCAGGCACAGAGGGGTGGCTCATGACAGGGAGGGAGGGCTAGAACTGTCAGCCACCCCTTTCTTCTCTGCTCAGACTTATAGATTACAGGTCTTTATGTTCGACTTTAGCCTAGTGCTCCTGTTTGCTTGTCTCAGTACTCTAAACAAGCTCCCATTCTGACAGCTTGTCTATCAAGGTTGGATGTGTCTCCCCTCCCCATTTTTATTCTATTTCCATTGTCTTCCAGCCGAGGGCTTGGGTGTTTGAAGAAACTTCCTCCTATCTCCTCTCCCCTTTTGCTGCAATCTCCCCTCAGCAGCATCCACTGAGGGAGGTACAGCCATGCCGGTCCCAGACAGAAGTATCCCAAGTGCGGGTTGTTGATGAGGCGTGTGTTGGTATCTGCATGCTCACACTGCAGCCTGATCGATGCCTGTCAGAGCTCAGCAGCAGAGTGACAGCTGCATGCTGGGCTGTTTGCTGAACACAACTTGTCTGTCAAGAGAAATCAGACAAAATACATCTCCTTGTCCAAAGTCTGGCCCGATGGGCTGTGTCTTGAATGCCAGTCTTGAATCTCACCCTTCTTTTGTATCCTGAAAATAATTCCTACTGGGATTTTGTATTGCATGCAGAGGTCCCCTGGAACAAAAGAATTATAGTCAATAAGATTACATGAATGGACCCGTACCCAGCCTCTACTGTTTAGGAACTTCCAGTATAGAGCTGGTAGCTACTGTATGGATAGAAGGGTTTAGAGCATGCAATATTGGCAATTTTTCTTAAACTGATTGGCATAATGTGGAGCATGAACAAGTGAATTTAATAAAAAAATTTGGGAAATATTTTGAGTAGAAATTACTCAAGTTTAAATGAATGTGTGGTAGACACTTGGGGGTGGGGGGAAGGGTCTCATCAGAGGAAGGTTAAACAACTGCATGGCAATTATATGGTTTTAGGGCTTTCATAATTGCCAAGGACAAGTTCTAGCAAAGGTCCTGTGTTTATAAACCTTTGAGCCACCAGAAGCTCTGTCACTCCATATCTTGGCAGCAGCCAGCTAGCTGCCTCTCTTTCCGCTCCCTAAAACCTCTTTTATCCCATATAGTCCTGTACCTGAAATTTCAAGAAGACCCTCTCTAACTCTCAGCCACTTCAGCACTTCCATTTCCCAAGGCTGCTGGTTTTTAAATAGAGAAGCCAACCATCTCTCCCACCTCTGTCAGAGGCTATGCCAGGTAATTCTCTCCCCTTTGCCTTCTCTCCTCGCAGGAGCTCTGAATGCCTCTCAGGTGTCAAAGAAAAATGTTGTAGGAGGCCAGTCACTTTGGAAGATAATCTTTTTTTTTCCACTAGTGGAAGACTATGGAACAGAAAATTGTTCAAAGACAGAAGTAGGAGGTCAGCAGGGGGGAAGAGGTCAGCCCAGGAATAAGAAGGTGGAACGAAGTTCAAACATAGTGGTTGGGAGAGATGAGTTTTTCCAGACAGGGGGCTGGTACAAAACCAGCAAGCAGAGGTTGGAGATCCTGTGTGAATGAGAGACCAGGGAGAAGCCACTCCTTTGGAGGGGCTCTTTTTTTCTGCAGGTCCTCAAAGGGCCTTTCAAATTAGGGAAAGCTTCTCTGGTATTGCTCCCCTGAGGATGTACTTGCTGAAATCAGTTGCCAACTTGAGCCTTCTTTCCACACCACCTTGCTTCCACAAGCTGAGCTCTCCCCAACCCAGGCCCATGGAGTAAACCAGTCAAAGCTTTATTGCCCACACACAGGAAATGCTCTACAATAAAAGAAAAGGAAAGAAGGTATTAGGAATGGCTGGTACAGGGGGCAGGCCTCCAGAGAACTGAGCCTGCTGCTTCCCTTCTTCCCAGCAGCACTGATCACTTTTAAAGCCACTGTCAGTGAGTTGTCTATGGTGACCCACACAATGGTCAGATGTAGCAGCAGCAGCATCTGTGGAAGCATGCTTGTTCAGAACCCCAGAGACCAAGGCCTCAGGGCCTTCTCCAGGGGAGGACCCTCAGGGCCTTCTGTAGGAGAGGCAACAAGGCAGGGAATGGAGAGGTGATTCCGCCTCCTAAGGCAAACTGGGGTGGGGAAGGAAAGAGTCCTGCCCCAGAGGTGACCTCTAGTCTTCCTTAAAAATGAGCCTATTAAGTACAACCTTGGCTATGGTGAGCACCTTACTAGAGTGTTCTGGTAACACCAAACAAGCTGGAAGAGGTGGAATTGTGGCTCTGTAAATGCCCAAAGGGAAGTGGAATGAGGCACAAGCACCTGATTGACTGTCCTGCCAAGCTCCGCACCCCACACGTATACTGCTCTGCACATCAGATATTTATGCTTTGCACGGAGGTCGGCGCTAACAGTGATTCAAAGTCTCCAATAATTTTCATTTTGTCATGCAGCATGTCTGGCCTTTTGACCAGTGAGCTTTTAAATTCTTCCTCCCTAGCCCTCCTTCTCTTCTCCCTCTCCCTGGCTTCTCTATCCCCAGGCTTGATCCAGACTTGTTGATGAGCCTGGGCTTTTCCCCCACACATAAGGCACTCAATCTTGCCTGCCTGCCTTGCAACCCACCATCATTTCCTGAGCTCACCTACGCCCGTGAATGCTTAATTTAAAACTTCTGCTGCCTTTCAGCAGTTTGTAATTCTGAGGCGGATTTCAACAGAGGAAACAAAATGGGCTGGTGAATGTACTAAAAAAGGTGAGCAGAAAATCATACACAGTATCTCTGAAATGTGGGGAAAGCCTTTCTTAAGCATTTA